>NC_133666.1:47669828-47982994 GCF_037893015.1 Macrotis lagotis
GCCGGGGGACAAAAGCCTCGTCCTCACATTCCTTCCAACTCTGACATTCTAGGAATCTATGATTCCCTGAATCTGCAAACACACACACTCTCTCTCTGTTTCTCTCTCTCTCTCTCTCTCTCTCTCTCTCTCTCTCTCTCTCTCTCTCTCTCTCTCTCTCTCTCTCTCTCTCTCTCTCTCTCTCTCCTCTCTCTCCTCTCTCTCCTCTCTCTCCTCCCTAAGATGAGCTTTGCTCATTCAGCCTCCAAAGCTGGGTCTGTTTGTCCTGGGTCCCTCCAATCCAGGACCCAGGACAGGGAACAGCTCATCCCTCCAGCCCCTCCTTGGCAGAACAGCATCACCGGTTCTGAGCAGCGCGGGAAGGGAGGGGCCCGAGGCCCGGAGCTGGGAGCCACCCGAGAGAAAGCCCTGGGTTCAGAGCCAGCGGCCCAGGGTCCAGATCCCGACTCTAGGTGGCGCAGTGCAGCCAGAAAGCCCGAATCCAGCCCAAGCCTCCCAGCCCCGCTAGCTAGCTACTCCAACACAAATTCATTCACCTGGCCATTTTCTCTGCCTCAGTTTCTCCGTCTGTAAATTGACATCTACCTGCCAGAGCCGCTAGAGAGCAGATGCTCTGCAAACCTTAAAGTGTTATCTCTAACGTCGGTGGCCTGATCTTCCTCCTCCTCCCACTACTATCCTTGCGCTGGTCCCAAATCATTTTCTCTCTCCAGGAGCTCAAGCTGGGGGACATAGTCCTGCATTACACGCTATGAGATCAACCAGCATTAGATCTGCTGTATAACCTTGGGCCAGGCACTTCCTGTCTGAGCCTCAATTCCCCCAACTAGGAAATGAAGGGTATGCTCCAAATGGTTTCATAGATTCCCCCAACCAGCTAGAAAAGAAACGGGGTTTGACTGCGTTGTTGCTTTTGGGCAGTTATAAAAGGGGGTACAAGGGAGGGAAAGCTGGCCCTGGAGCCCCAAAGCCTTCCAACATTCTTGGGAAAGCTCTCCCAAACTGCCCCTTCCCCCCCCCCCATTGGGTGAATCATTGAAGCTCCCTCGACCTGAGTTCCAAGGAATAATAATGCCAGCCCCTCCCTCCCAGGGTGGTAGTAAGGCTCCACTGAGAAAACATGCCCCGCTCTTTGGAAACCTTGGGGGGGGGGGTGCTGGCTCTTGAGCTTATTCCCCAACTGGGCATGGGAAGCCCCCTTGGAACATCAGAATACTTCACCAGCTCCCCCCATAGCCAGACCATCATCTTCAACAGAGAGAAAACACTTGATGGCCACAGGAATTAGCAATCATTGCATGTGTTACACACACACACACACACACACACACACACACACACACACACACACATACACACACTGAACTGGAACCCAGCAGTCGGGACAGCAACAAGGTTGGTTTAAAAAAAAAATTCTCCCTAGAAGTAAGACAAACCTGTGGGAATGGCCAGCTGGAGACCCAAAGGACCCAGTCTTCAGCACCCCCCCCCAGGCAGACAGCAATTTGCCACTGATTTGGCTTGGTGATCCAAGGCGCCCAGCTGCCTGTCACTGGTAGCTAGCCTCTTCCCAAAGGGGAAGCACAGGAAATCCAGAAAGATCTTGGGCAGAAAGATCCATCTAGGAGCTTACTGTCATGGAAATTAAGAATGGAGAAGAAAAGGATCTCCAAGATCATTGAGCCCACCTCCCTCCCTCCCTGTTTTACAGATAGAGAAACTGAGACTCAGGGAGGGAAGTGCTGTTGTAATTCAAGGCTAGAGACCTACTAAGTGATAAAATCACTTCCTCAGGTCTCCTGCCTCCGATCTCAGCAATGGTTCCACCAACCAGCAAGATTTCACTGGATTTCACTATCAGTCCGACCTGAGGCTGTCTTCCCAAAGCAGGGGTCCTTAGCCGCTTCAGGATTATGGATCCCCGTTAGCGGTCTGGAGAAGTCTCTGGACCCCTTCTCAGAATCACGTCGTTAAATGCATCAAATACAAATAATTATAAACGAAATAAATGATATAATTTTTTAACAAGCCAAGTTCATAGACCACCCCCCCACCCCCAGATTAAGAATACCTGTTCTGATGAGAGCTGGAGAGACAGAGAGTGGAAAGGGGAAGAGCAGAATGATCCTTGGGACCCTTGGGTCAGGCCCTGCAGCACCTGGACGACCTCCCTCCCTCCCTCCCCCCACCTAGCCAGAGTAGCTCAGCTTTCAGGGGTTCCCATCTCCCCTTCCTCAGACATACAATCGGATTTTTTAGTCCCGTGCGCGGGGCTAAGTCACAGAATCGCCCTCCCGCCGGGGTAAGTGGAGCCCTGGGGGGCAGCCGGGCCAAGCAGTACCCCAACCCAGCCAGCAAAGCAGCCAGTCAGCCTAGGCGTGGGCATCTCCGGTGCCAGAGCAGCCCAGTCTACTCTGGGACCACAGCTCGGCTCAGCTCCGATTATTGGGAAGTTCCTCCTGCCCAAACCTCGATTTGCCTTTCTGCAACGACCAGCCCTCCCCTCAGGGACCGAGCAGAGCAAGCCCCTCTCGCAGAGAAGAATCCTAGCAAGCCTAGAAGCCAGTTCTCATTCTGCCGCCGACGCCCCCCCCCCCAGTCGCCAGTCCCCAGTCTTTGCTTGTCCAGTCTATCTCTTACCCAATCCAATATATAACCAAAGAACGGCGAGCCAGGTTCTGGGAAGCCGCCGAGGAAGGAGCCCCTCGGCGGGCTCCCAGAGCTGCGGCTCTGCCGGCGAGGAGAGAGCTGGAAGACTCACAGTTGGCGGAAGAGAGAGGCTCCCGAAGCAAGTGCTGGGGCAGGTCCGAGGGTCGAACCCCGCTGCTGCCAGCGCAGCCGCGCCACCCGCTTCGGAGGCTGCAGCCCGGGCTGGGCACCGGCGGTGACTGTTCCATAGGCTGATCACCCGAAACTGAGAAAGTCTGTGCCAGAGGGTCCCTGATGTGCAGGGCGAAGCCCCGCCTCCTCCCAGCCTCCGCCCCCACAAGGTAAGCTTGTTTATGGCTCGCTACCACACAAAGCCACCGCCGCTGCCGCAGCCAGTGGACTCGGGGGGTTTGCCAGAGCCCCGGGGAGGGGGCCAGGCCAGCAGGGTCCTAGGCACACTGGGTCGATGCCAGGCAGAGTGCGTGGCAGCACCACTTCCAAGCCCAAGCTTGTCGCTGACCCCTTGGCCAAAGAGGTCCCTTCCACTAAGCTCCAGGAGAGGGCCCTCCTCTAGCACAGCTGGCTTTTTCTCAGGACTTAAGGCTGCCTGCTGCCGCCTACTTGCTGTCCCAATCTTTTGACCCGCAACCAGAAGCTTCGATTATCAACCCCAAGGGTCACTCGGGAGAGTGCGGGAATACAGATTGTGGAGAAGACAAGGGATCTGGGATTTGAGTCTTCCCTACCGTTCAGCTCCAACCTCTCAAGGAAGCTTCAGTCCCCATCATTCCCCCACACACAGTGGATGGTACAGTCCAATGGGACATCTTGACTGCCACAAACATAGCCCCCCCTTTGGTGTTCCCTACTTTCAAGACCTGAAATCCTACAGAGGACCAGATATTAGAATTGGAAGGGCTCATAAGGCTCAGCTGCTCAAACTCCACTCATTTCACAAAGGCAGTCATGAAGACCCAGAAGAGGACACAGCCACTTGGGTCACATGATCATAGGATTAAAGCTGGAAGAGCCCTTAAACAACATCTAGAACAACCATGATCATCTAAACAAATAAGGCACCTGAGGCCCAGATCAATGCTAGGAAGCATATGATTTCAGAGTTCAAAGAAACCCCCAAAGTCAACCAGGTCTGCGGCCTACCTGAACCATGACTATAATATGTTGGATAAGTGGCCATTCAAATGTTTCCAAACTATCCTTTGTGTAGCTACCAAAATCATTTCCTTCAAACATAAGGCTGGCCCTTAGGCCTCTGCTGTACAGCAGGATGTAGCGTAAGTCCAAATGTCTCCAATTAGTTTTTAAAGGTCTACATACTCTGGCCTGCATTTCCAGACTTTGGCCATCTCACCCTGCTCCACAAATGATTTCACCTGTTCCTTGGACTCAGCAGGCCAAATCCCAACCTTTTGTAGAGACTGTTCCACATGCTTGAAATGTCCTCCTTCCCAAGTTGGCCTCTTAAACTCTTCTGCTTCATTCAAGGCCCAGCTCAGGTGCTATTTGGGAGGCAGCCAAAGAGGCTCCCCTACTCCTGGCCATATGGTAGCCATGCAGAGGATTTCCTGGGAAGCAGCATTCTAGAATCCAGCCTTCTAGCCAACGAGGGAAATTTCTTAGGCAGTGGCTGTCTCAAAGGTTATCCCACAGGTTTGGGTTTGGGGATTTGGCCTTCAATTGAAAGAAGACAGTTGGGTTTTTTTTTTTATTCTGGTGAGGGGGAGTATAACAAGGTAGATCATGACATAAGGAAAGATGAGGGCCTGAGTGGACATATAAAAATGTCCACAAAAAAAAACAGAAGGAAAAATTTAGAAAAAAAATTTTTTTTAAAAAGGAAAATAGCTTTTAGCACTAATATGCTGAATTGAGTATCTATTTTTTATTTAAAAAAACTGTAATAAGATGTGCGGTTTCGTATACAATCATCTTTTTTTTTCTCTTCTTTCTATATGGAAATGATCAGCTTTGTTGCGGTTTGTCAATTTCAGAGTAACAAAAAATGCAAATCATTTTAAAAAAAAAGCTGGATTGGTCTCCCCAGTAAACATTCCTTCCTCAGAACTGTAGGGGGAGCCATAGGCCAAGGTGGGAGTGGTCATGGGTCTAGATGCTTCTAAGCTGCTAAAAGGCAAGACTCAGCTTGGAACCCGGGGCTTCCGTGGAATACCCACTGGCTCTGGAATCACAAGAGCTGGTCCAGACCCCCCACCTCTGCTCCTTGCTATGGACAAGGTCTCTCCACTCCCTGGGCCTCGGTTTCCTCCTCTTTAAAACGAGGAGGCTGGCTTTGATGACTGGTCTCTAGGATCCCATCCAGCTCTGGCTTCAGCTGTATAAATCCTAGGATCTGAGGCAGTATCTTGATGTCTAGAGACTGATTGCTTGCCTTCCCCCCCCCCCCCAACTGCTAAGGATTCTGGTCAAGTGGATCTGCCTGCCTAGGCCAGAGGATATTCAGTTTTTTGTGTGCATCACGGACCCCTCTGGCAGTCTGGGGAAACCAACAGTCATCTCCTCAGAATCATGTTTTTAAATACAAACAATAAACTACATGCGATTACAAAGAAACCAATTATACTGAAACAGTTATCAAAATGGGTTGGAAAAAAAACAAACCAAGTGCACAGACCTCATGTTAGGAACCCTGGTGTAGGGGAAGAATGGAGGAGAGAAAATGAGGGTAGAGGAAAGAATGGAGGCTGGCAGCTGCCAACAGGCAGCCCCGTGCCCCTGGGAAAGGTTGGCTCCCCACCCTCCTCAGCATCCCTCCCCAACTGCCTCCCACCCCAGCAAGCCTCCCTACCCTCACTCACTTCACAAGACTTCAAGGATCTGTGGTTTCCCCAGTGTTGGCCCTCCCTCCTCTGTGGAAGATCAAAAGGCCTCTCTGCTGTAACTGAAAAATCCTTGTCTGCTTGCTCAGCCTGTCCACATTTTCTGGGCTAGGCCCGGCCTTGGGCAGCAGGCCCACACGTAGTCAGGGCCTCAAGGGCTTTCCAGCCTGCTATGGCCTGACCCAGCTTGAGCTCAGAGGCCTTCACCTTCCCACAGCTCCAGTGCCCCAGGTGACATGCAGAGAGGGAGTGGCCTGCCAGGACCCAAAGGGAAGGCTGGCCTGGCTCTGCCACTTCCCAGGGGGGGCATCCTCACATTGAAAGGCAAAGGCAGTCGTTTGGGCCTCACTACCATGAACTCCCTGCTTGTTCTCCCTTCAGGGTATTTTTTGTATCAGCAGCTTCAACCAGGTGTATGCTTTGTAAACCAAGGAAAAAAACAGGATTTATGGTTTTTTGTAAAGTGGCTGAGTGGTCCTTCAAGACTTAGACTCATTTCTAAGGGGTGAGAGGCTAGGGATGACAAGAAGGAAGGAAAGCAAAGAGGGGGAGGGAGGATAAAAGGGAGAGGGGAAAGAGGAGAGGAGGCAAAAAGAAAAAGATGGAAAAGCAGCGAGGGGCAGGGAAGAGAGAAAACAGAGACACTGAGGAGGTGGAGAGGGAGAGAAAGGAGGGAGGAGAGAAGAGAGGAGACAAGAGGGAAGAGAAAAGGAGAGGGCAAGAAAGAAAGAAAAAGAGAAGAAAGGGGAGGCCAGAGAGAAAGGGAAGAGAAAGAAGAGGCAGAGGAGAGAAAGGAGAAGGTAAAAGAGAAAAAGAGAGGAGTTTAAAAGGGACCATGGTAAACAGAAAATGAGAGGAAGGGGAGAGGAAAGGAGAAAAGAAAATAATGCTGGGGGAGGGGAGGGAGAACTGATAAGGGAAAAGAGAAAGATGGGGGGAGGAGAGGAGGAGCTAGAGAAGGGAGAGAGAAAAAGAAGAAAGGAAGGGAAGGGCAGAGAGAGAGAGACAGAGACAGAGGACAAGAGAAGTGGGGGAGGAGGGGAGGACAGGAAAGGGTAGAGAGAGAAAGAAAGCACGAGAAGGGAAAGATTCCAAGCCTAAGACAAGGGGAGAAATGAAAGGAGGCGAAGGGAAGGGAGGAGGACGCAGCAGCAGGTCGGAGGTCAAGGAAGAGAACGGGCTAACTACATTTGGATTCCCTAGCTGAGCACTGTGTTTGCCTAAGAAGATTTACTGGCTGGAGGGGATGAGCTCTGTGTATGCAGCGGGGGGCTGGGAAGGCCTGAGCTGCATGGAGGCCCGAGGCCTCAGGGTGGCAAGGAGCCCTGGGGCAGCCCCGGCTCCCTCCCCGCCCAGCTGGGTATCCTGGGCAGTATCAGAACCTCCACTAGAGCATCCCTCACCTCCTCCTGGGTCCCAGAGCAGCTGCCCACCAGGCCCTGGCGCTGGTCCTGCTGCAAGCCTCCCCAAAGAGGTGGAGAAGGGACTATTGTGACTCAGTGGGCAAGGGAGGCAGAGAGGAAGTGGGGCTCCAAACTGCTGGGACAGGCACTGTGGCAAGAGGAATGAAGAGGGCAGGAGACTGGACCATTAGGAGACCTGCCATCTGTTCCTGCCTCTGCTTTTGCTTGGATACCACTTCCCATCCTGGGTCCTCAGTTTCCTCATCTAGCAAATAAGGGTGGGTGAGGGTGGCCTAGGTGAGAGATTTCTTCACCTCTATTGTGTCAAAACCCCTGGAGCAGTTGGGTAAAGCTGCCGAAGAATCAGGTTTTTGAATACATAAACCAAAATACGGGAAATTGCAAATGAAACCAATTATATCGAAATGCAGTTATCAGAATATAACACTTAAATATGCCAAGGTCGCAGGCTAAGGGTCAAGATTCATCGGATATCAGGCAAGGCAAGAGAACAAAGGGAGCAAAAACAAGCCGAGAGGCCCAGGCTGCAATTTCTCATCTAACACAATGAAAGAGAGACAGAAACAGAGACAGCAAGGGAGAGGAGAGAGAGGCAGACAGACAGACAGACAGAGACAGAGACAGAGAGAGAAATACTGAGAGCAGAAAGAGACAGAGGGTAACATAACTAGAGACAGAGAGAGAGACTGAGGGAGAGAGAGAAAAAGAGAGGGAGAGGCAGACAGACAGAAGAGAGACAGAGAGAGAGACGGACAGAGAGGAAAAACACAGAGACAGAGGGAGAGTCAGAGAGAGACAGAGATCAAGAGACAGGCAATGATAAAGACACAGAGAAAGGGATAGAGAGGAGAGGCAGAGACAGTGATAGAGAAAGAGGAGAGAGCAGAAAGAGAAGGGAAGGTGGGGAGAGAGACAGATACAGAAAGAAGAGATAGGAGAGGAGAGACATAGCCACAAACAGGAGAGAGAAGGGAGAGGGGAAGACAGACAGACAGAGAGACAGAAACCAAGAAACAGGACAGAGACAAAGGGGATAGAGACAGCAAGGAAAGGAGAAAGAGACAGAGCAGAGAGAAAGGAGACAGAGGAGGAGAGAGACAGACAGAGATAAGAGAGAGAAAAGAGGAGAGAGAGAGAGAGACATAGAGGAGACAGATATAACAGAGACAGATTCAGAGAGGAGAGAGGAAAGAGAGACAGAGACAGAGAGAAAGAGAAAAAGAGAAACAGAGACACAGAGACACAGAAAGTGACAGAGACAAAGGAAACAGAAGAGAGGAGAGGAGAAAGAAAAAATAGAGAGGAGTGAGAAAGGAGAGATAGGGAGGGAAAGATAGACAAAAAGACAGACAGAGAGGACAGAAATAGACAGGAGAAACAGAGAGACGAGGAGAGAGAGACAAGGGGAGAAATGAAAGGAGGAGGGAAAGAAAAAGGGAGAGACCAAGAGACAATGAGAGACACACACACAGAGAGGGACAAAGAGGAAAGAGAGACAGTGACAGAGAAAGGAAAAAGAGAGAAGGAAGGGGGGAAAGAGAGACAGACAGAGACAGAGAGGAGAGGGAGATAAGAGAGGAGAGAGACAGAGACATATACAGAGGAGAGAGAGAGAGAAGGGAGAGAGGAGAGAGAGAGAGAGAGAGAGAGAGAGAGAGAGAGAGAGAGAGAGAGAGAGAGAGAGAGAGAGTTAGTGAGAGTCAGACAGAGATCAAGCAACAGAGGAGAGAGGACAGAGGTAAAGGAGACAGAAACAGCCAGGAAAGGAGAAAGAGAAAAGAGAGAGACAGAGAGAGACAGACAGATGGACATATAAGACAGGGAGAGATAGGAAGTGAGAGAGAGACAGACCAACAAAAAAAGACAGAGAGGACAGAAATAGGAGAGAAACAGAGAGACAGAGGAGAGAGACAGGGACAAGAGAGACAGAGGGAGAGACCAAGAGATAGACACACAGAGAAAGGAACAGAGAGGAGAGACAGAAACACTGACAGAAAGAGGAGAGAGGAGAGAGAAGGAAGGTGGGGAGAGACAGACAGAGACAGAGAGGAGAGAGAGGAGGAGAGACAAAGACATACCCCAACACAGAGGAGAGAGAGAGAGAGAGAGAGAGAGAGAGAGAGAGAGAGAGAGAGAGAGAGAGAGAGACCAAGAAACACAGAGAACAGAGACAGCGAGGAAAGGAGAAAGAGAGAGACAGAGGAGAGAGAGAAAGGGGGGAGGGAGGGAGAGAGAGAGAAAGAGAGGCAGAGAGATAAGTGACAGAGACAAAGAAGACAGGCAGAGAGATGAAAGGAGAGAAAAGGAAAAAAAGAGAGACAGAGAGAGAGGAAAGAGAGGAAAAAGGCAGAGACAGAAACAGAGAGAACAGAGGCGAGAGGAGACAGAAAGAGAAAGAGCCAAAGACATTAAGACATACAGAGAGGAGAGAGAGAGAGAGAGAGAGAGAGAGAGAGAGAGAGAGAGAGAGAGAGGACACAAAGACATAAACAGAGAATGAGAAGGGGACCACTTTCAAATATTGTAATGATCCAGTGAGAATGTAAGACAAGTGCTCTGTAAATCAACATAACTGCTCTGTAATCATCATCATCACTGACACTGCTCCTAGGATTCAAGCTGCAGGTTCCAAGCTAAACCCATTTTCCTCTTCAAATAACTGAGGCCAGTTCTAATGATCCAGTTCATTTTACAGAAAGTGAAAGGAGCTCTGGGCTCTGCCCTGATCTACAGGTTTCCCACTCCATGGGAGCAGCCATCTCGCCATCGGAAAGACCAGTAGCTGAGGCAGCGGAGGATTTTAATCTGAGGGCTCTGAGCAGCAGTCAGATAAAGGCAACAAGAGAGCTGCACATGTGTGAATGAGGGTGTGTGAGTGCACTTCGAGAGAATGACACCCTGCCAAAACCTTCGTATGAAACCCAAACAGTGAGAAGTCTGGAGGAGAAGTCTGTCTCATTCATTCATTCCTGGGCATCAGTGGATTTTGAGCTGGAAGGGAATCTTAGGTCATTTAATTCCTCCTTCTTCTCACCAGGCCAAAAGAGGGAAAATAAGTTGGCCAAGGTCACCAGGCCTGGTACAGGAAGAGTTGGGATTTTTTTTTGTTTGTTTTTTTCACAACAGCAAAGCATTTAATAAAAACATAAAAACAGTTTTTAAGTTTTTAAGAATTAGCTATCAGGTCATAGTAGCATCCTCTGTTCTCCATCCACAAAAAAAAAGGTGCAAGGGACCTCTCAGAGGCTCTGGGGACCCAGTGGCGGGGGGAGATCTCCCCTGAGCTCTAGCCCCAAGTCCCAAACAGTCACTGGACGGCCTAGTCGCAGCTTAAACTCACCATGCTCAAAAAGGAAATACTCTTTTTTCCACAAACCTGTTCCTCCAAATTTCTCTATTTCTGTTAAGTGACAGGAATTGAACCTTCAAGGAACCCAGTACAGAAAGATGTAAGGGGTGTCAGCAGTAGGAAAGGGATTCGGCCCTGCTGAGGGGAAGGAAGGACCTGAAAGAGAAGCAGATTTCAGGGCAGCTGGGTGGTACAGTGGATAGAACTCTGGCCCTGGAGTCAGGAGGACCTGAGTTCAAATTTGACCTTGGACAATTAATAATAATCATTGCCTAGCTATGTGACCTTGGGCAAGTCACTCAACCCCATTGCCTTAAATAAAATTTAAAAAAAAAGAGAGGCAGATTCCCACTCAATCATTCAAGGAAGTTGCCTCTGGAGATACTCACTCCTCAGTATGGTCCAGAGGGGGTTCTCTCTGGTCAGTATGGGCTAGACTAGACAACCTGGGAGACCCCTTCCCCTTCTCATGGAAGAGGTGACCCTGGAAGGCCAGGCAAAGATGTTAGATTAGAGGGAGGGGCAATGCATTTTGGAGAGGAAAAGACAGAGTGGCTGGAAAGTAGGGAACATTTCTTCAGTTCTGTAATTGTTGGGATACCATTCTGCTAAGTCCAAATAGCATCAGCGTTCATAGAGATGGAGATTTAGGAAGGGACCTCAAAAACTACCACCTAGTCCATTTGTATTACTTCAGAGGGAAAACAGATAACAAATCTCTTGATTTCTCAATGGATGGGGAGGGGCAAAGGGAGAGAGAGAATTTGGAACTGAAAAATAAATATGTAATTACAAAAAAAAAGAAAAAGAAATTAAGAAATCAAGTAGTTCAATCCCCTCATTCTACAAAAAAAGAGAAACTGAGGCTCAGAGAGGAGCAGGGGCTTTAGTAAGTGGCAGAAGTGGCATCTGAAGCCAAGTCCTCACTTCAAATCCACAGGTTCCACAGCTACCACACTGCCCAAAGCAAATGGTTCCATGCCTCTTCCAAACCTGTGTTTCCCAGGATTTCCCGCCAGTTAGGCAAGAGATCTTAAGGGAGCAAGAGAAGAGGGAAATACCACGCTTGGGAGTTCAAAGCCCTGAGAAGGAGGCCCGGCTCTCTCCACTTACTTGCTGTGTGACCTTGGCCCAGTCCAATCCATCCATGAAGAATGAGTCAGGCATTTTGCTAAGTGCTGGAGGGTTCCTTCCCTCCTCTGGAACATGAGGAGCCTGGCTTAGATCACTTGGGGATTCCTTATTCTCCATTACCCCCAGACTACTTGGCTCCTCTTGGCCCCTATTTCAAGTCTATCCATCCATCCCTTCAAGCAAACTTATACAATGCCAGACCAGGGTAGTCCCACAGAGCTTATGCCATCCAAGTCCCTTGACTTACAGAGAAGGAAACTGAGGCCTCGAGAAGGCAAGACCTAACTCACTAGCCCTGTGCCTTCACATAGCAAGGAAATAGCTGAGGTAGGGCCTGAGCTACCCAGAGACTAAAGGACCTTATACCTTGCTGAAGTCATCCTTTTCTGGGGAGGAAGATCTCAGGAGGGTTGTGACTTGTCCAAGGTCACAAGTGGAAGAGGCAGGATTGCTAACAGAGTGCTCATCTCTTTCTGCCACTGTTCTTTCAAAGCAGAATACAAGACCAAGGTCAGACCAGCCTTTGGGGAAGGGGCAGGACAGCCTTTGGGGCAAGGGCAAGGCACTGCTTATGGGCCTCCAGCTGTGTCAGACCACTTGGGCACATTTCAAATGAAATCATCTCTGCTATATACTCTTGAAAATTGTAATCTTGCTGAGATGAGGATTTGTGAAAAAAATGACAATTACAGAAAGCTTGTCTCAAGGAGAAGAGGTCTTTTTGTTTAGTTAGTTAAATTTTTAATAATGCCAGGCTGGAAGAATAAAAAAGGGAGCAGGAGAGGGAGAAAGAGTGGGAGCTAGCCTCCTTCCTAGCAGGGCTCTATCAGAAACCACATTAAGATGCAAACTATTGCTCTGGCTCTCCTTCCAGACATCCACGTGGGCCCTTGGCCACTTGAACGGTGCTCACCCGGGAGCCAGCTCACATAGACAAAAGATACAAATCCCAAGTCAAGTTGACTTTGGGCTACCCACTGTCATACCCTGGGTCTTAATACTTTCCTCTGTAAAATTAAGGAGTTGGACTAGCTCAGGTTCTGATGCTTCCTAGCTAGGGAATCCTGGGTGGCCTCTCTGAGCCTCAATTTCCTCAAATGTAAAATGGACTAATCCACATCTTACAAGGCTTTGGAGAGGAGAGCACCTTTAGAGGCACCGGGCAAATGGAGAGCTCATCTAGTCTATGCCTGGTCTCTAAGGCAGGACTGCTCTAAGGCAGTCAAACTACCAACCTGGTAGTCCAGGGAACTGTACCAGATTTGGACAGATTATAAATCTTTCCAAGTCTAGAGTTCCTTCTTATCCTCCTCCCCCATTTCCCCTAGTGGCCTGGAACCTCTGTCATTCATGCCAGCCAATCTGACCTTCATCTGGGAGAAGGATTTAGAGTCAGTAAAACTGAGTTGAACCCTGATTCTGACACTTATTAGCTGTTTGATCTTGGGCCTCAGCATCCTCACCTGGAAAAAGGAGGGAGTTCAGACACCACAGAAAGAGAAAAAGAAGCCAGCTGCACCAAAAATATGTATGGCAGCGCTGTCAATGATGGCAAAAAATGGAAACTGGGGAGGGGGCAGGCAGAAGAGGTCCCAATCCAAAGGGGGATGTCTGCACAAATGATGGCACATGAATTGGGCCCTAAGAAATGACACTATAAAACAATTTCAGAGAAACCTGAAGACTGGTATGAGCTGATACAGAGAGTCGGAAACAGAACCAGAAGAACAGTGTATACAGTAATAGCAACAATTTTGAGTCAAAACAAGCAACTGGGATAAGCACAATGACCTACCACATCTCCAGAGGCCCCTTGAAGAAGCCTGCTGTCCAAGGGTGAAGAGTATAGGCATATATTTTTGGACATAGCCAATATTGGTTTTGCTTCTCTCTCTCTCTCTCTCTCTCTCTCTCTCTCTCTCTCTCTCTCTCTCTCTCTCTCTCTCTCTCTCTCTCTCTCTCTCTCTCTCTCTCTCTCTCTCTCTCTCTCTCTCTCTCTCTCTCTCTCTCTCTCTCTCTCAGGGATGGGATGAGAGGAGAGAGACAAAAATAAATGCTAAAGTTAATTAGTTAAATATAAAAATAAATATTTTACCATCTCAAAAATGAATTAAAAGGCTGGGAGCTGAACTAGATGACTACTAAAGTCCTGTCCAACTCTCGGGTCTCTGATCCTGTGACCCCCAAACCCAGCCCTGCCCCAGGAAGGATGCTTTACTTACATCTGGTCCAGTCTCTTTAATTGTCTTTGATAATGGAGCCCAATACTTCTTGTTCTCCAGCAGCTGTCCGAGACTTAGAGGCAGCCTTGAGCCCCCATTCAGTAAATTGGGCAATCAGGGCTACCACTCCTTTCTGTTCTTCCTCACCCCTTTTCTCTTTCAGCTCCAGGCTCCCCACTAGCAACTCGATGCATTCCAAGAGCCAAGTGTGGGACAAGTCCAACAACAAGTGCAGTATGTCCATCCTCAGTGGCTAATGCAGCCAATGAGAAATGAGGGGCCAGGCTGGCCTCCCTGGGGCGGAGGGCGGGGGCTGATGCCTTTCCAAGTAGCGGGACTTATTTATTGTACTTTCCGTAGAAGGTCAGGACATCTAGATGGGCCCCTTGCACAACCTCCCCGGCTCCAGTAGAAAGAGTAAGAGATGGACAGACTGAAGATCCCTCACCTTTTAGAAAGTGCTCTGCCTAACTTCCCTCAGGGGTCTCCAAGTTTTGTTAGCCCATTGTATAGATGAGGAAACTCAAGCTTGGAAAGGAGGAAGGAACTGAAAGTCCAAGGTCACACAGCTAAACTAAACAGCAGAAGAAACTGGGAGCCAAAGGAGTTCTCCTTCTCCCCCCCACCCCCATACAAGACTCTGCTGTATTACAGTGTCCCCTCCCTAAGCCCTGGCCCCAACTCCAAACCAGTCCTGTCCTCAGGAGGTTGCATGGCAGCCCTCTTCCACCTGGGGGAAGAAGGAAAGACCCTCCTTCACCAGGCAGCTTTACTCTAACTACCCAACCTCATGTCCCATTGTCTCCCAGAAGACACCCTACCTTCTGTTGTGGCCAGCAGTGTCTCCTCCCCACTTCCTCCATGAGCCATGCACCTCTGTGCCTTAGCTCAGACACCTACCCTTTTGCCTAGCCCAATCCTCCCCCATCCTTTCTCCTATTCCTCAAGATAGCATCACATTTTCCACCCCCATGTCTTTGTACTGGCTGTGCCGGATGTTCCCTTTCCTCACCTCTGGAACCCCTGGTTTCCTTTGGAGGCCTACCTCAGGTGCCACTTTCTCTATTAGCTAGCCTTCTGGCCCTCCAGCCCAGCTGCTAGTACAATCCCCATTAACCTGTACTAGTTTTGTATATAGTACATGTTGGCTTCCCTCACTAGACTGGAAACGGCTGGACAACAGGAACTATTTCACTTTTGCCTGGGTAGGCTCCTTATCTGGCGTATCTAAGCATTGCTTAATCCCAGAATCCCAGAGTTGGAAGAGCCCCCCCGCCAAGGTTCTCTTGGCCAGTCTCCACCTGCATACCTCCAGTATTGAAAGGTTCATTACTTTCCACCAGCAGCTCATCCCATTCTGATACAGTGCTCTGGAACAGTTCTTTTTTCTACATCAAGCCTAAATGAATTTGAATTTCTCAGTGGTTTCTACCCAGTGTTCCTTGTTCTGCCCTCTGAGGTCAAGGAGAATAAGTCTAATTCTTCTTCTTTGACAGCTCTTCAAATAGTTCAAGACCGGTTTCCCATCTCCCCCTTCCTCCAAGTTTCTCTCCAGTAAGGTACAAGGCTACCCAAGTCCATGAGTCATCCATGAGGCCACTGCCTTTGGGATGGGGGGGATGGGGAGGCACAGCTGAACAGGGGCCTGGCCAACCCTCCCCTCCTCCACCCTGCCAGCAGCTGTCCCCCATTGCCCTGGTTCCCTGCTGCACATCTCTGAAATGGGATTCCTTCACTGCCAGCTGGGGCCAGGGTGGGCCCTGAGAATGAGAAGTTTTCCTTATTCTCTGCCTTGCCTTTCCAGATGGGAATACAAGGATGGCAGGAGGGGAACAAGAGTGAAGGGTTTGAATCTTGACTCTGCTATGGACTAGCTATGGAAACCCTTCCATCTCTGGGCCTCAGTTTCCTTTTTTGCAAAAAGGAGGGTTAGACTCTCTGTCCCCCAAGTTCCCTGCCACTTCTTAGCAAGGCTGGCAGTGGAGGTGATCACTTCCCCTCTGAACAGAGGAGAAGGAAACATTCAGCTAGAACAAAAGCATGTATGTGGGCCAACTAATCTTTCCCTCTCCAACAAGTACCTAAATCATGATTTGTTGAAAAATATGCTATTATTTCTTGAAGATTAGATAGAAAGCAGAATTGGACCCTGGGAGTAATTAGAAGGTAGACTTTCATGCTGTCATAATCTCTAGTGCTCAGCCTTGGTAAATAGTAACTAACACATTGCAGAAGTGATTTTATTCATTATTAATCACCAGCAATAACTTGTGTTTGTAATTTGTGACTCTGATCCAAGTATTTTCTAAACTTAATTTTAAAAATATATTTATTTCTGCCTCCTGCTCCCACCTCCCCCAAAACTTCTCTAGCTGCTAGTTTGGAGAGTCAGCCTCCTCCCCCCAAATAGTCCATTTCCACAGAAGAATTAAACTGTACACCAAACATTATGAAAATTGATTTTTAACCAATTTGGCCTCGTTCATCTTCATCATGTTTAGTATTCCACATTCCTTTGACAAATAATCAATCATGGGCCCAGGCATCCTAGCTTCTGAAAAGCTGTCAGAGTTTCAGATAAAATGAGAAACTTATCTGTTGGTAACTTAAAACATTATAATATGTCAGCAGGAGGACAGAGACAGGAGTAGGAATGACCAAAAACACAGAGAGGAGAGAGAAGGAAAGGAAGCAAAGGGGAGAAGATCATGAGAATGACAGAGGAAACGGAGGGAAAAGGAGAGAGGGCGGGAGGGAGAGAGATTGGAAGATCATGAAGTCTAAGATTTGGGACTGGGAGGGATCTTATGGAGACCACATCATGCATGCATCAGCCACTGAGCCTAGCACTATCTAGAGAAGGGCAAAGGCTTGGAGGGGGAAGGAGATCACCAATTAGGCTGCATGGTTAGCTCAGAGGTTGCAGGATTAAAGCCCCACCCCCCCTGAGTTCCAGGCCTTGGACAGACTGAGGCCAGGGTCTGGGATGAAGCCTCAAGGTAAGGAGTTCTCCTGGAAAACTAGAGACCCTTGGGTCTGAGTCTATCTCAGAATACTAGAAAAGAACCAGAGAATGAGTTTGGACTGGGCAGATTGTTACAAGAATTGAACTTTGATGGAAATCAGTCCCAGTCTAATCTAAGGAAATTTGTATTTGGGATTATGAAGCTTCCCCCTTCTTACAGAAGGGCCATCCCAGACTTGAGTGCCTGCTACCTGCAAAACACCATATCAAGGCTAGGGGAGATACTACCATAAAAAAAGACACTTCCTGGCTGCAAGAAGCTAGTTCTAGGGTGAATCAAACACGTACACAGAGAAATAAAAGATAAATTGGAATTTTTTTCAAAATCCGACCTGTGATTATATCAGGATAAGGATCTTCCAGGGAGAAGATCCCTTTACAACAAAGCCATCTGCCTTGGTGAAGGGACCTCCTCACCAAAAGTTCCTTAGATCCTTAAGGTGTTACCTGGGCCATTGAGAAAGTAGATGACTTGGCAGGGACACAGTCAAGACTTAAACCTGTGTCTTCCTCAGTCTGAGATCAGCTCTCTATTTGATATTCCATGTTGTGCCTCCATGCAAATTAGAATAGAAAAGTGTAATAGCATGAAGTGCTGTGAGATCAGATGAGGATCTCATAAAAAGATCAGAATCATTTCAACCTGGAGGAACCAAAGAAAGCTTCGGGCAAGAGGAAACAATGGAGCTAAGCCTTGAGAGTCATAAAATGGCAACAGCTAGGGGTGGAAGGAAGAGCTAAAACCATCTTGGAGTAGCTACGTATGGAGACTTGGGGTAGGGGTAGGTTAAGGAATGAGATGTGTTCAGAGAATCCCAGGTCCTGTTGACTCTAGGATCATGGTTACATAGTACATGTAATGCAAAGACTAGAGTTGAATTCTGAAAACTTGGGTTCAAACCTAGTCTCTATTACTTAGAATCTGTATGAACTTCTGCAAGTCATTTCCTTCTCTGGGTCTCAGTTTCCCATCTGTAAAATGAAGAACCTGGGCTTAATTAGGGGCTTGAAACCACTGGTGTATCATAGACCCCATTAGCAGTCTGGGAAGTCTTTGGGCATTTTCTCAGAATAATATTTTCAAATCGCTGAAGGCAATGCTCAGTTAGAGGTGAATGAAAATAAAGATGTTTTCCTGTCCAAATCTGAAGATGTCCTGAATTCTATTTCTGGATTCCTTGAGCATCCATAGACTCCAAATGAAGACCTCCTGGACAAAAATGATCTTTCAGATCTTTTCTGGTCCTGGCCCCCACCATATAAGGGGGACTCAGAAGAGAAAATTGGAAAGACAGGCTGGAAACCTAAAGGTGGCTTTGCCCCAGAAGACCTCCACCATTAATGAGGCTTTAGTTGTTGCTCAGTCATTTCATTCATCTCTGACTCTCCATGACCCCCTTTAGGGTTTTCTTGATACTAGATACAGAATCTTGGAATGGTTTGCCATTTCCTTCTCCAGTTTATTGTATAGATGATGAAACTGAGGCAAACAGGGTGAAGTGATTTGCCCAGGGCGACCCAGCTAGTACGAGTCTGAGGACAGATTGTAATTCAGGCTATCCTAACTCCAGGGTTGGCACCCTATTCACTACAGTGCCTGAGGCATTAATAAATATCACATATTAGATGGGGGGACTTAGAGTAATAGTGGGACCAACAGTTTATGTTTTTAGAAACATCTGTGTTTTTTTTTTGGTGTATAGGATTCTTGATTGGAAATATTCTCTACCAATGCAAGTCAGAACTTACAGGTTTAGAGACTTGCAGGGAGGGAGGAGAAGAAAGGGAGAACTAAGAGGTTTTTGTCAAAAGGAAAACTTAAACTCAGGTATTCCTGACTCACAAACCACTAACCCACCCTGCCTCTGAGAAAAATAACAGAGAAAAAAAAAGAATACTATGACATAGGGCTGAGGAGATGGCCCAGTACCAACCAGGGAGCCCTCAATCAATCAAGTCTTTGGCAAAGTTCTGCCTGTGTGCCCAGTCCTACCTGTGGGGGGCACCACAGGGGAGGCAGGAGAAGACACGGATGCGACTCTCAGGAGGCTAACAGTTGAACTGGGAGAGAAGCCAGTCAGGAACAGGCAACATCAGAGAACCACCCTATTTTTCAGCTCCATGCTGCTTCCCCAACAATGCTGAGTACATTCGGTGGTTCTAAGGGAGCCAAGAGCAGCTCTCTCCTAGCTCTCCTCTGTCAGCCAATGGAAAGAGCCAGGCTTCAGGCTTGGCATCGCTCCACTCTTCATTGCCCCCGCGGATGCCCATCTCCCCCAGACGGAGCCCCTGTGGGGCAGCTCGAGCGCTTGGCTCTAGCAGTAATGGAATAAATCACATGGATTTACATCACTACTCGGGGAGAGTTGATTTAATCAATTTCCTTTCGAAGGGCTCCTTCTCGGTGTTGGACCAAACCTTAATACATATTCTTCCCCACTCAGAGCCAGATGCAGAGACTTCATTTTCAGACATAAAACACACACACACACACACACACACACACACGTGCACATGCACACACACGCACACACACATGCATTATCTTGGAGCAATCATTTACTTCTACATCTCTTTCCCATTAATTTTGCATCTCCATCAGGAACCTGAATGATAGTTTGGTTATTTTATTTATCAAAGCTAATTGAGGCAAATAGATGTAAAGGGTCATTGAGAGGTGTCTAAATCACAGAATCATAAATCTCAGAACCACTGCCAAAAGGAATTTAGGCCTGGCAGATGGGGGTGGGGGTGGGAACAGAAGATCAGAGGATTTACAGCTGAAAGGGACCTTAGAAACATAGACTGTCAGGGCTAGAAGAGACTCTAGAATTTAGAACAAAGGACCTTAGAAATACCCAACCACCTTACTTTACATTTGAAGAAACTGAGGCCCACTCACCCTCCATCAGTCTACTTGTTTCAGTATCCACTTTCATCTCCCTGGGAATCTTTTCACAATTGCAAAAGGGACCATTTTCCTGTTATTTGACAACCTGAAACTTCACCTCATCTTACCACTGGCTACTATCTTGTATTCTGGGTGGGAACAGTCACTTATTCTCCTTAGGAGACAAGTTTAATAAGGACAAACCTGAGCTCTAGTTAACGGAACCATGCAAAAGTGAACCATTCTTCCACACAAATCCCCAGGTGAGGACCAAACTCAGACTGGACTAGAATTTCCTGGTTTCCAAAATGGAAACAGAACCTATAAAACTCACTAAGTGATTGGATGTGGGGAACTGAGGAAGAAGGAAGAGAAGAGGATGAGTCCTCAAAGATGACTGGAAGGATGGTTAAGTTCCTCAGCTGAAACAGGGATATGAGGGAAGATAGAGTTCTGCCTTGGCCATGTTGAATTTGAGATGTCTACAGAACATCCAATTGGAGATATCCAATAGGCAACTTGTGATGTATGATGTATGATATATGATATATGATGTATGACTGGAGCAAAGAAGAGAGAATGGGGTTAGATATTTAGATTGGAGAGTCATCTACATAGGGGTGGTAGTTGGACCCAAGAAAACTGATGCAAGATCATCATTAGAAGAAAGTCTCTGAAGAGAAGAAAAAAGAAGGCCCAGGACAACATCTAGTTATATCTACCCAGAAGAGATTGTATGGGATTAGGGTTTACCCTACAAAGGAGACTGAAAAGGGGCCACCAGACAGGGAAGGAGGAGAACCAAGGGGGGGGGGATGGGATAGCAGAAAGGTGGTAGTCAACAGTGTTAAAAGAGAAATTCAATAAACAACCAAATCAATAAGCTTATCTGTTTTTCACTGGGGGTTTTCCCCAACAACACATCCATAATCATTTGACAAAGCAAACAGGGATTTTTGAATCTTTAAATTATAAATCTAAAAGTGACTTTCGTTTTAAGAAATCACAACAGCCTACTTTAATCACATCAATGTCAGAAACTAAAACATTGGGTTAGCAGCTGACTTAGTCTTCTCCTTCCTCTTCCTTATTATTCAGACTGGTAAAGAAAAGGGCATTTTTCTCTCTCAAATCCCAAATGATTTACCAGTTGAGAACAAATTGATTCCAAAATTAACATCCTTTCAATACACACAGAAGAAACAACTACAAGTTCAAAATCTGACCAATGATTTTCATCCATTAAAACAAGCTGTTAAACCAACGCCTGAATCAATCATTAAGTATTACAAAGACCCACTATGTGCAAACCACTGTGACAGGCACTGAAGACAGAAGGACAGACACGCAAAGACTAAAAAATGCCTACTAATGGGGCAGCTAGGTGGCGCAGTGGATAAGAGCATCAGCCCTGGAGTCAGGAGTACCTGAGTTCAAATCCAGCCTCAGACACTTAATAATTACCTAGCTGTGTGGCCTTGGGCAAGCCACTTAACCCCATTGCCTTGCAAAAAAAACCCCTAAAAATAAATGCCTACTAGTAAGGAACTTCCATTGAGGGAGGAGGAAGGAGATGCTGATCCTCAGTTACCTCATCTAAGGATGATCTCTAAACTCTCCCCAGCTCTGAATCCCAGAATATCAGTAGTGTGACAACCCAGAAGGTCTATACACTGCTAGCCAGGTGGCACAATGTATAGAATTCAAATCCCATGTCACACATCTGTGTGTGACCCTGGAGAAGTCACTTAACTGCTCTGAACAGCAGTTTCCTCACTTGTAAAATGGGGATAATAATATGAACTACTTCCCAAGGTTGTTCTGGGGTTTCCAAACCTTAAATTGTTATATAAATGCCAGTTATATGTGTCTGATCTTCCTCCATGGGCCTCTGAAGCAGAAGATCTGGACCCTGGTCACCTCCTCTCCACAACAACATGTTGGTACAAAATCATCTCCTACCACTGCCACTCCAGAAGAACAGGGGAGCTAAGCAACTTGCCAGAGAGCTCTAGAAAGGTTGCCAAGCCCCAGTTTAGGAGGCTCTGGCCTCCCCACCCTACTTCTGAGCTCACCCATAATGCCCACAATTTGGCAAAGTCTGCCTCCTACTGCATATGCACTTGGACTGGCTATTCCAGTGATGGTCCTAGTGGTGCAGTCATTCTCAGTTGTGTCTGATTCTTTGTCACCCCATTTGGGTGTTGGGGGGGGTAAAGCTATTGGAATAGTTACATTTGCTACATTTCCTTCTTTAGATCATTTTTACAGATGACCAGGGTTCAAGTACCAGCACCAGCACTCTTTATAAGCTATAGATGACCCTGGGCAAGTCCCCTCCCCTCTTGGGGGTCTCATTTTCCTCATCAGGAAAACAAAGGAATTGGGCCAGTCAAGCCTTAAGATGCCTAGCAGCTCTAAATCCTATAAGCCTATGCTCCTAGGCATGTCCATAGTCCCCAGAACATCTAAGGCCATAATAACAATTCACTGGGACTCAGGATTGGCAAAGGTCTTTGCATTATCTCCTTAGAGTCACACAAAGATCTGGAAGGGTTAAGTATCACAGATTATCATACCATTTTATAGGTGAGAAAATTGAGGCTCAGAGATAAAGTGACTAGCCCACATAGCTAGTAAGTGGGAGAGGCAGGATTTGAATCCAAGTCTTCCAGGGTGCAGTACTATGTTCAGTGCAGCAAGCTGCCTAGCTAATGGACTGGTATAACAGGAAAGGCCCTCCACACAGAGTCAGTGCCCCAGACTGGGCTCTGCCACTTACTTATTGGCCAAAAGACCTGGGAAAAGTATCTTAACCTCTCTTGGTCCACATTTTCACCTTTTAAAAATGGAAAGCAGTGTGACATAGCGTAGAAATGGAGCATTTGGCACCAGGAGATTTGGTTCTATAGAAGCCAAAGTTGGGCAGAGGAAGAGGGAGATTCCTCATTAGTTCTCTAAGCCAAAGAGCTTTGAAGCAGGTAAGGCCAATCAGGCCTAGGCTATGGCCCCAAGGGGTGGAGGGAGAATTCAATTGAGCTGATCTTTGTGAATGGCTCCACCAGCACCAGCTAGTATCATGGCTGCTGAGAAGAAGCCCAAGTGGCCCCTCAGCACAGCCCCTGGGGCCCCAGAGCCTCCTGGGAGCAGCTTGCAAATGGAGCTATTCATTAGAACTGACAGGCCCGAAATCTGAGAAGGCCGCAGATGGGAAAAGAGCAGCAGCAGGGCCCCAGAGCCAGGCCCCAGAGCCAGGCCCCAGAGCCAAGCCCAGGTCAGTGGCACCGGTTGGTTCAAGCTCATAGAGGAAGACGTTGGTTTGGGCAGACTATGGTCTGCAGTTATTACTTTTAGGTCAGATGACTCCTAATTGGGCTGGTACCACATTTCCACTGGGGCCCATCCCCTACACACACATACACACATACACACACACACACACACACACACACAGATAGCCTCACACAGACATAGGAACATAGACATACACAGATAGATATACACATAGACAGAGACATACATACATCACAGACACACATAGACATAAACATACAGAGACATATATATAGAGATATACATACAACACAGACACACATAAATACACATAGACTCACACAGATACACACAGACATACACAGGCACATAGACACATACAGAGACATACAACACAGACACACATAAGCACATATAGACAGACAGACAGACAGACACACACACACACACACACACACACACACACACATACACACAGAGTCTAAGACCTTTTTGCTCCACCCTGACCTCACAGCTCTGAATACTTGCACAGGCCCTGGCCCCTCCCCACCAAGCCTGCTGCCCATTTTGTTTAGCAGTTTATCACATATAGTCTGGTGAGGAGCATACAGTAGTGGTAGCATTACTGAATTTAAGAATGAGGAGTCCAGTCCTGGAGGAGCAGATTGTGTTTCAGTTTCTTAGCTGTGCCACTGGCAAATCGCTTGACCTCTTTTGCCTCAGTTTCCTCATCTCTAAAATGAGGATAATTATCCCTACACCATCTTCTTCCATGAGTTGTTGTGAGGAAAGCATTGTAGAGAAGGGAGCTAGAAACTGGAGGTTTGCTATTATTTTTGTAATTAGTATAATTTTTTCCAATTACATGTTAGGATAGTTTTCAACATTCATTTTTATAAGATTTTGGGTTTCAGCTTTTTTTCTCTCTCCTTTCCCCACCCCCCCTCCCCAAGATGACAAGTACTCTGATCCAGGTTATCCATGTAACATATCATTTTAAGAAATGTTCTCTTTCCTTTATTGTGCAGGAGAGACACAATGGAGTGGAATAGTGCAGCTAAGCTGGCAGACAAGGTCAACGTGGTGGTTGGTTCTGCAGAGCTGCTTCCCCCCCCCCCTTCTTTTTGAATCTTTGTTAAAAAGGAAGGCTCGCTGGGTGAGGGAGGAAGGGAGGGATAGATATTCAGAAAGGAAAATTATGAAAAGACAAAGGACATCAATAAAAACAATGTAAGGAAACAAATGATGTCATTTGTGTTAGCCTTCCCTCAGGATTGGGGTGGGGGGGGCATCTTTGCACATCACTTTCTCCCTATCACTGGAATGGCCCAGAAGTAGAAGATGGGGACTCAGAAGGAACTCCCCTCCAGGTTCCTCTTTCTCCTGTGCTAAGGAAATTCTGATAGGAAAGTTCAGGCCCCTTTGGGCAGTGAAAATCTGGGGAAGGAGGGGTGTAACCCAGAGGCTCCAGCACAGAGCAGAATTAGTGCCCCCTCCTCAAAGCTGCGCCCCTTGGGTGAAAGTCCCAGCCAGGTTGGCAGCCACATACAGATCCTCTTAGATTCTTCCCCTCCCCCTCACCATCTCCCAAACCTGACTCAGTCCTTCCCAAAGTGGTCACCATTCTACAGGCTCCCTTCACCTCTCCCATTGATCTGCTTGCCTCCAGCCAACCCTTTCTCCACACTGGTCAAAATCATCTGCCCAACACCATGCCCCTCTACTCCAATCTCCTGGGCCTGTTGGGCAAACTCCCATGGGGGTTGGTAAGGTGAAAAACCTTATCCCCTATTACCCCACTTCACCCCATTTCACCCCACTTCTCACACTCTGGCTCCACTCCAGCTTGCTTGGGCTCTACTTCCCCAAACTGACCAATCCAACTCTCAGCCCTATCATTCTGCCCCTTTCAGCCCCCACTCCTTGAACTCTCCCACCCTCTACCCCCTGCTCCTCACCTTGGTCTCTTGGAAGCCCTGGATTTCTAGGGTGGGTGGACCATCCTCAAAGTTTGCGGGGCCACATGGGCTAGACTAACTTCTATAAAAGGGAAGAAATGGATCCTGGCCAGGGGACTGGCTGGAGGAACTCCCACTTGCCTTGGCTGTGGCCTTCTAGACTCCAGGGAGAGACTGTGCCCATGAACTTGGCGGATGGTTCTCAGTCTTGAGCTGCATCTGGGACCTCCCAGCTTGGGGAAGCTGGGCGGGAACTGAACCCAAGGTCTTGGCAGCCATGGGGGAGGTCCCCAGGATTTCCTAATCCCACTTCATGTCTCACTCTTCAACGAAGGTCTTTGAAGCAGTCCTTAGAAAACCTTTCCCCAAAGCACTGCTTGTGCAACACTCTCCCCCCCACCCAGTCTCCTTTGCACACTCAAAGGCAGACAATACAGCTCAAGGAAGATGCTAAGGTCCCAGTTTCTCAGACAGTTGGAAGAGAGGTGGGACAGAGGAAGAAGTAACTGCAGATCAGTATTTCTAAAGCTGGAGGATAAATGGGTGTACACTCAGCCTTTCTGGACTTTGAAATAAACTGAGTTGGATCTGAGAACAAGAAGAGAGAGAGAGAGAGAGAGAGAGAGAGAGAGAGATCCTCAGAGCCCTAGAAAACAATCAACAACCACTCACACCATGCCGAACATCGAGGATGCATCTCCAAAAAGAGGAGAGCCCCTGCCCTCAAGGAGCTTCCATTCTACTGACTGTGAATAGCTAGGAAAGAGTGGGATAGACACAAAATAAATATAAGGGTGATTACTTGGAGGAGAGGAGGGAGAAGGCCAATGCTGCACAAGGTAGGGAAGAGAGGAAGGGGGGAAGAGACTCCTCAGGAGAGGCCTCTTGAAGGAGGGGGAGTCTTACAATGTCAGAGCTAAAGAGGACCTGAGAATATAGGAGGATGGGGCTGGGAGTGTCCTCAAAACAAAGAACAGACTGTCAGAGTTAAAGTGACCTTAGAACATAAAATATAAAATGTTCCAGCTGGAAGTGTCCTTAAGAGAGCACAGCTTGTTAAAGTTAGGAAAACCTTCAGAACAAACCAAAAAAAATAGAATTGGAAGAGACCTTCAAAATTAAATAGTGCAACTCTCTTATTTATTTAGCATCTGAGGAAACTGAGGCCCACAGAGAGGAAATGATTTGCCCAACATGAAGCAGACCTCATATCATCCAAGCTGGAGTCCTTTCCATTCTCCCAAACTGCCCCCCAGACAATGGGCAGAAGCAGGTATCCTCACTACCCTGTCCAGAATGGTAAAACCCAAACTCGGGAAAACTAAGTGCCTTGGAATGATTATAGAAGTAAAACAGTGGGGGAGATGGGAGAGGAAGAAGTGGAGCCACTGCAACCCCCAGCCAGCTGGCCCTTCCATTGCTTTAATGGACTGGATTTTTCTTATTAACCAGTGGGTACTTGCACCCCTCTCTGTGGTCCCATTTCTCAGAAGCATGTGATTAGACTAGGTACTACATTAGCTAAGCAAGCAATACCCAGGGAGACTCGGTTCCTACCCAGGAATCCAAGGACTCATCTCTGTCTAGGCCTAGCAACTTGCTCACGAGACTACAAATGCCCCACCATGTTACAGAGAAGTCAGAGCTCCATATATTTACCACTGGGTGTGGAGAAGACTGGGTCTCACCCAGAACTCCTTGTCTTCCCTTCCCTTGCCCACATTTTACTTTTGTTCATCCTTTAATGCTCCCAAGTCAGCCAGACCTTGGAATACCTCCATTCCCCTTCCCTTAGAGTTCAGCTCCTTACAGCGATAGAAGAAAAGTCCAGAGACCCCTAGAACCAAAGGGATCTTCAATTTTGAACAAGAAAATCTCAGAGCCGGCTGAGTCCTTAGAACCCTAGATGGCAGGGTTAGAAGACAAGTCGCCAACACCACCCAAAAATGAAAGCCCTCTTCTCTCCCAGCATGGGGGTCCAATACCTTCTGGCCATTTTAGTGGTTTCTAAGATGGTCTGAGAAAATGCCCCTACCCTCCATTCTGCATTCTACTCTCGTGCTGCATGAAAGGGAAAATGCTGGTTTGGGAGCTCTGGCATCAACTGGTTGGGTTTGAGAGTGATGGAGAAGAAGTAGAAAAAGGGAGGGAGGAGAGAAATTGGTGAGAAAAACAAATGTAGCATTGTAGAAGGAGCCTTAGATATCAAATCAGAAGTCCTGGGCTTGGACTGCATGGCTCTACCACTTATCTGTGTCACCTTGGTCAAGTCGATTCCACCGAACCCAGCCTTCAGTCTCAATTTTCTTATCTATAAAATGGGGAGAAGGCAGAGGAAGGAGGTCTGTATCCATTAACTTTTTTAAAAAAAATATTTTGATAACTGTACTTCAATATGATTGGTTTGCATTGTAATTTATGCATTTGATAATATTATTTGGAGAAGGGGAAGGCTGCCAAAGGGGTCCAAACTACACAAAAGGTTAAGAACTCTGGGACTAGATGATCTCCAAGGTCCATTCGATGTCTAAATCTCTCAAAGATAAACTCCAGGTTTTTCTGAAAGCTGTTCATTTTTACTTTGGCCCAGGGCCTGGGTTTGGGGCCTTCTCTTCCCCTCCTGACTTCTCTTCCTCCTCCCCCTCGACCAAGTAATTAGACTCCTAGTGGAGAGCCAGCAGGGAGGGGAGTGGGCCCCTTCTGCTGAGCTCCCCTCTGCCCGCCCACACAGCCAGCTGCAGAGCTGGGGAACAAGGCTGCCATTAAGGCCCCAAGGAGACAGTCAGGGCAGAGGAAAGGGGTACATTTATGGGTCACTGGTGCAGGGATTAACGTATAATCCAAGGTACCTCAGATGCCATCACAGAAGGTCCAGGCACCAAGTAGCCCAAGGAGGCTTCAAGCCCAAGGCCCAGCAAGGGAAGCCAACAGCTTTTATGGACACAATCCAATACGGCCTCTGTACAGTCACCACACACACACGTCCATCTCCAGGACTGACCCAGGGGCTGAAGGTGGGAATCATCAAGTTACAAAGGAGCCCAAAGACAGAACCAATGCTTCTGGGCTCTGGTAGGAGACACAATGCCCCTAAGAACATCCACCCACCTCATTGGCCCCCTGTGCTGGGAATCAAGAGCTCAAATCGCAACTCAGCCCTAAGTTGGCTATGGGACCTTAAGCAAATCTGGCCCCCTCTCTGAGCTACATTTTCTCCATCTGTAAAATGAAGGGAGGGGTGTAGCTGGATGATGTCCAAGACCCCTTCCAGCTCTCACGTCCTCCTCGGATGTAGGATCTTCTTTCCCCTTGGCCCCAGGGCAGCAGAGATTACCCAGCACCTGCCCAACGTGTCAAAGGGGCCAGACAGGGCGGAAATGCCATTTCTCTAAAGCCTTGGGAGCTATCACCCTCCTCTATCCACCGGTTAAATTGCAAGAGTTGGGCTTCTGGAGCTCCCTCATGCCGCCACGCTTCACACTCGGCCTACCTGGTGGGAGCTAAATATTAATTACCTCCCCACAGGCACAGATGGGATAATTACATTTTACTGTTTCTTGGTTTTGCTGCCTCCCACCAACCACTCTGCTACTCCAAAGGGAGAGTGGGACGCAAGCAGCAAAGTCTCTCCCCCTCCCCAAACTTCCCCATTTCCACAGAGGAGACCACCATCTTCCCAACTCAGCTCAACTCAACCCACATTCATTAAACAATGATTAGTATCCAGCCTCCAAAAACTCCTCTTTTCCCTTTCCTGAGGCCACCAAAGTCCAACAATTCAACTTGCAGGGTAAGTTGCCTTACTCCTCAACTGTCTACCATTGAAGCCACCACCCTAAAGCAAAAACTCATTACTTCCTAACCTATCTCAAGCCTCAAATATCTCTCCAAGCCATTCCTTCATTCAAGCTGCCAAAGTAAAGTGTCTTAACACGCTGGCCTAACCTGGTCACTCCCTTGCTCAAGAAGCTGCTATTGCTCCCTATTGCCTCTAGAAACAAATACAACTGCTCTGTGGACTCCAACCTATCTTTCCGGTCTAGTTGCACAGTAGATACCCCTCAGGGACTCTCCATTCCAGGGGAACTGGTAAACTTGCTTTGTCCTGTACGCAACATTACATGTCGAGCACAGACTGTACCCCCAGGCACAGAATAGTCTCACCTCCCCCTTGACTTGAAGATGCAACTGAGGTAGAGACCTTCCCCAATGCTCGTAATTCTTTGTATACTCCACTCCACCAAAATTCCTTTAGAGATGATTGTATTTACTCTTCTGCATCCAAGCTGCTCAGTCCTAGTAGACTGTAAGCTCCTTAAGGGTTGGACAGGTCTGTTTCTGTTGCTTTTGGTCTCTGTATCTCCAGTAGCCAGTAGTGTCTGGTGGATTTAAGTATCCAGACTATTAAAAGTTGGGCTACCTTCCAATTCAGTGCTGCTCCAATAACACCATGCTGCTTCCTGGGCAGTTGGAGCAAGACTGTGGAGAACTTTGAATAATACCACCAGGGCAACGAACATGTCCTTCATCCAGAGAACCATGGGGGATGTCATCTCAGAGTTGGACGTCAGAGAAATTCTGGCTCAGATTCAGGTACCCTCAGAAGGTCTAGTTCCTCCCCTTGGGTTGTAGATGAGGATATTGGAGGCTTGGAAGGCTAACTTTGATTCATCTTCCATTGCCAGGTCCAAAACTGAGAATAGGTCCTGGGTCCTTTTCCTATGTCCCCAATACTCTCGGGGGGGGGGGGTTCTCCCTGCAAAGGACTGCCAAGCACCCAGGAGACACCTTAGGGAGGCACCCTCAGCTCCACATTTTCTTTCTCAACAGTTTCCTCCCCCCACGCCCCATTATTCCTCTGAGTTACATCTCCAAAGGCAGTGCCTCAGATCCCAGCACAGGGAAGATGAGACCCTATGAGAAGAGGAAGGCTGAAGTACCAAGGTAGGGTCCAGAGATTAAAGGCATGGGTTATGAGAGAGCAGCCATCCGTGGGACATAATTAGACTGAAATAACAGCTCATGTTCCAGGGCATGTAACACAATGAGAAATTCTAGTCACAGGAAAAGAACTGAGGAGGTAGGGTAGGCAGGAGATATGTACTTTTGAGTCACCAAAACCCATTCTCTCTTTGGTCCTATCAACTGCCTCAGGAGGCAGAAGAACAAGGGTTATTATCCCCATTTTACAGAAGGGAAAACTTACAGAGAAGTTATTTACCTCATCTCAGGGCACTTAAAAAATAGTAAGGCTGAGATTCAAACTCAGATATCCTGATTTCTTCCCATGAAGACCTTCCCACCTCAAAATACATGCTTGCTGAATAGGAGTAATTCAGTGGAGGAGGGAAGCTGGAGCTGGCCATTCCCTACCTGGATCTGCAGCAACAGGAAGTTAATGACTGAGTTGGCAGGCACTGGAGATACGAGTCCAAGGGCCTGGGCAGCTGGGACACTGCCTTGGGAGGCCCTGATCTCATGGGGCCCTTTGCCCCATCAAGTCTCTCCCTAGTCAGTGCTCTCCCATTCCTTTCTGGAACCTCAGGAAATTCTCAGCTTGGGTCAGCCTTTGGCTAAGGCCTGGCCTACCTCAGATGCCTAGAACAGCAGGGCTTCTGTGGAAAGGGTTCTAGAGCACATTAGTGCTAGAAAGAGTATTAGCATAAATGGGGCCTGTCAGAGCTGGGAAAATGGCAAAACTGGGCCCCTTCATAGTTGTCACAAGTCCATTCCCTTATCTCACAGACCTAATATTATACCAATGACAATCTTTTCCCTCATTCAGGGTCAAAAATAAGACTTGGGGCAGCAAGGTGGCACCATAGATAGAGCACTAGCCCTGGAGTCAGGACCTGAATTCAAATGTGACCTCAGACACATAATTACCTTGCTGTGTGGCCTTGGGCAAGTCACTTTACCCCATTGCCTTGCAAAAAAAAAAAGCAAGGGACTTTTTCATTCTCTTGTTAAATGAGTGAGTGGAGAGTTGGTTACCAACCTAGGAGTCAAGAAGTGTTCCAAGCAAATTCTACCTACAACATGTTATCTGTGTGATTGTGGTCACTTACAAATAAATGACAGAGGGAAGAGGGAGGGAACAAGCATTTCCATGGTACCCACTATGCACCAGATACAGATATATGCTAAGTGCTTTTTACAAATGTTATCTCATTTGATCCTCAAAACCAAACTGCAAGGTAGGTACTATTGTAATCTCCATTTTATAGTCGAGTAAACTGAGGCAAATGGAGTTTAAGTGATTTTTCCCAAGGTCACATAACTATTAAGTATCTGAAACTATATCTGAACTCAAGTCTTTCTGACTCCAGACATAACATGGACATAGTTTCCATACAGAGAGGTCATCACATCAGTGATAGATCTGGCCCACCTAGCCACTCTCCCCAAAACAGAAATCAACCCAACTTCATTGAATGGCCCAGTTTTCCTTGATTTTTGATTCTTGGCCTATCATTGCTAACCATAACTGAACTCTAGCCTTCATGGCCTGGTAAGATTTGTAGCTAGAAGGAGCTGTGGAGGAGACTAGTCTAAGAAACATGGATTCCAAGAGTTTATGTCACTTGCCCAAGGACACATAGGTTCCTCTACCTTCAAATCTACTAGATTTCAGATCCTTTTAAGGAAGTAGCCTGATTTCTATTAGGTTTCTTTCTTTTGTCACCTAAGTAGCAGTTACATTCATCCAAATTAAGTCATGACAAAACTTGGCCTTCCTTGTTGTTCTTCACATAAAAAGCCCAGAAATATCTCCAAGTGGGAAATATTGTGGAGTCAGGACTTTGGAGGCTCTCAGAATACCTGCCAAGGAAAGTTCTGTCCAGTCCTACCATCTTTTCAGCCAAACCTGTTCCACTACATCCCTTTTCCCCCTATTCCCCCTACCCCTTTTCAGACCCCAGACTTATTATTATCTGATTGGCTAATGGCTAGAAGTGACTGACAGATGGAAGGGAGCCAAGGTCATGCAACCCCCAACAAAGCAGCCCTTTGTAAGGGGAAATAGTGATGAAGGGAGTTGTACAAACTACTAGGAGAAGAAAAAAATCCAGCCTCAAAGTGAAGGGGCCTTGGTTCAGATCACAGCTGTGACCTTGGGCAAGTCATTTCTAGTCTGCCACTATAAAATGAGAGAGCTGGGCTAGGTGCCTTTAAGGTCCCCTACTCTATGTTCAATGATCTATGAAATTTCCAAGAGTCCCCAGAGTTGACGCACTCTAGAAAGGATCATCTGTCCCCTGTGCCCCCCCCAATAAAAAATCTTTTTGTTAGCATCCCCTAAGGTACTGATCAAAACATTTGGACTGGAGTTTGATTTATTCCTAGGCAGGCTGAAGGCTGAGATTGGAGGGGTGGGGGCAACTAGACTAGTCTCCCAGGTTCTGAAGACCTAAGAAAAAGAAAACACCTGGGGTGGCTAGGTGGCGCAGTGGATAAAGCACCAGCCTTGGAGTCAGGAGGACCTGGGTTCAAATCTGATCTCAGACACGTAATAATGCCCTAGCTGTGTGGCCTTGGGCAAGCCACTTAACCCAGTTTGCCTTGCAAAATAAACCTAAAAAAAAAAAAAAAAACAAATTAAAAAAAAAAACACCTGGTCAGCTCCAGAAGGAGGAACAAGGAGCAACAGAGAGAAGCTGTGAGGAGATAGATAAACACTTGAGAAAGAACAACCTCCTTCTCCCCCCATGGAACTGGCTGCCTAGGAAGGTAGAAAGATTCCCATCAATAGAGGTCTCCAAGCAGAGGCTGGTCAGAGCACTGGACTAGCTTGCCCTCTGCCATCCCTGCCAGCATGGAGACGGCAGACTCTGAAAATCAGACCGGACATCTACAGTATTCATATACTACTGAGGCTTTCTCCTCTCAGAAACCTCCAGAATGCTGACAACTTTCTGAGGTAAATGTTAAAGAGGCAATAAAGCGGCAAGCGAGGAGGTCTGGCCTTCAGTCTCAAACTCCCCTCCCCAGGTCCATGAACCTTGTCCAAGTTGCTTCCTTTCTCCATTTCCTCATCTTCAGAGTAAGACCATAGGCTTAGATGGAGTCCAGGGTCCTGTATTCTATCTTGTAAGGTTCTGTCAACTCTGACTGTCTGAACATCTGAGGCCTCTGCCAGTCCTCCTATTGACCCACCCCACCTGCACTAGCCTTAGAATTCTCTTGAACCGAATGGATCTCACCACGTGACCCAACAGTCTCAAGCAGGCAGATTAAGTAATTAGTACATCAATGAGTTCTCTTTGGATTGATCTTCATAGATTGAGGCACTGCTATCTAATCTATTAAAAGGTGTATGTGAGGGAGAGGAATCCACATGGTTCACTTACTTGTCTTTAGAAAAAAAACAGATGGAAAAGTAAAGACACAAGCCAAGCTACCCAAGAACACTGCAGACACAACCATTCATTTATCCATGCACAGTTGTGTGAAGCTCTTAAAGGGGACAAACAAAAATAGAGGAAATAGTCCTTGCCTTCAAGGAGGCTCCAATAAAAATTGAGAAAAGCAAGAAGTGGACAGTGGACAGACTACTTACTCCATAGTAAACATTTGAAAATGAAAGAGTGCTATGAGACCATAGATCATGGTTAGAATTGGAACAGATCTTAAAAGGTCCTTCAGGCTTCCCTTACCTTTTGCATATGAGGAAGTTGAGGCTTAATGAAGAGGTCACACAGTTGGTAAGGGGTAGGGCTGACCCCCAGGTCCCCCTGGCTCTCTGTTCAACACTCCTGTCACTGTCCCCAACACTAAAACTAGCCAAGCCACTCATAGCACAAAGCCAAGGTGGGAGGGGACTGCTTTCTTCTCTACAAGTTATTCTCTGACTGGGATGATGGTTGAGGAAGAAGAAAAAGAGCTACAAAAGGAGATACAGAATATTAGAAGGGACCTTACAAATTGCCTGGGTCCAGTATCTTCATTCTATATAGATAAAGAAACTGAGGTCCAGAAATGCAAAGTTCCTAAAATCGCATGGCAAGTTCATGGTAGGCCTAGGTCTCCTATCAAGACTGCCCTTCCCCAAAGGGAAAAGTACTTTCACACGTTTATCCTGTCTTGAGCTATAAGGAATGCTGCTCTTTAATCCCCATGTTTGTTTGCTATAGGACTGCCAAGAGGCCCTCTAAGGGTAGATCAGAAGACAAGACCCTTGGTTGGAGCTTTCAGATCCCAACTCTGACACTTACTTTCTGTGGGGCCTTGCCTTCATATTCTCTCTATTTTTCTAGAATGTTCTTGAACTGGTTTATCCAGATTGTAGAGAGGATTCAGTTACCTTGGCCCTGATACTAATTAACTGTGAAGCCTTGGACAAGTCACTTAGCTTCTTCAAGTCAGTTTCTCCATCTTGAAAGTAAGAGAGTTGACCTAGATGCCCTCAGAGATCCCTTTCATTTTATGTGCCATGTTCTAAGGTCCCATCCACCTTTAACATTCTATATGCCAGAGTTGCTTCCAGATCTAACATTCTATGATCTATGCTATCCTTTTTATTTATTTATTTGGTTGTTTGTTTGTTTATTTATTTTAGGTTTTTGCAAGGCAAATGGGGTTAAGTGGCTTGCCCAAAGCCACACAGCTAGGTCATTATTATTAAGTGTCTGAGGCCAGATTTGAACCCAGGTACTCCTGACTCCAAGACTGGTGCTCTATCCACTGCGCCACCTAGCCACCCCTGCTATCTTATATTCTAAGAGCCCTCCCAGCTCTCCTAGTCACTTCTCAAATCCTTTCTAACTCTCCCACTTTCTGTTCTAAGATCCTTTCCAGTTCTAATGTTCCAAATTACAAAGCTCCTTTCAGTTTTAAGGTGGGGGTGGGGGGTGGGGAAGCATGGCTAGCTAGTCTGACTAGCAAGGTACCAGATGACAATCACAAATCTCAGAGTTGGAAGGTCACTTCCAGGTTTCATCGTGGAAACTTTCCTTCATCACCCTCCCAAGAGATGACCATCCATCCTCCTTTCATTCATCTTCAAACAATGAGAAAGGCCTAAGCTCAAGAGACAGAGACAAGTCTCATGGTCCAGCCAGTATTCCCAGGGACCCAAGAGTCTGGCAGCTTCCTTCCCTAGAATCAGGCTGAGAGCATAAAGACGGAGTGTCCACACTATTCCCAACTTCCCCATAATTGCCAGCTGCCCTGGCACTCTCAATTATGAATTTCTTTTAACTTTTCTTGAATTTGCTTCTATTTCTGGCTTGAGTACTTCAAGGAGTGATGAGATATTTTTGCCGTAGGACCTCCCAGAGCACTTGATTTAAACCTCTCTCAAATACTTGTCACACAACATTTTGTGTTAGAGGTGTTTACTTGGGTAGGATCTCCTGCTAGACTGCCAACTCCAAGAAGGACCTCTGCCTTTTCCAAACTAGGTCTTCCCTAATACACAGCAGGACTTTCAGTAACGTCCTTTGACCAAGATTGCCTCCCTTGTCCCCAACCTACAAGTTGCAGAACTCACATGTTTCTCAGGACAAGCATCTGACTCCTCAAAGGGTTCCCCACCTAGTCCTTATGGAAAACTAAGCCATGGACAAAACACAACATATGATCCTTTAAACACTGAAGGAATAGCTAGAATATCAGGCTGTGAAGCTGGAAAGGGCCTTAGAAATCATCCAGTCGCTCGGATCATGAGGCAACTAGGTGGTACAGTGGATAAAACGCTGGATCTGGAGTCAGAATGATCTGAGTTCAAATCTGACCTCAAACAGATCAGCTGTGTGACCCTAGGCAAGTCACTTTATCTTTTTCAGTTTCCTCATCTGTAAAAATGAGCTGGAGAAGGAAATGGCAAACCACTCTGGCATCTTTGACAAGAAAACTCCAAATGGGGTCACAAGGAGTTTGATATGACTGAAATGCCTGAACAACTAGGACTACGGCTGGGATATCCAATCAGATGCCCCCATGACATCTCTAGGCCTCACCCCCTTCTCTCTGCTCACATAGACACCACCCTCATACAGCCCATCATCACCTCTCACTGAAGTATTGCAATAGCCTCCGAACTGAGCTCCTACAGGCTCCCTCCTCCCCAATCAATCCTCCATACAGCTTCTGAAATGATATTCCTTGAAGGACAGGTCCGATCATGTGGCTCCCCTATTAAAGTGTCCTCTGGCAATTAAATTCCAGTCTAATTACACAGTACTCCATCAGCCAAACTGGCCCATTTTCTGCTTCCCATAAATGACATTTCATCTACATTCATGCTTTGGCATGGAAACTGTTCCCCGATGCTGGGAATGTTCTCCCTCCCCATCACTACCTCTTGGAATCCTTAGCTCTCTTCAAAGGTCAGCTGATTTCACCGAGTCACTCCCCAACAAAAGCCTTAGTGTTATTTTGTATTTACTTTTCTGAATATGTACATACATATCTAGTGCTTCCTCCATGTTGAATTTAAACTCCATGAGGGCAGGGACCATTTCACTTTTATCTTTGTTGCCACAGTAATTGATGAATTAAATCGAATCTAATCCATAGGATACTAGAATTTAGAACTAGAAAGGCAGTTAATAGGTCACCTATTCCCCTTCACTTTGTAGATGAGGAAAATAGGGTCCAGGGAAGAGAAAGGAATTTGTCCAAGATCACAGAGTGGCTAAATAGAGGAACATGATCACTACTGTTGCTGTTCAGCTGTATCTGACTTTCTGTGACTCCATTTGGGGTTTTCTTGGTAGAGATAATAGAGTAATTTGCCATTTCCTTTGCTAGCTCATTTTACAGATGAGGAGACTTGGGCAAATAGGGTAAAATGACTTGCCCAGGGTCACACAGCTAGTAAGTGTTTGAGTTCACATTTGAACACAGCTCTTCCTGACTCTAGGTCCAATGCTCCATTCATGGCACCACCTAGATGTCCATTGGTCTGATCATCTACCTACAGCTCCAATGTTCCCTCTACTATACCCTTCTAGGGCTAGTATCAAAAATAATCACTGAATGTTTTGAGTTGGAAACAACCTTGTTTGAGAAATAAGGTTTTACAGAGTACAAACTGAGGTCTGAAGAGGTCCCTGCCCAAGGTAGTAGACAGTAAGTGGCCCTCTTCTGCTCTGCTGCCTCTTAGCCTGATTCTCCTAATTAATAGATAAAAGGCCCCTAACTCATCCTCTTGCTTCCAGTCCCTCTTTCATTCTTCATTACTGCTCTAGAAGCAAGATTCCTAAATTGACCTTATCTTTGCCATTTGACCACAGATCAATTCCTTGCAAAAAATTCTTCAGTATTCCCCAATTTCTACAGGATTGAACCAAATGTGGTATTAAATGCCTTTCAAAATTTGATTCTAGTCTTTCTTTCCAGCTTTCTCTCCCACTACTTCCCATCACCCAAACAGGATCACTTTCCATCTTGTCCTCTCTCACCTTCATACATTTGCTCAGACCATTCCCCATGCCTGATATGGATTATCCCACTCCCAGATTTAAAAGAAATTCTTTAGGTTTTTTTTTTTTTTTGCAAGGCAAACAGGGTTAAGTGGCTTGCCTAAGGCCACACAGCTAGGTAATTATTAAGTGTCTGAGACAGGATTTGAATCCAGGTTCTCCTGACTCCAGGGCCGGTGCTTTATCCACTGCACCACCTAGCCGCCCCTTAAAAGAAATTCTTACAGAAAATAGGGAAAGGGAAAGATAGAGAGGGTGAACACAACGTAGTGTGGTACTTTAATAATAATGTCAAGACAAAAGAAGAAATGTAATGTATCAACCACCAGATGAAAGAACACTGCCAATCATTGCTCATAAGCGAAATACAAGTTAACCCATCTCTGAGCATACTGTTTCACACCCATCAAAATGGCCCATGATAAAAGATGAAAATAGTTGTTAGAGGATCTGTGAGAACACAGGCACACTAATATACTGCTGGAAGAGGTAATGGATTGATCCAGATTCTGAAAAATTATTTGAATCTCTTGGAATTAAATGAGAAAAATCATTAAGCTGCTCATACCCTTTGACCCAGCAATCCCATTTCAGGATATCTACTTCAAATAGGCCAAAGGGTGAGAAAAGGGCCTACAAGAGCAGAGTGTCTTCTGTTTGGAGAGCTAGCTTGAAGCCAGACTGGGAAGTGCTCTCTAGGCCAAATGCAGAAGTCTGCATTTTACCCTGGAGGCAATAGGAAGCTACTGCAGGAAGTATCCAGAGTCTGGGAGAGAAACATGGTGGTTTTGCTTAACTAGTTTTCTTTATCTGGGAGAGTTCTTAGGGGAAGTATGTTGGGAAGTAGCAGTGATGAATGAAAAGAGAAAAAAAACACCAATAAACCTTTTTGGTAAGAATGAGGTCGAGAGTGGTAAAGCTCGGAATGATCTGAGGCTGATGGGGATCAAAGAAGGCTGAGGATCTGTTGTTTAGAGTGGGTGAGGCAATGGGCCCCAGATGAGGAAGACAACAATTCTTGTGATTGTTATTTGACTGTTCTTTTCTCAGCCAAAGAGAATAACTTTTGGAATGGAAACGACATAACCAAAATGGTTAATGGGGAACTGATACCCAACGTGAGTAAGGAGCTTACATGGAAGAATTGGAATCACCTAGGCGTCAATGATGTCCTCAGGTACTAAGAGAACTGGTAAAAACAACCTAGGAAGGAAGGAAGGAAGGAAGGAAGGAAGGAAGGAAGGAAGGAAGGAAGGAAGGAAGGAAGGAAGGAGGGAGGGAAGGAGGGAAGGAATGAAGGAAGGAGGGAAGGAAGGGAGGGAAGAAGAAAAGAAGGGAGGAAGGAGGGGAGGGAGGATGAAGGAAGGGAGGAAGGAAAGAAGAGAGGAGGGAGGAAGAAAGGAAGGGAGAAAGGGAAGGAGGGGAGGAAGAAAGGGAGGAAAGAAGAATGGGGAAAGAAAGGGAAGGAAGAAGAAAGGAAGGGAAGGAAGAGGAAATCATTAGGTGATGTAATTTTTGTGCCAAATGAGAAATAGGTGGGGATGAAAGAATAGAATCTTTTTTCTTTTTTTTTTTAGTTTTTTTGCAAGGCAAATGGGGTTAAGTGGCTTGCTCAATAAAATCTTTCAAAGGAAAACACCTTAATAAGAGAGAGGGTTGTGTTGTGTAGGTCCATGGAAAAGGAAAAGAGAAACATGTTATACCTGACTGATTTTGTTTTCTGATTTTTTACAGACTAGTGAGTTGGTCAAGAAAATACTCTGGGTTCCAAGATTTCAGCAAAGTGTCTGGCACACCATCTCATATTGCCCGTGTGGGGCAGGGCTCATTTCAGAAGATGGTTCCATGGACAGCCCAAAGAGGAGTCCAGCCAGCTCCATGTTAATCTCTAAGATGCTTTCCAGGGGAGGCCTCAGAGTTCTCTCAGTGCTGAGCTGGTTAACACTTGGTCAATCAAAAGCAAGGACCATTTGCTTCTCAAATTTGCACAAGTCACAAAAGTAGGTAGTGAGTTAGCATGTGAAATGACAAAGTCAGGATCCCAAAAGCCTAGTTAGGCTAGAACACAGGATCAAATTTAATAAGATAGAATGTAACAGGAATAGATATATGGATACATGTTGAACTTAGATTCCAAAAATCATACTCACAAGCACAAGATAAGGGAGGCCTAACCAGATAGCAGTTTCCCCTAAAATGATCTGGGGGTCTGAGTGGTCTGCAAGCTCTGTTTGAGTTGGTGGTGAGATGTAGCAACCAAAAAGCTAAGAGGTTCTCATGATCTTGATAGAAAAGAATCCCGTGAATGAACTAGGGATCTTTAGCCTGGAAAAGAGAAGGCTCAAAGAGGACATGAAAGCTACTTCGACTATTTAAAGGACTATAATAAAGAAGAATGATTAATCTTGTTCTGCTTGTTCGCAAGGATGCCCATCCTGACCCTAGGAGCTTTCTACAAAACTAAGTTGGTATAAGTAGGGAAGAAGAGAGACCTCTCCTCTTAAAATATTAACCAAGTCAGAGCTCTCCATCTACTTTCCTGAATTCATTATGGCCTAGCTGTCAGGCTTCCTCTACAGCAAGATCTTGAGGACCTTCAACTAAGTCACCTAAGACTATCTTAATTGTTTTGACCGCCAAGTCACAGCAACCTCATATTGAGCTTGTAGACCACTAAAACCCCCAGATCATTTTCTAGGAAACTGCCATCTAGTCAATGGAAAATAAAGACACTCAGGGGCTTCTCATGGGAAACTGACTCATGAACTGGCTGCCTCACTTCTCCTCATCTGAGTTAACTGTTGTATATTCAAGTTCAGATAACTGATGAAAGCCTCTGTTCCATGTAATTCAAGGAACAAAGTGGACCAAAATTTAAAAGAAAAAAAAAAGGTTGAGAGGCTGGTGTGTGTGTTTTTTAAAAAATAATGATAAAAACATATTCCTGCCTTCTAAAAATGAGTCATAATTTGCCTTAAAATAAACACCAAAAATCTGAAAGAGAAAAAAAAAATCCACATACAAAAAACCCCCTAAACCCTAATTATAACCTTCTCTCTCAAAAGCCTTCCAATTATCAGCTCCCAAGAACAGTATAATAACCGAGGAGGCACCATGCTCATTTCCTCCTGCAACAGAGTCTTCCTCCCTTCCACTCATATGCAGGAGGGGAGAAGTTCTCCCAGTGCATTAGCTGCCCAGCTAATGCGTAGTTAATGTAAGTGTTTGCAGAAAAACACTACGAGAATTTTCAAATAGAAACAATTAGCATTCATGGTAATTTGCATCTACTTTCCCCAGGCTGGAGGTTCTACATTGCCACCAATTTCTCTGATTTGGGGGACTTTTCTCTCGGTCTCGCCCAGCTACCCCTCAATTCAGTTCAATCCAACAAGCAGCTAACAAAAACGTACTATGTGCTGGACTCTGGGAATACAAAGACAAAAAAGGAACCAGTTCCTGCCCTCAGGGAGCTTCTGTTTTACCAATCCAGTTGCTGGCCAAAGGGCCTGACCAGAGTGTTACTATTGTACTATCAGGGGGATCTCCCAATTTACTAGTAAGAAAAACTCACCAATTGAAGTCTAGAGAACTCTAAATGGGAATTTCCTTACTGCTTAATAACACTGGAACGTCTGAATAGTGGCCCCTCATAACTCCCTTCTTGGGCATTTGGAGGTCCCAGATTCCCCCCCCAGGTCTCCGTCTCCAAATGTCCCTATTTATATTGGAGGCATTATCATCTCTCCAGTTAGCCAAGTTTCATAAGCACAGAGTCATCCTGGTCCCTTTTCTCTCCCTGTTGTTATCTGTCCTTCTGACTCAGAAGATCAAGGACATCATGTCTGAGGTTAAGGTACAAGGTGTCTATCTGTCTGATTATACAAGCTCAGAAGGTTCTGCCTTCTGAGGGACGCCAATAATCCTTCTGAACATGGGGAGTGGAGATGGTTCTGGATATTGCCACTTTGATCTAATCAAAGCTTGTCAGTCCTGCCTCTGCCCAATTTCTCACATCTATTCCCTTGCAGTCTCTCTTTACCTGGCCACCCCACCCCCAGTTCAGGACCTCAACACTTCTTGCCCAGACTCCTAACTGCTCCATGTCTTCTATTTCTCCATCCTCAATTTACCCTTCACTGCTATTAAAAATAAATCTTCCTAAGCTACCTCCACTGTTCTAAAATCTTCAGTGGCTGCCCATTGTTTCTAGGATAAAATATATTGTCTGTCTCTTTGAACCCTCAACATGATCTGATTTTACACTGCTTTCTCTACATTTGAGTCAGACTCCTAATTGTTTCCCCAACTCAACAAGTCATCTCCAGAGGCCTCTGTGGGAATTAAAGATAGTTAATTAACCCTAACTCTCCTCCCTCCACCCCTTGGGTTCCTATCTTCCTTCAGGGCTCAGCTCTAGGTCCTGCCACCAATTTAAGATCTGCCTTCCTCTCCCCAGGGCTTCCAGTTTGCTCACTCCTCCACACCTCATATTTGTTTAGTTGTTTACAAGATGGAACCCCTCCCCAGTAGAGTCCAAGCTCCCTCAGAGCAGGGAATGTTTTTAATTTAAGGCTTTAGATTCTTTCATTCCTAATCTATTTTCTTAGGTAGAATAAGCTCATTGTTAATATTTGCTGGTTGGGAAGGTGAACAGAAGGAGGTATGCATATATTCAGTCATTCACTCACCTATTATGTTCAGGGTCTGTGGATAAGCCAAGGACAGAAGGACACAGGGCTTATGCTCAAGGAATTACATGTGTTGTAAACAAAATACTAGGAGATTGGGGAACAGTTCATTCTGCCACCACAAAAACCTTCACCGAGGAAATGGTCTGTGAAGGGGTCAAGATTTCAGAAGGCAGAGATTGGGGAAAGGTGTAACCTGGGTTCTTCAAATGGGCAGAGGCAGGATTGACCATCCTGGAGGCAGTTAGAACCAGCTCTCAGAAGCCAATTGTGAAATTTTTGGTGTATTTTCAACTCAGAAGTCAGTAAAAATACAAATCAGTGCTTGATTTACTATTTTGTGGATTGTCTAGGCTTAAGAAAGGGATGGAGAAAATGTTAATAATGCAAGTTAAATGTAAAAGTTGTGTTGGAGGTACTCAGGTCTTTTAGCCCAGTACCTCCTGCCTTGGGGGGAGGGGGGCTAGAACTAGGTGTGTCCTAGGATTGTGAGTAGGTGGAATGTAGAGATGCTAATATCCCCCAAACTGTCTTAAAGGGAGAGCTAAAAGATTAACATGATTTTAACACACACACACACACACACACACACAAAAACACCAGGGATTTTAAACCCTTTATTTAAATATGTAAATTGTTATTTAAATAACAAAACATCTCTTTTAGGCTTCACCAAGCATATTCCTTTCTTACTCCTTATCCCAGTAAGGTAGGTATTATCTCCATTTTATGGTTGAAGAAAGAGAAGGTGAGAAAGGTTAAATTACTTTACAAATCACAGCATCTCTGAGTTGGAATTGAGCTCCAACCAATTTGTCCAATGCCTATCTGTATAGGAATTGACTCTCTAATTGCTTCTTTTCGTAGCCAGCTTTTGCTTCAAGACCTCCAAAGAGGAGGAGGTCATTTCTCTTTGCAGTAGGTCTAAGTATTCAAAAGGTCTTTATTTACTTCAAGTCGAAATCTGCCTGCTTACATCTTCCTTCTACCCACTACTCCTAGTTCCCACCCTCTGCAGTCAAATAGAACAGTCCTAATTCCACTTCTCCTTAACAGGCCTTCGAATATCCCAAGTTAGCTATAGTGTCCCCCTCTTTTCTTCTCTAAGGATCCCCACTCCTTCAAATCTTGCTCTTGTGACATAACCTCCCAGCCCATCAGCCTCTTCTGGGTGTTCTAAGACTTATCAGTGTTCTTTTGAAATGAAAATCGATATCGTGGATATTGTCTGACTGGCTAGAATATGGGGATATTTGCCTTCCGAGTCCAGGACACCATGCCAGGCTGATTCCAAAGTCTAGATCATATTGGCTTTTTTAGTTGCCATATCATGCATACTATTGCCTCACATTGAGCTTGCTCACTAAGATTCCCCAGATCGGTTTCAGGCAAATTGCTGTTTAATTATCTCTCTCCCCGGTTGTACTTATGGAATTGATTTCTTAAACCCACGTATAAGACTTTATATTTATCCCAATTAAATGTCACCTCTTTAGAGTCTTTCTAATATTCTGGCCTGTTGTATTTCTGGAACTCAACTATCATACATGGCTTAAGTTGTCCCATCTAGCTTCATTCAAGTCACTGATAAACAAAAAAGTTAAATAACCAAGCACATATCCATGAGACACTCCACTGGAGACCTCCTTCTACACAGGCATAGAACTATTAAAGATATTAATGGAGCACAGCTATTCACCAGGCTGGGAGTTGGGGAAAAGAAATAAAGCAGTCCTCAATGACAGATGCCCAACCCTGCCCCTAGACCCTCTTAGGAACTGAATTTGGTGCCTTCCTCATCCCAAGACCCTATTACCACAAGCTATATTTCTTCTGTCCTGTGTCATTACAATTCAACAGTATTCCGTCACTGGAGGGTCAAGACAGAAGGGTACTCCCACACATACTCCCAAATTCCTGCCCTGGCACCTCTTAATTCATTTTCTATTCCAGGATCCAAGAGGGTGGGGCTCTAGACTTGACCCCTCTGAAAGAATGGATTTGGAGATCTCTTCCCTCAGAGCCTACTGCTCCTGTGGAGGACATGCCTACTCTATCTTGTTTCATTTGAAGCATCAGGAAAAAAAAATCAACAGAGGCTACGAAAATCTTCAAAAGAATAGATAAAAAGCCACCTGACAACAGGTTCAAAATTATTAAGAAGTAAAATGCAAATTTACCCACTCAACCAACTAGCAAAGATGCCAAAAGATGGAAAAACTCATTGTTGGGGCTGTGAAAAGAAACATGATAATTCAGTACGCTTAGAATTGGGAATTGGTTTGACCTTTCTGGAAAACAATTTGGAATTACACCAAAAAAGGGCACTAAAATGTTTAGGATCTTTAAATCAGAACTTGACTACTATCTCAATGAGATTGCTGAGGGCAAAAAGAAACTCCTGTGTGTTAAAATGTTCACAGCAACATTGTGAGAAAAATCTGAAAACAAAATGTGTGCTGGAGGATTGGAGAATGACTGAACAAATTAAAGTTTGTGAAAGGAATGAAAAACTGCTGTGCCACAGGAATGCCAAATACGAGAATTCAGAGAAACATAGGAAGACTTATACAAAGTGACTACTGCTCAAATAACAAATAAAGCCAATGAGAACAATGGGGGAAAAGTCAGTCTGGAGAGGCCACAAAATAAACAAATAAACCACCTTTACTCATTCCTTCAACCTATCATACTATCAAACATCTTTTCTCCCTTTTACAGACTAGGTGGCATCTGCAGTGGATAGATAATTGGGCCAGTAGTCAGGAAAACCTGAGTTTAAATCCACTGTGCAACCCTGGGCAAATCACTTAACTTTTGTTTGCCCCAGTTTCCTCAACCGTAAAATAAGAATATTAATAGTACCTACCTCCCAGAGTTGTGAAAATCAAATAAGAGAATATTTTTAAAGTACTAAACACAGTGTCTGGTCCACAGTAGGTATGCTTTAATTTTTTTTTTACATTAGAAAAATAACCTCCCCTTCCTCACCTCCTACTGATTCCTCAAGTAATCTCACTTCTCACACTATCACTCAACTCCAACTACACTTCAAGGTCACTAAAGTTGTACGGCATCTTTTTCCCCTCTTGGACTTCTCTGCAGTTTTTGTTTTTTGGGGTTTTTTTGCAAGGCAGTGGGGTTAAGTGACTTGCCCAAGTCACAAAGCTAGGTAATTAGTAAGTGTCTAAGGCTGGATTTGAACTCAGGTCCTCCTGACTCCAGGGCTGGTGCTCTCTACACTGTGCCACCTAGCCATCCCTTTTCTGCAGTTTTTAACATTGTTGATCACCCCTCTTCCACAATACTTACTCTTGAATGAATAAATGAATGAAAAGGTCTTTATAAAATGCCTACTATTTACAAAGTGCTCCTCAGTCTACAACAGCAAAGCAGATGGAAAGGCATCTTCTTTAATATCATGTTCACTGACAAAATCATCTCTGGTTAAGATTTGAACCACTTGACCAGGTCAAGACCAGTGGCTAGGGTTTCTGAGGAATTGGGAGCTGCATAAGGGTTGCTTCCTGGGATGATGGCTGCTGGAGTGGGGGGCTTAGGCTCAGGGTCCTATCTCCATTGGGGTCTGAAGAGAGGTGGTGGTTGAGGTGATGGTGGTAATTTGATCCAACTGGCAGAAACAAAGAAATTAAAAAATGGCCCTTTTTTGGCACATGCTCCTGCTTCCTGCATCTCAGGGGGTCCTTTGCTGCTTTAAGCAGATGCTTCTAACTTGGTGTAGAAAGTTGCCCCCTTTTCCAGGGGAGTCATTTATCTGGCTTATGGGGGTCTGGGTGAGAAGCAGGGCCAATGGCCTCTATTCCTAGGGCTCTGCAGTCTAACCGCCCATAGATAACAGTTGGTTACCAATTAGTGTTGGTGATATTCAGAAATGTCCACCTCTTCTCCATAGTGAATGCTCCTCTTAATGATGCCTGCAGGGTCTGGGCTATTTCTATCTATCTTCTCTTGACCTCCAGAACATTCCATTCCCCATCATGCTACCCTCACCATTGTGGCCTGGTGTATACCCTCCCAACCCAATCTCACCATCATCTGGAAACTGGGCTTCTGGAGGAGTGCTCCCCCTACCCAGGCAGCCTCAGTCACCTAAACACATCCTCTGATCAAGCTACTATTCATGTACCTTGAGGAGCTCCATCTTGGACCACCTCCCCTACATCCTTCAAAGCAATAATAAGACCATGGCTTCTAAATAGGACACTTTGCTCACCTTCCCCAGCTGCCACTCCACTCTCTATGTATGTTTTCTCTCCCTAAGAGAACATAAACTCCTTGAGGTCAGGGACTACTCTCTTTTGTCTTTGGCACGCCACTGCATAACACAGTGCCTAACAAGTAACAGGTCCCTAACTAATACCTGGTTCTCCCCCTACCTCTTGGAGTCATCCTCAATTTCCTTTCCAGAATGATCAGTCAGTCCACCTGACTACACTTACTTTTCCCCCAAGTCCCTGCTCCTGGTACTTCTGCCCTCCCTCTTGAGCTTTCATTTATATCTTGTCTTCTCCTTCCTATCTCCATTTCCAGGGTCAAGCACATGGTAGGTTCTTATTAAAGGTTCACTACTGACAATCCATATTTCCCCTCCCCCCCCCCAACTATGAGAATTCTTCAGCCCTTACAAGACTCTGGCTTGGGCCTCTTCTCTCTCTGCATCAAGGGGGTCTTAATCTGGAGGCTTAATCTTTGGAATTTCAGTGAGTTCATGAACTTGGATGGGGAAAAAATGCATCTTTATTTTTACTAACCTCTAGTCTAACTGATACTTTGCATTTCCTTCACTTATTTAAAAACATTATTCTCAAGAGGGTTTTACTAGCCTTAGAAAGGGAGCCTATGTACAAAAAAAGGTAAAGAACACCCCCCTACACTGTCTCCCTTGTTTCTCTCCAGAATTCATTATCATATTAATGCAGGTAACTTTCAAATCTGGACCCACTCTCTCTCTCTCCTGGGCACCAGTCCCATGTCACAAACAGCCTGCTTGATGGAGTCACCTAGAAGCCCCATCAGGCTCTCAAACTCACCCTTTTCCCATTTCTTCTCCAAACTACCCTATTTCTTTGGAAGGGGCCATTAGCCTTCTATTCCCCCAGGTTTAGACTTTGGAGTCATGATTTTACTCATCTCTTTTCCTCATCTCCCTTACAGAATCAGTTGCAATCTTAGGAATTCTACTTCCACAATATCCCATTCAGGACCTCATCACCTCAAACCTAAATCATTACAAGAGCCTCCTAAGTGGCCTCCCTTACCTCCAATTCTGATCAAGAATCTTCAGTAGTTTAAAGGATAAAACAAATTCTCAGGCCATCATTCGTAGGCCTCCACAATCTGCCATCCTTTCCAGACTTTTTTCATACTACTATTCACACATACTACTATTCACACATTTCTCTAATGAGGAAAATAATTTTGGGATGATCAGAAAGGGGCAAAGATGGTTCCGTTAAAAGGAGATCAGCTGGAGAGCACCCTAGCTGGTTTTGATGAATTACCTCTTTGGATTCAGAAAGAACTTTTATGTGGGAATATTGAGTCTCCTCACTGCCTCACTGCCAAATTGGTTTACTGGCTATTTCCCTCACTCAAAGTTCCATCCCCCCTCTCCATGCCTTCAAGGATGCTGTCCCACATATCACACCATCTACCTACCCAGCTCCTCCCATAAAAAAGCCTTTCCTGATTCCCCAGATTGTTTTTGTTCTCTCCTTCCTTCTTCAAAATGCCTCATAATAATTTTTTCTGTGTGTGTATATGTATCTCCCCAGGAGAATGTAAGCTTCTTGAGGGCAAAGATTGGCTTTATAGTTGGCAGCATAACTCTTACTGAGCATTTAATCAATATTTGTTGAATTTCATTAAGTAATCTTTGGGGACAGTTCCAAGTTCCAGAATCACCTGCCTGCACTATTATCTAGCTCAGCTCTCCCTTATATTATCCACAAGAACAGCCGAAAACACTTGGTTAAATGCTTTGCTGTGATTTCAGTAAAGTAATAGGACTCCTCTGATCTCCCAGTCGAAGTAATTCCATTAACAACAACAAAAAAAAAGGAAATTTGGTTAGCTCTTAATGAAGATGGGTTGGCTTTTTCAGATCACTGTTTCCTTTTCTAAATGTTCACTAATCTCTCCTTAATAATACATAGTAGAATTTTGCCAAGAATCAAAGTCAAGTTCACCTATAGTTTACAGACTCTACTCTTTTCCCCTTTTTCTAAAATTAGGACAGTTTCCTTCCTCTGGTCCTACAAGGTTTTCCCTTTCTCCAGACTCTTTCAAAGCTCATTGGCAGAGGGAGACTCAATATCCCCACATAAAAGTTCTTTCTGAATCCAAAGAGGTAATTCATCAAAACCAGCTAGGGTGCTCTCCAGCTGATCTCCTTTTAACGGAACCATCTTTGCCCCTTTCTGATCATCCCAAAATTATTTTCCTCATTAGAGAAAACAGAAGCAAATTAAGAATCGAGTAGTTCTGCCTTCTCCCCATTACATGTTCTCATCATTCCAATCAGAACAGTAGTCCTTTCCATTCCGGGGGTCCTCTCTTTCTTTTTCCCAATGTAGCGAAAAGCTAACAGGCCACCAATAAGTCCTTCTTGTTCTTAGCTTTCCTCTTAGCCTGGGCATATTGTGAGCCTTGGAGCTCCAGATCCAGTTCTTCAAGGACCCTGCCATGCATCATAGTCATCCTCTCTTCCCTGCCCTGGCTTCTGTCCCCTGCTCTGGCTTCTGTCCCCTTTTTGTCCATATCTTCTTAAAACAAGGTGGCACTGAAGTCTGCTTTGGAATCCATCAGAACACAAGAAGAAAGCCCACCAGGGGGAGGGGAGACACGGTATCTTGCCCCTTTACTATGCTGAGGTGTAAAGACTTTGGTACCATGGCAGCTTTTTTTCTTTTTTCAAGAAAGCTATCACACATTCATAACACTAATTGATTTTCATAGAGAAGTGCACAGATGAGGTCTCTTTGGGAACTGCCTGCTACATTGGGGCTGGAGAGTTTCACTGGTGTGCCTTGGCTCCTTCATAAAAAATTTAATTAGCAGGGTCTCTGAGAATGAAAGCACAGTGAGGTCCCCAGCTATTGTGTGACGCCCCTCACTCTGATACACCGTGACAAATTAAACTGAGGCAAATTATGCCTGTCACACTGTGGGCACCAGAGGGATGCCAACCAAGGAGGGTGGGAGGTAGCTTTAAGAGGCATTAGCAGGAAGACCAGAGAAAAGTCAAAGCCAGAGAGCCTCCCAAAGACGAGGGAGATGAAGGGGGCTATTTGTCTCCACCCCTCCTTCCATCTGTCAATCTGGATGACTCCAGTGGATGGAGGGGAAGAAAGAAGAGAGGCTAGTTATTGAGCCACCACCCTCACAGTGGCCTCCTGGGAAAACATCTCTCTTGTGATACTTCAATGATCCCATCAAGGTAGGGGTACTTCTTCCATTGGCACAGGCTGCAAACCATCCCCATCTGCCCATACTGTGCGATTCTTCACCACATTCCCCTGTAAATCATTAAAGTGCTGAACATCAACCACTCATCTATTATTATTTGGTTCCTGGACTGTCTGGCTGTGATCATTCCCCCATATGACCAGCCAGTCATGTGGGACTTTCTGTCTGTGGGACTTTCTATCTGAGCCTTTCCACTGGCTGTCTCCCTTGCCTAGCAGGCTTTCTTTCTTCACATCCGCCTCTTGGAATTCTTGGTTTCCTCTACTGCTCAGATCAAATACCATCTTCTTCAGGTAGCCTTCCCTGTTCCCCAGCAATGGCTAACACATCTCCTCCCCAAACTACCCTGTATTCACTTTGTACCCATTCTGCAGATCCTTATCTATGCAGATGGCATCTCACCTCATTAGAAACTAAGTTTCTTCCTATATCTCCTTATGCCCGGGGGCCTAGGTAGCACAGTGTCTGGCACACCATTGATGTGATTCAAAATATTTGTGGATTGGGGTGGCTAGGTGGCCTCAGTGGAAACAGCTGGAGTCAGGAGTACCAGAGTTCAAATCCAGACTCAGACACTTCATAATCACCTAGCTGTGTGGCCTTGGGCAAGCCACTTAACCTCATTTGCCTTGCAAAAAAAAAAAAAATCTAAATCTAAAAAAAAATATTTGTGGATTGATTGATCTAAATACAGAAGAAGGGACAGAACTTATATACTGCCAGGATCCCAAGGAGAGAGAGTAAGTTGTGGGAGGATACCAGAGTCTAGGAGGGGGAAAAAAGCATCAGAAGAGAGGAAATGGAGGGCATGAGTCTCGCCACATTATTTTCAAGGACTGTGGCTAAGAAAGAAGAAGGAATATAGAGGGAAGAAATAAAGCCAATGCTGGTTCAAATCTATAGACTGTACTAGCAGAAACATAGAGTTGCAAGGGACTCCAAAGTTTACATGTTGACTTCCTTTTTTTGGAAAGGGACCAGACTCATCTTCCAGAGTTCGAAGCCAGCTTCAGACACCTACCAGCTGTATGACCCAGGGCAAGTCACTTTACCCTGCTTGTTTCAGTTTCATCATCTGCAAAATGAGCCTGAAGAAGAAAATGGCAAACAGGCACTCCAGGAACTTTCCCAAGAAAATCCCAAAAGGTTCACAGAGTTACAGACGTGACTGAAAATGACTGACCAGCACAATATTTTGCAGATAGTGAAACTGAGGCCCAGAGAAGAAAAAGGAACTTGCTTGAGGGTGAATGAGAGCCATGGGAGAGAGCATTTGTGGAAGTGTCACCCTGGAGGTGGGAACTACTTGATGCTCAGAGTCTGCTGGGAGAAACTGAGGATATGAGAGTTTACAAAGCTCGTACATGATCACACAGCATCCTGACTCCAAGTCAATTGCTTTAACTCCTAGGCCATGGTGCTTCTCAATGAACTTTAGCCAGTCCCATGGGCTAATAATGGCTGACATTACTCTAAGACATTAGCATACACTCAGAGTCAAGTCTTAATTCTACACATGGAGACTAGTCCCTCTGCTCATTATCCAGAGCAACAGTGACTTTCCAATCCCTTCCCCTGCCATTAATTTTGGGTGTGTTAAGAGATTAAGATGCCCAAGAAAATCAACAGAAAGGAATATAGCATCTACCTCATTTCAGGTGAGTTTTTTTCATCTAAAGGACAGGGATACTTATCCTGTTTATATTATAGGGTTGTTGGAGTGAAAGACCCTTTCAAATCACATGATTATATTCTAATACAATAAAAATAATGATATATAAGTGGTTTAATAAACTGGATCCATATTCATGATTTTTCAATGCTCTGTTTGGGATTAGCTGTAACATCATAGCATAAGGTATATCATCACACCATGGTCTCAAAGGTCATGCTAATGGAGAGTGGACTCTGATACATCCTAGCCCTAGCAGGGAAGGTGCTAAGGGCAAGGCTGGAATACAGGACTCAAGTCTGCTGGCAAAAACCCAACCTCTCATTCCATTCAGAAAGGCTTATCAGGACGGAATGTTTTTTTTTTTCCTTTGGTCACAATAATTTATGACATTGACTCCCTCGCTGTGTCACAGACAAGATCCTCCATCTCTCGGCTCTGGGCATTCTCAGACTGTCCCCCCATAAGGCTTTCCCTCTTCAGTTCTCCCCACTGACCTCCCTGGCTTCCTCTAGGTCTCAACTAAAATCCTATCTTTTATTAGAAGCTTTCCCCAACCCCTCTTACTTCACTCTATTGATTATTTCTCACTTCTCCCGTATATTGCTTACTTTGTCTATACAGACATATCTCGTTTTATCATGTTTTGCTCTATTGCACTTCACAGAGACTGCATTTTTTACAGATTAAAGGTTTGTGGCAGCCAGTCTATCAGTATCATTTTTCGAACATTGTGTCTGTGTCCTTTTGGTGATTCTCACAATATTTCAAACTGTTGTTACTATTACACCTGGTTTTTGGGGTTTTTTTTGTTTTTTTAATGGAGTTAAGTGACTTGCCCATGGTCACACAGCTAGGTAATTATTAAGTGTCGGAGGCCGGATTTGAACTCAGGTCCTCCCGACTCCAGGGCCAGTGTTCTATCCACTGTGCCACTCTATTACATCTGTTCTGATGATCTGTGATCAGTGACCTTTGATGTTACTACTGTAATTGTTTTGGGGTACCACAGACCAATATATCATCAATACTTTTTTATATCAATATATCCGGCAAACTTAATTGATAAATGTGTGTGTTCTGGCTGTTCCTAGTCAATCCCATCTCTTTCCCTCTCTTCTGGTCTCCCTATTCCCTGAGACACAACAACATTGAAATTAGGGCAATTAATAACCCTACACTGGTCTCTAAATATTCAAGTGAAAGGAAGAATCAATCACTAAGGCAAACTTCATTGTTGTCTTATTTGAAGAAATTGCCACAGTCACCCCAACCTTCAGCAACCACCACCCTGAGCAGTCAGCAGCCATCAACATTAAGGCAAGATCCCCCACTGGCAAAAAAGATTTATATTTAGTATTGTTTTGGCAATAAAGTATTTTTTAATTAAAAGTATGTACGTTGTTTTTTAATGTAATGCTATCACACACCTAATCAACTACAGTATAGTGTAAACATAACTTTGATATGTGCTGGAAAATGAAAAAAAATTGATGCGACTGGCTTTATCACAATATTTGCTTTATTGTGGTACTCTGCTACCAAACCTGCGACATCTCCAAGGTATACCTGTACTTGTTTACGTGTTGTCTCCCCCATTAGACTGTAAGCTCCTTGAGGGGAAGGGCTGTCATTTACCTATGTGCTTAGCATAGTGCTTAGATGCTTAATAAATATTTATTGTTTGACTGAAGACAATATAGTAAAGCAAAGGGCAGGTGCAATCTGAGTACAGATTTCCATCAACAGATGGAAAAGATACACAAAACAGTGAAATCAGGAATTGCACATAATAGTTATAATGTAGAAGACTAGAGACAAGGGAAGAAGGAAAGAGAGAGGTAGGAAAGATCTCAAAGGCATTCCTGGGTGGGGGGGGTCTTTGGACACTTGTCCCCATTCCTAGTCCTACCATTCCCTGGCATGGATAAGAGAAAAATGATTGTGTAATGTTGGTTTTAGAGCAAGAGCCCTTGGAAATTATGTGGCCCAATCATCTAAATCTAGAGTGGAGGAAAGTGAGGCCCAAAGCAGATTTCCCGAGGCTCAGCCAGCCAGTTGGTAGCAGGGCTGACATTTAAACCCAAATCCTCTGACAACAACAATGCCTTCCTAATCCATAGCCCAAAAGTCAACCTTTGCATCATGCATGTGGCTCTGCAGCTTCCCAGGCACATATGTACCTGTCATTTAATGGCCCTTACTAAACGCTTACACTGTAGCAGGTACCATACTTGTCCTCCATGGCTGCTCTAAATGGTTATTTCTTGGGGAAAGAAACATAAGTTATCCAGAGCTCCTCATTCCCGTCTCACTCATGAACACCTAACATTAATACACACCTACATGGATCCTTCTCCTCCCCCTCTTTCCCTGGCAGTACAACACACACAAGCCCCCAGGGGATGGCAGGGGAGGGGTGGGGCTCATGCAGCCTCCAGGATAGACACCAGACTAAACATGGCCAGAAATAGAACTCTGCACTGTGCCTGTCCTGACATTCCATCTGGTGGAACATGGAGGACTGGCGCGGGGGAAGGAGGGAAGAAAGGAGGGAGGGAGGGAGAAGGAAGAGTCCAAAGACAGCCCTGCAGGATTCAACAATTCAAGTCCACCAATGCTTATTAAGTGTTTACTATGTACCAGGCCCTGTGCTCTGAGCTGGGGATCGAAAGATGTAAAATGATCTGGTATGTTGCCTTCAATGAGCTTCCCATCTACTAGGCAAGATGCGAGGCACAAGTATAAGATGAGGCAGTTGGGGATAAAAGCAAAAAAGAGATGAGACAAAAGTGCTCTAGGAGAAATGAAGGACTAAATCACTAGTTGCAAAGGAGTCTCACAGAAGAGATGGCACCTGAGTTGGGCCGTAAAATGAGAAAAGGGTTTTCTTAGGCAAAGATAAGGGGGAAGGGAGGGCACATGAATGCACAAAGATGGGAAGGGATAGGATGAAATAGTCCAATTTGGCTGGAATATAAAGAGCATGAGGAGGAGAGATGTGAAATCAGATTAGAAAAGTCAGCTGGAGCCAGACGGGGGAGGGAAGGCATTTATATTTTATCCCAAAGGGCAGAGTTTTAACCCATTCTATCAAAGACCACAGGCCAGACTCAATAATGAAGCAGATTCAAACTGACTGGGGCCATGGTGAACATCTTCTGTTGGATGCTAAGGAAGGGTCACAGATCTCAGTGACTCCCCTGTGGGGCACTGGGTTCAGTGTTGGGCACCCCATTTTTGTAAGGGCTTTAAGAAACTGCAAGTTATCAAGGGGATCATTTCTGAGCATTTGAAAAGGGAAACAGGAAATTATTGTGCCAGACTAACTGTATTTCCTTTTCTTCTTTTATCAGGGCTACTAAAAGTTCTGCACCAGCTTCACCCCTGGCTGATGAATTCTAGAGCCCCAACTATCAAAGATAATCTGCTAAATTATAGAGAAACTGGCTTTTGCATTGGTGGAAGGAAAACCCACAAAGCCAAAATGGCGGCTCCTTAACATAATTCTGGTCCAGGAAATGCTATAGGTATATTATACCTGGGTTTCAGCAAAACATTTGATAAAGTCTCTTATACCAAAGGTGTCAAGCTCTCTATCAACCAAAGGCTCAAATGAGATTAAAAGGTTATTGAGAAATGTTTAACAAAATAAATACAAATACAATACAATTATTATCTGGTTTTCTAAATCAATAAGCCAGAAGGATCTAATTCTATTTAACTTTGTCACCACTGTCTCACACTATCCTTATGGGAAAGATATAGAGATATGAGCTCAATGATAGGACAGTTAGGTGGCCTCAGAATGGGTTAAAGGACCATTAATGAGTTCCCATCCACTTGGAATGAAGTTCCTATTAGAATGTCCAGGGTTCTATCCCTTGGCCTTATGTATTCAATAAAACACGGAGGGGTTTATAGATGAAAGTGACTGCAGAAACAGCTACATTGTGTGATGATCAACTATGATAAACTTCACTCGTCTCAACAAACCTGTGACCAAAGCCAATTCCAAAAGAATGAAATGTAATGGAAAATAGCATTGACAACCAGAGAAAGAACTGTGGAGTCTGAATGCAGACCAAAGCAGACAATTTTCACTTTTTTAAATTAGTTTTTTGTTTTTTCTTTCTCGTGTTTTTTTCCTTTTGTTCTGATTCTTCTTTTACAACATGACGAATATGGAAATATAATGTTTCTCCTTCATTCCCAAAGAAGACTGTGACGTCAGGGAAGAAGATGCCATGACAAGCGCATGAACTGGGTTTGAGTGAGGGGGGCTGAGTTAAGTCCCCAGCCTCACTTTTTCCTCCAGAGCCATCTAAGATCCAGTGGTCAGATAGGAATAAGAACACTGGAGATGACCCTGGATGTGAGGCAATCAAGGGTTAAGTGATGTGCCCAAGGTCACACAGTTAGTAAGTGTCTGAGGCTGGATTCAAACTTCTGACCTCCTGACTCCAAGTCCAGTGCTCTATCCACTGTACCACCTATGTTTAACATGATTGTACATATATAACTTATAACAGATCATTTGCAGTCTTGGGGGGAGAACCACAGAACTCTTAATTCCCTTTTGTTCACAAAGAGGTTAGATGACTTGTCCAAGGTCACACATGTAGTCAATAGCGAAACTAGGATTTGCACCCAGGTCCTGTAACTCCAAATTCAGTGCTCTTTCCATTACACCAACGCATTACTCAAACACTAGTGGTTAAAGTCATAAAAGGCATGCTTCATCATATACGTAAATATGAGAGAGTTTACTAACCTGGTAGATGACACAGTCAGGATCCCAAAAGATCTCAACAGGTCAGAAAGCAAGACCAGATCTAAAAATGGAAATGTGATAGGAATAAATAGAAAGCCTTACAATTAGGTTCAAATAATCAATTGGACAAGTACAAGACAGAGAAGCATGGCTAGATATCAGGTCACATGAAAAGAATTTCTGGATCTTCCTGGACAAGAAGGGAATAAGCAACTATTAAGCATCTACTACAAACCAGAACCCATGCTAAGCACTTTCTAAAGCTTATCGCATTAGCTCAACTGGAGTCCACAGTGTGATCTGGCAAGAACAAAAAGCTAATTTGATCTTTGGTTGTATGAGAGGCATGATGTCCAGCATTAGGGAGTTGGGAATTCAGTAGTCCTCAGCCCTGATCAGACACTGAATGAAGTACTAGGTTACACTTTATAGTGCCTCATTTAAGAAAGTACAATGACAAGTGAAAGAACACTCAGAGGAAAGCTATTATTTTTCTTTTGAAATTGTGTGATAGGCAAAACTATTTGGTATTGGCTAAGAAATAGAGTGGTGGATCAGTGGAATAGACTAGGTGCAAAAGCAGGAGAGGATTATAGTAATCTGCTATTTGATAAACCCAAAGAGTCCAGCTGTTGGGATAAAAACTCTCTCTTTGATAAAAAAAAAAACTGCTGGGAAAACTGGAAGTTAGTATGGAAGAAACTTAGACTACACCAACACCTCACACCATTTACCAAGATAAGATCCAAATGGTTACAGGATTTAGACATAAAAAAACAATACTATAAGCAAATTAGAAGATCAAGGACTAGTTCACCTGTCAGGTCTATGGAAAGGGGAGCAGTTTCTGACTAAGGAAGAGATGGAGAACACCAGTAAAAACAAACTAGATGACTTCGATTACATTAAATTAAAAAGCTTTTGCACCGATAAAACCACTGTAACCGAGATAAAAAGAAATGTAGTAAATTGGGAAACAATCTTTGCAACTAATGATTCTAACAAAGGACTCATTTCTAAAATATACAGAGAACTGAGTCATACTAAAAAAAAAGCCATTCCCCAATTGACAAATGGTCAAAGGATATGCAAAGGCAATTTACAGATGAGGAGATCAAAGCAATCCATAGTCATATGAAAAATTGCTCTAAATCATTAATTATTACATAAATGCAAATTAAAGCTTCTCTGAGGTACCAGCTCACACCTCTCAGACTGGCCAATATGACCAGAAAGGATAATGATCATTATTGGAAGGGTTGTGGGAAATCTGGGACACTATTACACTGTTGGTGGAGCTGTGAACTCATCCAACCTTTCTGGAGAGAAATTTGGAGCTACTCCCAAGGGGCAACAAAAATGAACATACCCTTTGACCCAGCAATACCACTACTGGGTCTATACCTTGAAGAGATGATGAAAAAGGGTAAAAACAGCACTTGTACAAAAATATTCATAGCAGCCCTGTTTGTGGTGGCAAAGAATTGAAAATCAAGTAAATGTCCTTCAATTGGGGGAATGGCTTAGCAAACTGCGGTATATGTATGTCATGGAACACTATTATTCTATTAGAAACCAGGAGGGATGGGAATTCGGGGGAGCCTGGAGGGATTTGCATGAACTGATGCTGAGTGAGATGAGCAGAACCAGAAGAACACTGTATACCCTAACAGCAACATGGGGGTGATGTTCAACCTTGAAGGACTCGTTCATCCCATCAGTGCAACAATGGGGAACAATTTTGGGCTGTCTGCAAAGGAGAGTGCCATCTGTACCCAGATAAAGAGCCGTGGAGTTTGAACAAAGTTCAAGGACTATTCCCTTTGATTTAGGAAAAAACAGATATCTTATTGTCTGATCTTGTTACCTCTTAGACTTTTTGTTTCTTCCTTAAGGACATGATTTCTCTCTCATCAGACTCAATTTGGATCAAGGTACAACATGGAAACAAAGTAAAGACTGACAGATTTCTTTCAGTGGGGGGTGGGGGTGAGGGAGGGAAGTAAGATTGAGGGGAAAATTGTAAAACTCAAATAATATCTTTAATAAAAAACAATAAACAAAAAAGAGTGGTGGATCAGTGGAATAGACTAGGTGCAAAAGCAGGAGATGATTATAGTAATCTGCTATTTGATAAACCCAAAGAGTCCAGCTGTTGGGATAAAAACTCTCTCTTTGATAAAAACTGCTGGGAAAATTGGAAGTTAGTATGGAAGAAACTTAGACTGCACCAACACCTCACACCCTTTACCAAGATAAGATCCAAACGGATACAGGATTTAGACATAAAAAAACAAAACTATAAGCAAATTAGAAGATCAAGGACTAGTTTTACCTGTCAGATCTATGGAAAGGGGAGCAGTTTCTGACTAAGGAAGAGAGATGGAGAACAACAGTAAAAACAAACTAGATGATTTCGTTTACATTAAATTAAAAAGCGTTTGCACAGATAAAACCACTGTAACCAAGATCAAAAGAAATGTAGTAAATTGGGAAACAATCTTTGCAACTAATGATTCTAACAAAGGACTCATTTCTAAAATATACAGAGAACTGAGTCATACTAAAAAAAAAAAAAGCCATTCCCCAATTGACAAATGGTCAAAGGATATGCAAAGGCAATTTACAGATGAGGAGATCAAAGCAATCCATAGTCATATGAAAAATTGCTCTAAATCATTATTTATTAGAGAAATGCAAATTAAAGCTTCTCTGAGGTACCAGCTCACACCTCTCAGACTGGCCAATAAGACCAGAAAGGATAATGATCATTATTGGAAGGGTTGTGGGAAATCTGGGACACTATTACACTCTTGGTGGAGCTGTGAACTCCCACAACCCTTCTGGAGAGAAATTTGGAGCTATGCCCAAAGGGCAACAAAAATGAGCACTACTGGAATAGACCACTACTGGGTCTACCCTGAAGAGATGATGAAAAAGGATTAAAAACATCACTTGTACAAAAATATTCATAGCAGCCCTGTTTGTGGTGGCAAAGAATTGAAAACCAAGTAAATGTTCTTCCATTGGGGAATGGCTTAGCAAACTGTGGTATACGTATGTCATGGAACACTATTGTTCTATTAGAAACCAGGAGGGATGGGAATTCAGGGGAGCCTGGAGGGATTTGCATGAACTGATGCTGAGTGAGATGAGCAGAACCAGAAAAACACTGTACATCCTAACAGAAACATGGGGGTGATGTTCAACCTTGAAGGACTCACTCATTCCATCAGTGCAACAATCAGGAACAATTTGGGGCTGTCTGCAATGGAGAATACCATCTGTATCCAGAGAAAGAACCATGGAGTTTGAAAAAAGTTCAAGGACTATTCCCTTTAATTTAGGGGAAAAAACTGATATTTTATTGTCTGATCTTGTTATCTCATACTTCTTGTCTCTTCCTTAAGGATATGATTTCTCTCTCATCACACTCAATTTGGATCAATGTACAACATGGAAACAAAGTAAACACTGACAGATTTCTTTCAGTGGGGGGTAGGGAAGTAAGATTGGGGGGAAATATAAAACTCAAATAAAATCTTTAATAAAAGAAAAAAAGAAATTGGGTGATAGGGAGAAAAAGAGGAGGAATTATGAAGGAAGCGATTCAGAGAGTTTGGGAATTTTTCATTAAGTCAGAGACTGAAATCTGGGGGAGGGAAATTTAAAAGAACTGGAGAAGAAAGTGAAGGAGGAGAAGGATGAAGAAGATTTGAGTTGCAGGTGAAGGAAAAGGGAGAGACCCAAAAGGAAAAGGAAGTTGGGGGTGATCATCAAGGTACAAATGAAATGACATGAGGAGTGACAACTCCAGAGTGTAAGTCCCCCAACAGGCATTGCAACCACAGCAAGTTGGCCACAACAAGCACTAAGGATCCTGTTCGAAGAAAGAGCAAGAATAAATTGACCATGGCCTACATTGATGTTTGTATGACATACAAATATCTATGCTGAAAGTTCATCTTTCTCCTAAAACAAAAGGTAAAAGAAATCTCATTGTTCAGAAAAAAATGAAATGATTCTTTTAAAAAATGGAACACTATCACAGGAAAAACAAAGAAAAAAGGATCTTCAGAACAGAGGAGAATCTCGGGCTGCATCAGGAGCTTAGAGGAGAGAAAAATCTGCCAGTGAGAAGAAAAGGAGGAAGGACCATTGAATAATTAGGTGTGGAGGTTTTTCTTGAAAAAAAAAAAAGGAAGCTCTATTATTAAGCTATTATTCACATGAGGAAATCCAGGAACCCAAGCAGGGAAAGCACGATAGAGAATATTCAGGGTCAACAGAGACAGATGTAGAAAAGATACTGTCATTAAAATATATACTACAGACCACCTATTCAGAAAGAAGACATAGATGAGGAGGTTTAAGAGGATCAGAATCCTGGCCTGGAGGTATAGTGCAGTTGGAATGAGAAGATTCAGTTATCAAGACATCTACTGGATCTCACTGCCAAAAAGCAGGAGTTTGGGGTTTGTATTAATGACAATTTCATCCTACAAAAGTTGGAGGAACCACAGAAGGAAACCACTATTCTGACCTGACTCATAAGAACGATAGTTTACTGCTAAAGTGGAAGTCATGGGAACTGGGAAATGACAATTACATCTTAGAATTTACAAAAGAAAAAGAAAACAAAACAAAAAACAAAAAAAAAACAAAAAAAAAGAGAGAGAGAAAAGAAAACTAAGCATAGTGTTGACCCAACTTGATTTTTTTTAAAGAAGAGAAAGAATTTGTAAGTTATAGGTCATTAGTCTTGACTTTGATTGTTAGAAAGAGACAACACAGCATGGAGAACATGCTTTGGACTCTGGAAGGCCTGGGTTCAAGCTTTGCCTCTGACACATACTAGCTGTGTGACTGTGGGCAAGTCACTTACCTTCTCAAGTGTCCCAAGTAAGATATGTATAAGTACTAACAGCAAGATTTTTCTGCTATGGACCTGCCTCATTCATCCCTAACTCCTCTTCCCTCTGGCCTTTTTCTGGAAACTTCCCAACTCTTTTCATCCCTCTACTTGTGCATGCTTTCATTTTCACTATTTCCGTCATTAGACAATCTCAAGCATCTTCCTGTCTATGGCATTAAAGGCGGGAAACCAGGTGGATGTACCCATGCCCTCCCTGGCAAGAAGGAGATGGATCCCCAACTATCTCACAGCATTGTGAGACTGGGAAAAATGACATAGAGTGGCAGAACTCTGAGCACCAAGTGCTAGTTGAGCCTCCCTCCTCCTCCTTTGCCATAATAAAGATTTATTGTTTTACTCATTACCGGGCTGACTGCTGTGGAAAACTCCTTTTAAGTTCTCAAACTACAATGGGTCTAGGTTGGTAGCATGAAAGGAAGAGCCAGAGAAGGCTTCAGAAAGAACCGGTCATGCACACTCATTTTCTCTCCTTTTTTTGACAGGGTTACCAGCCTGGTAGAGAAAATACTGTAGATTTCAACAAAGCATTTACCCAAGGTTCTCATGCCATTTTTTGTAGACAAGATGGAGAGATGTGGGCTAGATGATAACTCAGTTATGAGAACTCTTACTGGAAGATTGGTCAAACCAGGAGAATAGTTATTAGTGAGTCAATGTCAACTTGGAAGGAGGTTTCTGGTGGAGTGCCCTCAGGATCTATGCTTGGCCTAAGCCATTTACCACCTTCATCACCATTTTACCCAACAAAAACCTGTCAAGGGTCAAATACAGAATTCAATATCCATTCATGAATACAATGTAATCCACAGCACTGAAGAGCAAAACAACAAATACGAGATGCACCTCATGAACAAGGCCCTGGACTGCTGTGCAAGTTGGACACACCGATTAGATGATACAAAGCTGACAAGGGAGACAAGAATAGCATCCAAAAAGAGCTCAACAGGCCGGGTCACTGGACTGAACCTTAATAAGATGCAATTGAATAGGGACAAATAGAAAGTCTGACCAATGGGATTTTTTTTTTTTTAAATCGCCCCCTTAAGTATAAGGTGGGAAAAGTATAACTGGACATCAATTCTGAAGATGATTTGGGGATATTTGTGGACTCCAAGCTTCTTCTGAGTCAGCAGTCCCCAAAGCTAATGAAATTCTAGGTTGAATTGAATGTGTTCAGGACTCAGGTCTGATTCTCTATGGAGTACTGAGTTTAGTTCTAGGCGGCATGCTGTATTATCAAGGTAACGCCAATGAACAAGAGTGTCCAGAGGTCAAGGGCCTCAGATTCATGTCATAGAAGGGTTGAATGAATGAAGGAACTGAGTTTGTTTAGTCTGAAGAAAAAGGCTCTTTTTTTGGGGGGCGGGGGATATTATTTTTCTCCTGTTCTACTTGGGATTCCTACTCAAGTCCAGGTTGAATTAGATTCCTTCTGGGGCTCCTTTTGCCTCTAAGCTCCTAAGCTACTAGGTTGTGGACTGTGAGAGTGCCAATGCTAAGAAATCTCCCCCACAGCCTCAGGTTCTTCTGAGATGGCAGCAGGAAAGTTGCCACCTTGTAGGGCCAGCTGAGCAAGCCACAAGCTGGGCAGGTGAGGATGCTCACTGTTCTCTGACCCTTACTCATCAAGCAAAGAGCAGCAGTATCTGCAGGCCCCAGAGAAACCCAACAGCAGGCCCATCCTTCCCATGATGCCAGGGCCCACTCCTGAGCATACTGCCTGCTGCCAAACCTCATAGCTCACTGGCTCACTCCCTCTCTCCTTCCTTCCCTCCTTCCTTCCTTTTCTCTCTCCCTTCCTCCCTCCCTCTCTCCTTTCCCAAGCCTGCCTGCTCAGCACAGGCCTAGAGTGGGTGTGGGGCCTTTCTGACAAGCTCTTGCTTCCCCCCCCCCCTTCTGGGGAGGAGGGAAGAAGAGAGAGGCGGAGGTGAGAGAGAAAACACACAGCCATTTTTGCAATTAAATTTCCGAACCTTTTCATTATGCAATTTCAATTCATTAAAAGGTTTTTCCCTCCCCCCCCACCATGTCCCAAATTCCCTTTTGAATGTAAAACCCCACCAAGTTCCCCAGGATGGGAATCAAGGCAGTGGAGCCCCCAGGCCTGCCTGTGGCCCAGACAGGAGGGGCTTTTAGCCTTGGGCAGCAGCTTACAATAACAGTGCTGTTTCTCTCCTGGGCCAAGGCAGCTGCACAGAAACCAAAGGGTTTCATAGGTACAGACTGTGGCTCCTGAGCTTGGGCACCAAGAAAGGGATAACTGCCAAGTGGGAAGAGGCCACGTGGCATGGCGTGACGTGGCAGGGCTGCTGGAAGAAGCTGCCAGGACCAGGCCTGCTGACCCCTGTTTTCCTCAGACTGGGCCCTATCCGAATATTACTTCCTTTGATTCTTGGAGCAACTCTGGAGGGAGGTGCCATTATCATTGCCATTTAACAGAAGAGAAAACTGAGGTCCCCAGAAATGAGTTGACTCACTCACAATCCCAAAGCTTTTCTGAAGCAGGAGTCAAAGGCCCCATTCCATGTCTTAGCTTGGTCTTATCTAAGAGTTTCACATTTTAAACATAAAACTTGGGGTGTGGAGGGAATGGAGGACAGATGTAAATAGACAAGTGGGCAGCCCCACCTTTGTTTGAGAGGACAGCCAGTTGTCTCCTGGGAAAGAAGGAGCCATTTGGACCCTGTTGCTCCAGTCCCCAGCCAAGCAGAAGCCCAAGGGAAACCAAGCCTTTGGTTGGCAGCCGGCCTAGCTGAAGACACAGATGTGTTCACTGAGCATACCTGGCAACTCCAAGAGACTCCTGGCCTCCCTTTCCCTGCTTTCAAAAGGGGTTATATCAGCTCAAGTGCAGCCTTTTTTCTTTTTTTAATTTAATTTTTGGGTTTTTTTTTTTTGCAAGGCAATGGGGTTAAGTGCCTTGTACAAGGCCGCACAGTTAGGTAATTATTAAGTGTCTGAGATTGGATTGAACTCAGGTACTCCTGACTCCAGGGTCGGTGTTCTATCCACTGTGCTACCTAGCTGCCCCCACCACCACCAAGCTACCCCAAGTACAACCTTCTTCACAAAATCTGCCCTTACTCCTAAACTCAAAGGAGTGCAGACTGGAAGGGACCTCTTAGAAGTCATTTTAGAGATGAAGTTAGATGACTTGCCCAAGGTGATAGTTTCTGAGCTGGGTCTGGAACCCAGGTCTTTCTGACTCTCAGTCTAACACTCTATTCTATCACATTTCAGTTAAGTCCAACTGAGTCCTTTCACAGATAAGAAAACTAAGGTTCAGAGAAGGGCAATGTTGAGCTTGAAGGATTTGGGATTTGGTCACAAAGCTCCAAAGGGTTAGAGCTGGGTCTCCAAGTGGGGTCTCCTGCCCCCAACCCCTATCCAACACAACATACAATTCCTCAGCAGAGAGTTGGGTGGGCCCCAGCTAGCCTGTGCCTTCTACCAGGTCAACTAGACTTGGCTGACCTTAACAGACTTTGCTTAGTAGCTTGAACAAAATTCTTGCCAAGATCTAAATACATATTTTTCTCCTCTTCCCACCCCCCCTTCCCCAGCTTTTCTCCCAACCAGAATTAGTCAACTTGGCCACCGGCCATGAAACCTAATTATTTCTGTGAGAGCGTTTAAGTGTGGAAGTACAACCACTGATGAGCAGGCAAGCTAGGCTGGGAACACCATGTGGTTCCTTGGACTTGGGGCCCCGCCGAAGAGAGGCAAAAGCTAGAGGGAAGAACAGAAGGGCTGAATGGCAAACCCTCAAAGACAGACAGACAGACAGAGAGCACAACTGCAGAGAAATTCAAAAGGGCAAAGGGACCAAGGCCCCTGCAGCTGGAAACTGAGGAGGTCCAGGGACCAAACCTGCCACTGCTATATAATGCGAGTCTTCTCCCCTCTCTGGGCCACCATATCTCAAAGCCCTTTCAGCCATTCAGACCACCTTGAGTTAGTATGGCGGCCTTCTGCTCAGGAGTCGCAAATACCTGTACTCTTTTTGAGGTAGCCTCAAAGTGCTAGTTGTACAACCCTATGTAACCTTGGGCAAGTTCCTCTCCTTGCCACAGTTGCAAAATGGGTATAATAACATAACAACAGAATAATACCTATCTGGCAGGGCTGTGGGGAGAACCAAATGAGATCCAAGACCGAGCATAGTGCCTAGCACCTAGTAGGTCCTTAATAAATGCTCACTGACTGACTGACAGATCACATATGTATGGTACTTTCCCAACCAGATGGAGCTACATAAATGCTAGCTATGATATTTAAAAAAATATATTATTCTCATTATCATGAGTTCATCTGGCAAAGGAGGAAGAGTGGGTCTTTGGATCCTTAATGACCTAATAGACTGAGGGACTTATCCAGGGTTACAGTTCACCAGGGTTCTAGTCCCAGGTTTGTCACAGGTCTTGTGACCTTGGGTAAGAGACTTAACCCATTCAGACACATCTGACTGAAAATGAGAGTTGATCTCTTCTGCTGTTATGGCTCCAGGAGCTCCAACCTGGCTTCTCCACACTTAAGACAAGATTTTAAGATGGAAGATTTCAAGCAGGAAGAGGCCTTTTAAACAATTTAGCCCAACCCCCTCATTTTACCAAGGACAAACCAGATGAGATTATAATTAGTTCTCAATTATCTCCAAGAGGTTGACAGTGGGGGTGGGGAATAGGCTTAGCATATATTAATGAAATCAAAAGGTCCTTGGCCTCTTCTCCCACCCAAACCTCTATCAAAATTTGACCGAAATAGTTCCTGCTTTGGGCTTCCTCTCCTGGGTACCCCTAGACCCTCAGTTCAGGGTGCTGAGCAGCCCACACGTCAAGCAATGGAAATCAAGGGTACTTGCTTTGGTATAGAGAGGCTGACCTTGTCAGAACACTTGCTTCAAAAGCCCAGCTCAGCCTTATTTAGTAGCTTAGGAAAATCATTTACCCCCTGGAGCCTCAGTTTCCTCTGTTTAATGAGGTCAGGGGATCTTAACTTTTTCTGGGTCATGACCACCTTTAGCAAGCAGTCTGCTGAAGCCATGGACCTCTCTTGGTACAATCATGTGCTTCAAACATTTCCACAGGATTTCACAGGAAATTAATTCTATTGAAATGGTTATGGAATTATTATTTTTATAACATTCATAGACCCGAAGTTAATAATACACACACACACACACACACACACACACACACACATACACCATAATCTCTCAAGTCTCTTACAATTCTGACACTTTTTATTTTAAGTTCTAATAACTCTTCCAGTTCTGACATCCCATGTTCTAAGGTTCTTCCTGTCCCCTAAGGTAAAGTATCAAAAGTGAAGGCAGGTTCCTATTTCTATTCAGGACAACAGAGAGGTTCAAGGACTCAACAGTCTCCCCCCAATTTAGAACAAATCTTGATCCTGTTTTAGGGTTCCAACTGGAAGGACCTTGGCATTCTAGACCAGAGTCCCAGATCTTTTCTGCCTTCCACCTTCAAGGTGACCAAAGTTACACAGATTATATTGGCTGAAGATGAGCCAAAAACCATATTGGAGCTATCTGTAGTTGGCTGGGAAAGGACCCCAAGAATTTGAAGAAGGCCCAGCTGATCTGATAAATTGTTTGTGGACAAGAACAAAATGCCTCTTTTTTTATCAGGGGAAGTCAATGAAGATATGAAGGGGGGGAAGTGAGAGAATGAAGTTACTTTATTCTTAGCATGATATCAAGGAATAAGCCTTGGACTTTAATAAATATTTGTTGACTGGTTGACTGTGAGTCAGAAAGTCATCAAATCCTGACTGTTTTTTACTAGTGGTGTCACCCTGGGAGGGATGACTTCACCTCTGGTCTCATAAGTCAAAAGAGACTCTGACCTCTGAGGTCTCTTCTTACTCAAAATTTCTGGTTCTTCTCCATCTCTAAACATCCTTTGTTCTCCTTTGTTGTCTCCTCTTCTCTTTTGGTTGATTCTAAATGTTGCTGTATCCTAGGGTCAGTCCCTGGCCCTCTCCTCATCTCCCCAGATGTCCTTTTCTTTGGGGATCTCATTAGATTGCCTCTTGGAAAACACACTGTTTCCAGGGAGCAACCCCTTCCACTCTGGGGAAGCTGGAACCTCTTCCCAAGTTTTCCCTTATCTCAAGCCTAAATCTGCCCCTCAACAATTTCCACCCTTGTTTCTTTGGTTCTGCCCTCTGGTGCCAATCAGAGAAAGACAAATCCCATTTCTAGTACCCCAAAACAGTAATCTTGCTTCCTAGCTTCCCTTCCCCCCCCCTCCTGGTTGCCTTCACTAGATACATCACAGTTGTGAGTTCCTCCCTCCAAAAAATAGTGTCCTAAAAGTGACCATAATATTCCATAATAGGTCCCTGAGAACTCAGCTTGGGGGGTGGGGGACACATACTACACATAATAGGGATTCAACTGCTTGCTGAATAAATGGGAACAAGAGGGAAACAGAACCATTCTTGATTCATAATTAGAGTAGGAAGCCATGTAATAATCAACACAGATAAGACAAGCCCAACAGACACATGGCGGGCGAGCAAGTGTTTTTTCCCCCAAAGTATACAGCTGGACTTCAGTATATCCAGTGTCACCAACCTCTTTCTTCACAAACCCAGGAGAATGTGGTCCATCCAGTGGGTTAGCCAGGTTTACTAAAGTTTGAGTGACTTTGAACTGGGGCAGGGAGAACAGACAAGAAACTAGACCAAAGACTGACTGCGCCACCCACCTCGATGACCCACACTGGAAAAAGAGGATGCTAAGCATGGAATTTGGCAGCCTGAGCCTGGGCCAAGGAGCCTATGAGGGTGTGAGTTCAGTGGACATCAGCTGTGACTGCTCTGACCTGGCAGTCTGCAGATTCCCCCAGCCAGGACTAGGCTACAGCTAGAGCTTTAGGCACTGCCAGGCTCCCACTGGGGAAGGAGGCAGGGCTCAAAGCTTGGGCAAGGGGACAACAGGGGCTGCCATGTCTCCATCCCTTCACCCACACAAAGCTCTTCATACACATTCTCTCATTCAATCATTAGCCCATCATTGCGAGGTGGGACAAGAACAGAAAGCACTGAACTGCGCTCCAGGATAGCTGACTTTCTAGATCTGACTCTCCCAAGAACAAGTGCATCCTTTCCCCTCTCTAGGCCTTTCTGTCTCAGTAAAGCAAAGATGTTGAGTCATTTGTTTCAAAGATCCTATCTAGCCCTGATGTTCTCTGAGGTCTCTCAATGTCTCTGTTTTACAGAGGAGAAATTGGAGACTCAAAAATTAAGTGACTCACTCCAGGTCACATAACCAGTTATGGTCAGGGCTACACATAGGCCAGGTCTTTGGCTACTAGGAGACTTAGTCAAATGCTTTTCCTCCCAAGCAGCTCTTTCACTCAAGACAAATCTGAGTACCTGGAGATATTGCAGAAGAAGTTAGACCCTTACTAGGCCCTGTAGCCAACTGCTGAGCTGCCGAAGGGGCAGGACAGTTAGGCTCTGCAGGCAGGAGGCTCAAATTGCCATGATTCACTACATGTTCATGTTACTGACATCAGTAACTGGCCTTCTGTGCTTTATTCATTCACCAAGCCCAGATGAAGCACCTGCTGCATACCCAAAGGGTAGAAAGATGGAGTACCCTCCACAGAGACCAATGTTATAGCCTGCTCCCCAAACAATTTGGAATTGATTAGGAAAAAATGAGCCTCATCTATTAATCTGATATGTAGATTGTAGAGTCCAAGGAAGGGAAACCTGTTAGTTCAAGTGAGATGTGCTATGGACCTAAACTGGGAGAGAGGGATGGTTGTCAGGGCAGACAGAAAAGGATAGATGAAAGACAGGCAGGGTTGCTAGTGCTTAAGGACCGTCAGTAACCCTTAAGGTTCATCTAACCTTTCCACTAGAGGGAGAAGAATTAATCTCAGAAGCCCCTTCCTGCCCTGGATCCTATCTAGATGAAGGGCAAGAGAGAAAAAGAGCAACCACTGAATGTCAAACTTGGGTTACTAGGAAGATGGCAGCACCATGAACAGAAACAATGAACTTAGGAGAAAAGATTGGTCAAGGGGGTGAGGGGAGACATTGAATCTGAGGTGCTAAAGAGACACTTTCCATCTCTGACTGGCAGGTCTCACCCAAGCTGCCAGGGCCTTGAGCTGAGCACAGACCCAGAGTTGGCAGGGTTGCTGCCAGCCATGGGTCTTTCAGGTACATACAGCTGACAAAGGAATGGAGGAGTTCCCAATCTACACTGGTAAAGAGGGCATTTACGCCCACAGAATCCTGGATGCTTGAAGTAGCCAAGAACATTTGTGAAGCACTCTATGAAGTCATCAGGTGCTATGGAAATGTCAACTCCGATGATGTGAGTGATTACAGGTACGCTCGCCCTCCCCCAGCTCTTACCACCAGCAGAAATAATTGGCATCAACAGGTTTGTTTGGCTTATGTGCACACCCTCAAGTCCCTAGGAAGCCCAAGCTACAAAGGGCACATTTGCACTTTCACTAACTGGCACAGCAGGCTTCTTCCTCAGGGCCTGCCACAGGCTCAGGGCCCCTCTCCAATTCCAAGGTGGGTCCAGGGCTCTCCGCCTCTCTATGTGTGAGGCGGCCAAACGCTCACTGCTGCCTGCTTGATTACTAATAGGGTACAAGTGCCCTATTACGCAACTCCGTAGAGTCACTCTTCCTTCCATCTGCCCACTCTCTGGTCTGCCGCCATGGTGAAGAGGGCAAACTAGAAACAGATGGATCAGATGATCTAAGAGAGGGGCTGCTGAGCCCCTTGAAGTCTGAAGGAGGGTAGCTTTGGTACCACTGTATGGATCCCTTCCTCCTGGAAGCACAGTGGCTTCAATAGCATAAGAAGGTTGACTCAAGTCATGGCTTTGCTATGTTCCATGGAGCCTCTGCACAAGTGGCTTTCCCTCTCTAGGACTCAGTCTCCTCCTCTGTAAAATGAGGAGGTCTCCTTCCATCTCTGACATTCTGGGGTTCCATGTTTGGAGTCTGGATGTCCCAGTCCATACAGAAAATCACCTTACTTCCCCATTCCCACTGCCAAGGTCGTCAGCAAGGGACTTCTTTTGGATTTAGGAACTTAGAAAAATGAGCTGCCTTCCCACTATGAAAGGTTAGTACAGAGACTCCAAAGACTCCCTTTAAGAGCGTCTTCTCAGAGCCAAAGGAGATGGTGACAAGAGCTGGGAAAAGCGTGGAAGAGCCTCCCCACAGCTAAAACACCAACTTGGGAGCGAAGTGTCAACTTGTTCCAACACCAATTGCTGAGGCCTGAAAACCAGAAATCCTTCTGTTCAGGCTTGACTTGTAGCCAATTCCACTCATCTTGACCACTTCCCAATTTCAATCAATGTTCAAAATAAGATTATTTCCAAATGAAGACTCTTGGGGGCTCTTGGCCCCACTTCTGTTCCAAAGAATATGCTTATCTATTTGATTTACCCAAACCTTAGGCACAGATTTATTTCCTAAAGATTTTGCTAATGTTCCCTCTTTCTTCCTCTCTCACACACATTCCCATTAATGTCTGATACCATGGCAGCTCCTCAGTCTTGGGATCCTTAACATTCCAATCAAACTTACCTGCTTTCCATTGACCTCAACCAAATATCCCACTTCTTCTCCCACCCCATGCCCAGGGTGACCTTGTTCATCCTGGATCTTATGCTTGCCATGGCCCCCTCTCCCTCTGTTTCTGCTTAATTTCTGATGTAAGTTTCATCAAAGGCCCTCCCAACCCTGACATTCTCTGTTCTCTAAGCTCTCATCCTGTCCCGTGAGTCTCTGACTTTCCATAGTTCTGTGATTTTATGGGCAGATGTAGTGGTCTGACCTCTCCAGAGTTGTAGGGCAAGGGAGGCCAGAACCAGCTGGGCCAGTGATTGGCTGTGACAGACCCAAAGGGCAGACAACGAGCCAGAGTAAACTCTTCCTTTGCGCTCACGTTAAACCTTAACAACATTTAATTTAAAAAGTAATTTTGAAAATTTCTCGTGCGATGAATCAAAAAGGTGTTTGAGGCTGCTGTGTTGATCCCTGGAGTTTGGCAGCCTGGAGTTTAATAACCTGAATCTTCCTAAAGCAAACGGAGCCCGGAGCTGCTTCCACTGAAGGTGAATACTTCCTGCTCCTTCCATGTCGCACTCAGGGCAAAGAGTCACTCAATCTGCTCCTCCATCCAATCAGTCTGTTGATTCTAGTCCCATTTCTCTCCTATCCATCCTTCTCTTTGGCTCCCAAGGCCTTGACCCTGGGCCCTTATCTCCTCTGGCTTGGGATAGCCTCCTAACCCATCTCCCTGCCTCCTGCTTCCAGTCTCTTTCATCTCCAGTCCCTCCCTTTACACAGGGATCTTCCTAAGGTCCAAGTCTGGCCTTTTTTTTTGCCCAAGTCAGGCAAAAATCTTCACTGGCTCCTTATTACCTCCAGAAGAAAATAGAACCTCCTCAGCTTACTACTGAAGGGCTCGTTGCCAACCCAATCTCATTCTGTTCCCTTGCCCACAATGGCTTTGTGCAAAGTTCAGTCAAACTGGACTACTGTTCATAATCACCCAGGCTATATCTCATGTTGGAAATGCACTCAATTGGCATCTCAGATAGTTTGAAACTCAGCTCTCCCTTCATGATCCAGCTCAGGTGCCATGGTCTCTTCTCTAATGCCCCAACCATCACCTATATCCATAGATCAGTGGAAAGTATCCTCTCAATTGCCCCTAGCCACCCCTCTGAGCTTCCATCAAGTATATCTAGGTTCTATTCTGTCCCCCACTATTAGGGATAAGTTCCTTGGGCCTACTGGGGGAGAGCACCGAGATCTGCTACAGATACCTCCTTAAAAATGTTTCTTGAATTGAACTGAGAACAAGCTCTTGGCATTTTTAATCAAACTGTATTATATGAGTTTATCTCTATGACCCTGAACAAGTCACTTCCCCTTCGTGAGCCTTGACCTTAGTTTCCTCTTCTATAAAATGAGAACTAGATGATTGTTGAGAGCCTTCTCACCTCTGTTATTCTCTGTTCTAATGTTCCTCTCTGCTGCAGCATCACTCATTCATTCCATTGATTCATTCCGCTAATGCTATCCGAGCCCCTATGTTAAATAATATTTGAGATCCAGGGATCACTAACAATAATAATGCTCATTTCTATAACAGTTAAGGGAGGGTACTAATTTGGGTGTAGAGGCAGGAAAGCCAGGCAAAGTTCAATAGCTCAACTCTACCCCTCTAGCCTTGCTAAATGAAGTTCAAAGGTGATCTGCAAAGCTACTCTGTTAGCAACCAGAATGGGAAATCAATCAGTCAATTGACAGGCACTATCCCAGCACTTAATATGTGCCAGATACTTTAACAAAGATAAAGGTGAAATAGTCCCTGCCCTTGAGGAGTTTGCAGTCTGGTCAGGCAAGACATGTGCATATACAGAGTTATAAAAAGATATACAATAGATCCAAGCTAATTTTGAGTAAGGAGAGGAAGACACTAACAGCTAAAAAAGAGCAAGACAGACCTCCTGCAGAAGGATGACCTGATCCTGGAAGGTCACCAGAAAGACAGTATATTCTTGGAACATAGTAGGGACATAATCCATGCTTGGTCGACTGAATTTCAGGGATGGGAAACAGCCAGTGAAAAGGCATTTAGAGGGGTGGCTAGGTGGCAGATTGGATAGAGCACCGGCCCTGGAGTCAGGAGGACCTGAGTTCAAATCCGAACTCAGATACTTACTAATTATCTAGCTGTGTGACGTTGAGCAAGCCACTTAACCCCATTGCCTTGCAAAAACCTAAAAAAAAAGGCATGAAGGTGGGAAATGAAGGACTCTGTAGGGGAACTACTAAGAACATCAATCTGGTTAGATCCTACTGTACAGGAAGGGAAACAATGTATAATAAGACTGAACAAATTCCCTAGGTTTGATTAGCTTGTGAAGGTCTCTAAACGTCAGACAGAAGAGTTTGTGTTTGGTTCAAGAAGTAATTGGAAGCCACGGAGGTGAGCAATCAGAAGGACTCGAAGTCATGGTGGCAATTGTTGAGTATGGAGAAAAGACGGTGGAGGCAAACTAGCAGTGTCAACTGTGGGAATGAGAAATAGACGGGAAATCAAGGTTGTGAACTTGGGTAGTGATTGGCAGGATAGCAGTACCCTCACCAGAAACAGGGAAGCTGGAAAGAAGGGTGGGTTTGGGTAGAAAGATGAGTTAAGTGTTTAGGCATACTGAATTTGAGATGTTCGGAGGAATCCACTTCAAACTGCCCAATAAGCAGTTTTCTGGCACTCAAAAGAGAGACTAGAGCTGAAAATAGAGACTTGGGAGTCATCACCATAGAAATTATAATTAAACTCATGGAAATTGATGAGGTTATCAAGAGAAAATAGAGAAGAGGGCCCAAGTCGGAGCAGTTAGACAGGTAGAAGGAAAACCCAGAAGCTGAAATGGATTCTATCCTATCCAATTCAAATAGCAGATAGGCCTGGATGAGTTGCTGCTTAGGGAGAAGGAAAGTAAATTATAAGACTGATTTGACTAGATGACTCTCACTATGCTGGCTGGGTGCAGAGGTGAATCTGATTCACAAAAAAGCTAAAATAGCTCAAAGAGAATGGGCTAGCCTCACAAAAATGTTAGATGCACTCCACTGTGAAGATGACACATAATAGCTACAATTCAGGTGGCTGGAGCATCTAATGAAAAACCAATAGGTTACAGCACAGAAGAGAGCTGCCCAGTGGCAGCTCACAACTCAGCAGAAAAAAACAGCTAGGGGTTATCATCAACAGGTTTGAAAAGCAGGAAAGCCATAAGAAGGAGCTGAGGAAAATATATATGCCGCATAGGACACAGCCTTGGGAGGATGAGCTACTTAGGCTCCACGACTTCCCTCTCTTCTAGCAATATGGTCATTGAAAGGGAACGGGTGTCCCAAATATAGGAAGGGAATTTTCCTTGCTATGTACTTTGCAATTCTGTTTAATAAAATACTTTTACCTCCTCTGATTTAGTTTCATTTTAAAAAGCAGCATCAGAGAGGGGTTCAGGAGGCTGTGCTTTTGAATAGACCCTGTCCCCAGCATAGCTTGAACCTGAACATAGCTTGCAGGGGCCCCAGGTTGAGGGAAAGCATGGGCTGGAAACTCTTGAAATAAGGAGCTTTCCCCACAACCATCTTCTCTCTATCACTTACCGTGGAATTTGCCCTGCCTCCCTAAGTCTCAGGATGATCACCTAGAAAACAGGACTTGCACTACCAATCTCACAGGAAAGCTGGGAGGTTCAAGGGATATAGCTGATATGCAACATTTTGAATCATGTGGTGTTCATGTTAATGTAAACCTCTACAAGAATCTTTCTCTAACGACTCACTCACCAGGGCAGAAAGATGACCCTGGGCTCCCCAGGGCTCTGCTCTAGAGTCACCTCTGGCAGGAAGGCTAAAACAACATTAAGTATACTCAGAAACAGACCAATTACATTATGAGAGGCTCCTCATCAAAGTGGCTACAGGTGACCAAGCCCCATGCTGCCACAGGTACCTCAGATTTTCAGGGTGAACTAGAGGCTGCCAATGAATCTAAGGGCTTCCAAAATGAAAAATGATCCCTCTCATGATCTGCTGGGTCCCGTTACATCAATGGTCTCGCAAGCCTTCTAGCAGAAGTTTGCTGCCTGAATGGTAAAGTACAGAAGATTGTCTTAGCCCAATGAACCAGTACCAAGAGGGGGAAAGAGAGAAAGACAGAGACAGACACACAGAGAAACAAAGACTGAGAAAGAGAAGAGATGAAGAGAGAGGAGACGAAAAGAGAGAAAGAGGGCAGAGTATAGAGACAAAAAACAGAGAAAAGGCAAGAAAGAGAGGAGAGTCAAGAGAGTCAGATAGAGAGAGGAGAGAGAAGGGAGAGTACTCATAGTGTCAACAGAAAAGGTCTTTGAAGAATAAGTTCAACCCCTTCATTTTCAGGTCCAGAAGGGAAACAGAAATTCAGAGGGAAAGTGACCTTCCCAAAGTCATACAGCTGTCACCAGAACCCAGACTAAAATTCAAGGCTTTTCTCTCCTGGCCCAGTTCTCTTTCCACTGCTCCAAGCTGCCATCTAAATGCAAAGTGTTCTGTGACTGTGTAAGAACTGAAGGATTACCATTTTCCAGTGTGAGATATGGGTGTTGGGACATCTGGTCTTTCAGACCAGATTCAAACCATGTTTCCTCCCTTAGAAGTTTGTATCACATAACCAAAAAAGTCTATTGAAGAAAATGTTTTAATAATGTTAACCCCAACTTTACAAATTGGGAAGCCAAGGCAGAAATGGAGGTTCTCTAATATCCAGAGACATAAATAATAGAATCCCCGAGTCAGAAGCAAGTGGAAACCAGTAACATGTAAGCTCCTTGAGGGCAGGAACTGTTTTTGGTTTTGCTCTGAATGTGTACACCTAGCATAAACCTTTGTATATAGTAGGCATATAATAAATGCTGAATTGTTGAGATAATGAACCTAAGGTCACCAAGTTTAGCTCCCTGCCTCTAGTTGGAGATTAAGTTTAAACAATCACAAAAGAGATCATGTTTCTTCTAGGGGGGAAAATATGCCCTGGAGAAGAATTTGGAGTCAGAAGGCCAGGTCAGTTCCTGGGCCTCTAGAATTTACTGGCTGTGGAACAAGCAACTTCCCCTCTGGGTCTCAGCTTACTCATTTCTTAAATGAGGGGTATAGCCTGGGTCAGGGATTCTTAATCTGAGACTAGGGTCTGGTTTATTTTTCTTCACTGTTTCAATACGATTAGTTTCCTCTGCAATTGTAGCTCCTTGTTCTCTTCATAGTCTGGACATTCTCATATATCAACTTCAATCCCTCTTGCTGCAGCAAGCCTCCCCTGACTTTGACCAGTTTTCAGTGTACATGAGTAAGAACTGATCCTTTCTGTTTGGATGCCTCAGAACACATAAAGAGGACGATCTCAGGACTTCTGACCCATGGACAACCCCTATACTCACCGAGAATAAGTTGTCTCTGCATCTATCCTTCCATCCATTTAAAGACTAAAAAACAACGGGAAAAGGAACTCTTTAACTCTGGTCTGTTCACTAAATTGAAACTAGGTCCATGTGTCTATGTGGCCTATGCCTGTCCAGGGAGACAAGGTTCAGCTCAAATACTACAGGCGTGACTGAAGCAAGCTATTGGCCCTAAGGCTCCTAGAAAGGCAGGATTTGCTTTCCCAATGATGAGCCATCCACCAGTGGTAATAAATAACCCGTTAGGATGCCGGGGATTGGGTTACTGCAGAGAAGATTCAATTCATTAATCAGAAGTCAATAATTCCACACTCTGGTCTTGAGGCGCTGATCAACGTGTCAGTCACAAGTTAATGCCATTTGCTGCTGCACTGTGCTGATAGCGACCTCTCTCCCAGCAGCAAAGGCAGGGGAGGGAACACAGTTGTCTCCATTAAAGAGCTGGGCAGGAAAGAGGGAGAGGAGAGAAGGGGGACTAGGAATCAGTGGCAAAAGTGTTTGCAGCAGACTGCCTGGGGAATCATCTCAACCCTGACCGGGGTCATGGGCAGCAGCTCTGTTGGCCAATAGGTCAACTGGGATTAACAAAGATGAATCTTCTCCCTCCCCTCCCCACCCCACCCCACCCCACTTACTGATGTCCTCCGGGAGGCCTCCCCCCAATCCTCCCTCCTCTCTTCTCAAAGCACCTTGATTTCTTTTCTGCTCTTCCCATAGTTTCATTTGAGTTATAGTTATTGAGCTATTTGTCCTAGGGTTGTAAGAAACAGAAGTGTAAGGGCTCTTGGGGATCTAAGTTGGTTGGAGTTCAAGCCCCTCTTTTGACAGGTGGGAGGAAGGGAAGCCCAGAAGAGGAAGTGACTTGTCTAGGGTCATAACTTTAGTAAGTGGATGGACTAATGGGACAGAGGTCCCTTCCAACTCCAAGCGCTATGGTTTGGGGCAAGAATAGAACCAGATTTCAAGTCCAGGTTCTCTGACTCCCAATCCAATGTTCTTTACACAGTGAGCCAAGATACCTCTTTTACCTCCCCTACCAGACTGGAAAAGCAACTGGAAGATGGGCCCACAGTCTACATCTCCTCCGATGCCAAGTCTGATAAAGGGACTTAGTAAATGTTTCTTGACTGAATGAAAACTTACTGGATTTTAAAAGGGATGGGCAATAAGAGGGGAAAAAAACAATCGAAAAGATGAAGACAGCCAACCAAAAACCAAAATATATTCCTCTGTACCACATGAGGTAGGGAAAGTGGGCTTACAATTTGGGCTGGCTTTGTCATTTACTAGTTGTAGGCCTCTGGGCAAATGACTTTAATCTCTGAGATCCAAATAAGGTCCCTTCTTAGCTCTACAGTCTATGATTGTAGAGAAGAACAAATGGGGCTAAGGGCAGATGCCCTTCTAGCCCAGGACTCTAGGGACTCCTAAATCCTTTGAATGCTAAAGTTCTAAGAGTGGGAGCTATGAAAAAACCAGCCACCAGTTTATTGCACAATCTAGAAGCTCCAGACATAGAGGGGGCTCTGGGGGGGGGGGGGCAGATACTAAGTCAATGCATTCCCTAGATTCAGAAATCCCATTCTTCTCCCAAGGAGCCAGGAGGGAGATCCGCCCCATCCACCTGTTCTCACTAAACCTGCCATCAAGGACAAGACAAAGACATCAGGATACTCCCAAAATCAACTTACCTAGTACAAGAAGGGGGAGGAATGTTTAGGTGAGTTGTCTGAAAAAGATCTAGGGGGTTTAGAAAACAGGGAGCTCCCCACAAGTCAGCCAACCGATGCTGCATGAAGAGATACCAAGCTTCCAGAGAGAAGGACAGTCTTTCTTTATTCTATCTTGGTCAGACTACCTCAGGATTATCGTGGTCAGTTTTAGAAAAGACAAAAGCATGGACAAACCAAGGTGCATCCAGAGGAAGATGGGGTATGACTGGTCAAGACCACGCCACCCAAGAATGGGTTGACAAAAGTGCAGATGATTTTGGTTTGGGTTGTTCAGTGGAAGGGGTCCTCCCTACATGCGGTCCTAGAGTGCAGAGGTAGGAGCAAAGGAAGGGAGGAGGAGGGAGGCTAGCTGAGGTTCCACAGAAGGAAAAAGATTTTTCCAGTTCAACCTGCCTGCCCTTGCATGTAACGGCAGCTTTGATGAGCTCAGGGCTTTCCCTTCACTGGAGGTCGCCAAGCAGAGGCTGGATGACCGACCGCCTGTCAGGGCTGTTATCAAAGAGAGTCCGGCATGGGCCCCAGTTGGCCTAAATGCCCTCTGAGATTCTGAGTGGTCTGTTTTTATTGCCACCAACAGTGCAAAATGGGAGTTTGGAAGCAATCGATGCTTCTTGCAGGTATTCGGAGCAGGGGGTCATAGGGCAGGAGCAGAGCAGCGAATTAGACACAAAGCAAGCATAAACAAGAGGCAGGGAAACTGAACTGGAGGAGCCGAGAGCCTGAGAAGCGAGTATAGTGGAAAATTGATCTAGCAGCAGTGCAGCTGATGGACTCGATGGTGACCCAGGAAGGAAATACACATTAAATGGTTTTAAGAGAAAAAAAAGCAACTGACTGGATATCAGCATCAGTTAACAGGCCCATCCAGAGCAAACAATATGAAGGAATCCATGGAAGTTGGCATGAAGAGGGGGAGGAGGCCACTTTGGAAATGGGATCTTGAGAGGTGACTTGTTCCAGAACAGACAGACCTCTGGGGCCCTGCTAACTCTGACAACGAAAAGGGGCAATGGGTCAAGTGAGGTACTCTGGGTCAGTCAGGAAGGCCTGGGTCCAAATCCTGCCTCAGACCAAGGCCTGTGTGGCCTTGGTCAAATCACTTACCTTCTCTGGGCCTCAGTTTCCTCCTCTGTAAAAATGAGGAGGGTAGACTTGATCTGGTAAGACCCTTTCCAGCCCTATATCTCAGGTCCTTGATGGTTTGGATTTCTGTGATGCAATTACCAGACTACTAGGGCGGAGGTGTTTAGTACAGGCCCAATCATGGCCCAAAGCAGATGAAAATGGCATTGGAAAATATTGGACAAAAGAAATGAAAAAACAATAAGCAGAAGTATTACAATTTCAAACTAAGTCAATATGCAGCCCCAAGGATCGGAAGGAAGGCAAGGCTCTTTGTGTTTGACATCACCGTCCTCGGGCTTTTTTCTAAACAAGGACCTTTCTCTCATGTTCCAACAAATGTTTCTCCTACATTCTAAGATCCCTTTCAGCTCTGATAACCCAAGTCCCACATCCTAAGGTCCCTCCTAGCCCTGGTACTTGGATCTAAGGTTCCTTCCAACTGTAAAGGCGATGAGTCTCTGGCGATAAGAAACCAAGAAATTCATGGAAATTCATGGAAAATTTCATGGAAATTCAGTTGATTTGTTGGGTGGTGAGAAGGAATCAGTACCATTAGGCTTTTTTGGGTCGAATCGATAATGCCCATAAAGTAATACAAGCGGCAAGAGCAGACATTTATATAGTGTTTTACACTTTGGATACATCGGTTCATTCAGAAAGCTGTAAGTTATAGAACAGTGGTGTCTGAGTCAAAAGGTCTGGGTTCAAGGTCTGGTTCCGTTTACTTTGTCGGTTGCCTCAGTTTCTGCATCTGTAAAATATAGGTGGCACTATCTCCTGAGGTCGTTGCTAAGAAAACTTTCTGTAAGCCTTCACGGGTTGGCTAAGTGTGAGGTAATCAGTCAGTTTCCCACATATGCTCAGGGAATGGTGAAGTTTCAGGAATTTGTCCCAGTTATTCAGCAACGAAAGGCAGGAGGAGACATCTGGTCCAAACCCAGGTAAGCCAGGGTCCATGTCCCTGGGCTAAAGCCCTGCAGGCTAATTAATCACAAGCAAGTAGAGAAGAAAATAGCAGCTGGGAAAAGGTGGAAAGGCTCTGGGAGGGAAAGTACTTCTCCCCTGGGAAGAGTAGATACAGACCAGTGGGCCAGGTTCCAAAGATCCTTATTCTCCCAGAATTACAGACACAACAAAGCTCCCAGCTACCTAAACCCAGATCTTAATAGGAAGGTTCCAAGAGAGACATATCAACTACCAAAGACAACTGTGAATAAGAGCCTAACACCCAGGACAAGGAGGTCCCCGGGTCATATAGTGCCCTGGATGGCAGGAACTGTGGAACAGATACGTTTGTTCAGCAATAGCTGGAATCAGGGTATGGCTGGTACTGCTTCTTCTAAGTAAATACCTACATGGAAAGAATTGACTTGTGAAACCCTGTTCCATTTGTCTTGCTTTGATTTCCCCACCTCCCAGTCCAATTCATCACTCAGGCGCTTGTGCATCTCAAGTATGGTGTGCCTGACAGCTCCCTCTGACAGTGATATTTCCTGGAAGGGGATGGCAGTGTCATCCAGTATCTAAGGCCAAGACATCCAGGTTACTGCACCACACACCTGCAGAAAGACATGCTCAAGTTTCCATTTTTAAATGGCAATCCTCAGTTATTCACGTGTCGATATCGGTGGTATGGGTGACCCCCACCCCAGAAAGACATTTAAGACTAACTTCCACCCCACCCCCAACACACTCGGGAACCTCTTCCCTTCTTCTCACTGGTATTAGGTGAAGCTTGGAGGAAATAGGAACTCATTATAATATCAACCTAAACATCATTCGGAAGGCTAACTGGGGCAGAGGTATAGGGGCAGAAGCTTTCTAAACTGAAAAGAAATAGTCATTTGAATTCATTTAGATTGCATCGGCTCTTTTCTGCAGGACCAGAACAAGGGAGTAAAAAGGTTTTGAGGATCTCAGGCAGAGTGGAAAGGGCAAGGATTTAAAGAGTCAAAGGGCCTGAACTCAAACCCCAGCCCTGTTGCTTATATGAGCTTAGACGAGTTATTATTACCCTGTGTAGCAGTTTCTTCTATTGTCAAATGAGAGTACTCTTGTTGTGGTTGTTCATCCTTGGTTTCCTAAGAGGACCGATGACATGAGGTGATGGTTTTACTCTGGTGTGAATGGGATTTAAGGGAGGCCGAGTTGCTGCCCTAGATAATTCTCTGAAGTTCCTCTCAACTCTAATATCAATGAATAATTCAAGAATACGAGCTTAGGGTACAGGGGGGAGCAGAAAGAAAAGAACCCAAGTATTGGTCTCATGTGGGGACCCTCCTGAGGAAGGAGTCAGATGTTCTCTTCATGCCAGCCGACAGACCTCCTAGAGGGTACAGGTCTCTTCCCCTTTCCTTCCACCAAGTAAATCGGGACTGACTTGGGAGTTGGACCAACCTTCATTTACAAGAGATAGCAAAACCTTTAGCATTTTCTGAGTTTGACCCTGGGAGCTTGGATCACACTGAAGAGAGATAAAAGATTGTTTCAAAATCCTAGGAACTCATTGATAATGCAGCTTGACTGACTATGGGTTAGCTACCTCAGTTTCCATACCTGTAGAATAAGGCGATTAGACTAGATGATCTCCAAGGTCCCTTATAGGTCTAACATTGGATGATTCTGTGACTAGAAAATACCTTGAGAGGCCATTTTGTCCATTCCCCTGCCTTCATGCAGGGCTACACACATATCAGTTCTGCTTTTTTTTTCCCATAAGTCCAGAGTAGCAGCTCATGCACCTATCTCTAGAATTGATTCTGGTACCTCACAATCACAAAATTCAAGGAGGTCTCAGTTTTCTCATCTGTAAAATGGAGATAATAATATTCACACTATAGACTTCAGAGGACTTTTATGAGGAAAGTACTATGTAAAACCTAAAAAAAAATCCAGAAATTGGAATTTTTACTATCACTAACTCATATCCCAATGGAAATATAAACACTTGCTTGTTTCCCCTTTATTCCATACTGTCCATCCCCCCTGCCTATATCCCTCAATACTGGGGAGATAGCTTTAGAAGGCCCTTCTTGAGAGATCATTCATTCCAACCCTTCATTTAAGAAATGGGCAAAGTGAAACACAGACAAGGAAAATGGTTTCCCCAAGGTTTCACAAGAAGTGAGGCAGATAGTATTCGAACCCATGAGGTGGGATTCCCAAATCTGACACTCCTTCCATTAAACCATGCAACTAGGAGCTACTGAGCCAATCCCAAGCCATTAAGCCTGAGCCCAAGATCATTTTTGATTTTGCTTTGTTCAGGATGACAACTTAGCCACAAACAGAGGAGATTATGGGGTGGCAGTGAGACCCCCCCCCCGCCAGGTGCCCAGCTCTCCCAACAGAAACACCTCCACACAAGTCCCACAAGGGAGAACACTGGGCTAGATTTAAAGTTGCCTTCCAGAGGTCCAAGGAACAGCAGAAAAATAAGGGAGGTCAGCTGTGCTCCCTGTGTTGGCTACTCTGGCTTGACAGGTTTCCTTCATTATGAAGGAGTCTACAGATAGGGAGTCACTGGAAGTGGGACAAGAAAAGGGGGAAAAAATCATCATCCAAACATTACCATGAAACAAGAAAAACCAGTGAAGCCCGTGAACCTGTTTTCTTTAATGATTGACCTCTAACCCCCTCCCCTTAACCAACAGTAATATCTTCTTGGCTTCTGAGAAGCTTGAAATACTTGAAGAATCACAAGATCATATATATATTTTTAGCTGGAAGAAGGGAGGTCATTGAGTCCAATCCCCTCAATTTACAGATAAGGAAATTGAGGCCCAGGGAGGGGAAGGGATTTGCCCCTGGTCACTCAGGTAGCAAGTGGCAGGAGTAGGATCTGAACCTGAGTTCTGTGAGGTCAAATCCAGGGGTTATTCCATGGTAAGAGACTGCCAAGGGAGGCAATAACATTGTTTCCAAGGCATATTTAACTAAAGGGCAGAGAATTGCGCAGAGCAAGTGAGGAATATACCTGACTCAAAGCTGAGGGATGGAGTGGATGACCTCTAGGCCTCAGTTTCTTCATCAGTAAAATGGAGTCAACAAACAGCGCTCTGTCCCAGTTGTGTGGTAAGAAAAATATTTATGGTGGTATGGAAAAGCAAGGAATTTCTTGTCTTCTCCACTTTTTGTTCTGTACCCCATTTCCCCATCAAATGGGAAACATAATTCTTGCAATCCCTATGTCATGAGGGAAATCAGTTTGAAAGCCTCCAACATGATAGAGGTGAGTGTTGTGTTGGATACAATTTCAAGCCCTAAGATTTTGGGGTGCCAGTACAAGGGAAAGGGAATGGGAGCTCAGTACTTACTTGATCCCAACCACTCCAGTGCCTTCTCTGCTGGAAAGAGGGAAAGATGGCAGGAGGCCAGAGCCCCAGGCTACAGAGAGAGACACCAAAGGAAGAGTAAGTTTACTAGCAAGACAAGGAACAAAACTATGAGCAGGTAATAGGAAAGAAAGGGACCCTCCTCACCTGCAAGTCAGATCCTTGAAGACTGAAGAAGCACAGAAGACCTTTGCCAAGGAGGGCCTGGGGCCTTGGTCCCCAGAGTTGAAGGTACTATGGGCCAGGATCAAGAACTCTTCAACTGGCAATCAGAGGGCAAGTCACTTTCACTGTCTGAGACTTAGGTGCCTCACCTGCAGAAGGAGGGAATGAGACGGCAATGTGTTGGAGTGGAAAGAGGACTGAATTTGGGCATTATTGGGACACCCCCACAAGGATCTCTGTGTGTGAGGTTCTGTCTTCCCTCCTGGTCTGTGAATGACCACAAGCACACTCCTCTGCCATGAGGCTGAGGTGGGGGGGGGGGGGGGAAACCCTGCTGTTCCATGGGGGACCTAGACTGCATTTGGGATCTGAATGTGGTCCTGTTCCAAGTGCAGAGGATAGACCTCGGCAGTCTCTCTAAGAGGACTGAATTTGGGATCAGAGGAGTTGAACTCAAAGCCTTGTTCAGTGATAGTGTGATGTAGGACAGGTGATGGCCCACTGATAAAACACAAGGGTGAGTTAGATGAGCAAGGGGGGCTAAGGTTCTTTCCGATGACCTATGACTTTAAGAATAGTCGTGTGAGTTTCATGGGGGGGTGGCTCAGAAAATCATTACCATCTGCCTAAAAATGGTTTTTTGGAATAAGAAAGAGAGGTCAAGGAGATAGGGCAAGCCCAAGAAGTAGGAGTCAGCCTGAGGAACCAGGACTTGGAAAGCTGCCCCCGCCCATCCTTCATATCTAACTGCAATGGCAGCTCTGCAAGCATTGAGCTGTTGGACAATTTGTCAGAGGGGACCACAGAAAGGACAGGGCCTACATTTTGGAATATTAGAAGCTTCAGGGAATGGGGCCAACCTGTGGAGTGGAACAGTCCTATGTCCCCCTTTCCCACCCCAGTCCCTAACTCAGTCCTGTTCAGATGGTTTTTGCTGAAAGTTGAATGGAAGGCATGAATGAGACTGTACTAGAGTCTAGGGCCACCCAGGACCTACTGCTTGTACTTCCCTGGGGAACAATCGTTATCCCTGGCCCTGCCACGATACAAGGCCAAGGTATAACTTATCACACAGCAAGTCTTCCCTCCAGACCGAGATCTATGTAATTCATGGAAAATAAGAGGGAACAGGGTTTTTTTTTTTTTTTTTTTTGAGCAGAAAGGGAAGGCTGCTGGGAGATGATCTACTGCTAGGCCTTCATTTTACAGAAGGGGAAACTAAGGGTCAGAGAAAGATCACCATGGGGAATCAGAGGACTAGAGCAGGAGTCCCAATTTTGACATTGTAATACCTTGAACCTCAGTTTCCTCCTTTGAAAAAAGAGAGGGCTTGGCCTAGATGTTATGTAGAGGTGTCTAGCTCTAAAGCTCTGTTTGTTTATTATTTCCAACTGTGAGGACCAGTAGTCCTTTGTGTTGTCCCACCCCTGTACCCGCTTCATGGTTTTATTTTCTAATATTTTCATTGAAAACCAAACACTGCATCACCAACAGGCACAGTCCATGGACTCGGTCCTCTCTGACACCTCTCTATAGCAGGGCAGGTGACTGGGCTTCCTGAAAGTGAAGCCAGGCAAGTACTAACAAGCTCACTAAGAGGCTGTCTGGCAGGCCAGGCTGGACTGAGCGGAGTGAGGAGCGAGGCTTAGCAACAGAAGGTCAGCCACAGGGTGATAAATGTTTTCAGACGCAGCAGCTCCCAAGTGCTAAGGGGCTGAGATGTGTATCAGTGGAGGGAGCACCTAGGGCAAGGAATCCAGGGACCCTGGAAGCCTAGAAATGGCAAGCACAAGAGCTGACATTTATATTGAAACTTAGTCTCCATCATCACATTGTCACAAGTGGGTACCTGGTACTTGGGGCTGATAACTTTTTACAGATGGGGAAACTGAGGTGCAGAAAGGGGGAATTGCTTTGCCCAAGGCAAGGTGGCTAACCTGTCCCTGGTGACTGAGTGCAGATGGCCTGCTTCCTGACCCATCATCTCCAACAGGCTTTCCCACCCTTATGGGCTTTCTGATGCTGCCACCACCACCACCCCCCCTTTCCCAGTCTAGTTTCTTTACGACTACAGGAGTGGTGGGAATTGAGGATCATCAGACTGGGTGAGACCCGGCTATGGAGAGCCAGGCTCTGGGGACTTCTGGATCCGTCTGCCTTGGCCTCGCTTGGGTCCTGAGCTTGTGAGCAGGCTTTTTTTTCCCGTTTTCTTTTTAAATAAAAGCATGGCTGCCCCCCGGATTCCTCCGAGCAAGCAGGCTGGTTTATTGAACAGACTTGATGTGTGTCAGAACCTGCCACGTGCTTGCGTCATTGGTACCCTGTTTCCTAGGTTGGTTATTTAGTCAATGTTTGTTTTTAAATGGTTAGGGTGGCCGCGGCCGCTGCACCGTCGCCGTGCGGTGGTTCATTCTTCTGTTCTGACAATGGAGACAGGACAAGTTCTCTTAAATCATGTCCTCTTCCCCCATCCCAGTGGGTCCCTCTGGCTGGCCAGAAGGGTTTTCGGCTGGGGGGGGGGACAGAGATGGGGCCGAGCCGGGGAGCGCTTTGGACAATGCCCTTCCTCGCACGTTTCGAACATCCTGGTCTCAGCCGAACGCCAGGTACCCACCCTCCCGCTAAATCCACCAGCAGCCTATGGACAGCTACGAGATAACCTGGCGGCGGGGCCAGAAAACCTGGGGGGGGGGGGCTAAGGTCCCGCGGCCTGGGAGGTCACGGCCCGAAGGGACCCTGGAGATCAGGTCTGCCGCCCCGGTCTTTCTAGCTCTCCGCCAACAAGCCCCCGCTGGGAAGCGGAGGGAAGCGCTCCGATGCGCCGCTTGCAGATGATTTGGTGGATTTCCAGCGGCCTCCGTCCTCCCCCCTCCCCCCCCCCCCCCCCCCCCGGCGCTGCTGCTGCACCGCAACCCGCAGAGCCCTGCCTATCCCGCCGCTAGGATTCACGCCATCCTTCGTCGGGGGGTCAGGGGGGAGGCGTCGCTTCCAAGAGGAGACACTGGAACCCGCAGCCCCGGCACCCCCGCGGGTCCACTGCCAACGCTGCAGTGGGCCAAGCAGGGGGATGGGCCTCTCGACCGGGCCGCCTGGGGTGGGGGTCTGCGCCAAGCGGGAGGGATCAGGTTCTCCACCGGGCCGGCGGGGGGTGGGGGGCAGGTCTTGGCCAAGCGGGAGGGATGGGGCCGTCCGGGGGCACGGCCGGGGGCGGTGGGGGCGGCCCGAGCCGGGGGCTCCCCAACAGCCCGGGTGGGAGGAGGGGCCCGTGAAGGCAAAAACGGCCACGCGGGTCGAGCCTCCAAACTTAAGTGAGCAAAGGCCCGGGGTGGGCAGCGGCCCCGCTTGCGGGGGCCGGGCGGCCAGATGGCCCCTGCGCTGGCCAGGCGCCCCATTCTCGCCTGCGGTTCCCGCCCCGCCGCCCCGCACAATGACAGTTCCCTTGGACTTTGCGGCCCCCTTCTAAAAATACCTGGGGAGCGGGCGGGATGCCTCCCGGGCCGCGGGGCCGCATGGCGGCACAGAACCCCCCGCGCATCTGTGCGCCAGCGTGCCGAGCAGGGCCCGGGAGCGCTGGGGGGAGGGGGCGAGCTGGGCGCCCCCGCGGCCGCCGCCCCGGCCCGACGGGAGCCCGCAGCCCCTCCGCCCAAGCGTAGCCGGAGGAATTCGAGTCCCGGGTCAAAGGGCACAGAACGCCATATTTATAGCAACCCCCCCTTCCAGCCGAGCACGCAAAAAAAAAAAAAAAAAAAAAAATCGTGGCTCCGCAGAGAGCCGCCGGGAAAGGCCGGGCAGGGGCCGGGGGCCGAGGCTGCGGCAGGAAGGAGGGTCCCCGCGGCCCCGGCCCGGGCGCCGTTGCCCCCGCCGGGGGAGGGGGGCAGTGTGCGTGCGTGTGTCTGTGCGTGTGTGCGCGCCGGTGCGGGAGCTGCCGACCGGGTGGGGGGGGGGGGGGGTCCGAGCTCCCGGACAGCTTCCCGAGGGGCCGGGGGGGGGGGAGCGGCCAGCCCCCCGGCAGGCAGAGGCGCTCACGCCGCAAGCGCCGGATTCCACAGCACCGCGGCGGCCGCCCGGCGGCCCCGCACTGGCGGGCAGCGGCCCCTCCGGGGAAGGGGGGTGCGGGGCGGCGCCGGCTCTCGAGGGCCGGCGGAGCCCGGGAGGCGGCAGGCCGCTCGCGGGGGGTGGGGGCCCCCCTTTCCCCGGCCCCGACCCGGGCCCCGGAGGGCTGCGAGAGGCGCGCGCGGCGGCGCCGGGGCTCCGGGAGGCAGCCCGGTCCCCGCAGCGCGGCAGGCGCGCGCGCGTGGCCGTGGCTCCGGCCGTGTGGCCGCGTGGCCGTGGCCCCGGCGGAGTGGGGCTGAGTGGGGGCGCCGGTGGGGAGGGAGGGTGTGCGTGCGCGCGCGCGCGCGGCTCCCGCGGCCCCCAGCGCCTCCCCTCCCCCTCCGCGGCCGGCCGGGCGGGCCGGGCCGGGCTCGCCGGGCCGGGGCGGCCGAGCGCGGGGCCGGGGGCCCCCCCCTCCCCCCGGCGGCCCGGGCCGGCTCGGGCTCCCGCTCCCGCGCCCGCTCCCGCGCCCGCCCTCGCTCCCGCTCTCTCACACGCCCTGCCGCCTGCCTCCTCCAGCTGCAGGCAGCGGCGGCGGCGGCGGCGGCGGCGGCGGCGGCAGCGGGGGGGCCCCTCCCCGCCCCCGCCGCCGCCCGGGGGGCCGGACCCGGGGGCCGGGTGGGCCGGGGCAGGGCAGGGCCCGACCGCTGGCTGGCGTCCAGGCCACTTACCTCGCGGGCCGGCTCGGCAGGGAAAGCGAGGCTGGGCCGGGCCCGGCTCCGGGCCCGGAGGGGCTGCGAGCGGCGAGCGCGGGCCGGGGGCCGCCGCCGCTGCTGCTCCGTGCGCCCGGGGCCGCCAGGTGGACGCGCCGCCCGCTCTCCGCCTCCCGTCCTCTCCGCCTCTCCTCCTGGCGCTCCCTCCCTCCCTCCTGCTCTGGGGGGTGGTGCCGGTGCCGCCGCTGCGGACCGAGTCAGCGCCGCCGCCGCCGCTCAACGCCCGCGCCGCCGCCGCCGCCGCCGCCGCCGCCGGTCCTGCGGTCCGTGCCCCGCACGCGCCACCGCCCCGAACCCCGGGCGCCTAGCACGCGGACAAGGCGCGCGGCGCACAGAGAGCCCGCTCGGGGCGGCGACGGCCCTCCGAGGGGGGGAAGGAGGGAGGGAGGGAGGACGGCAGCGACAGCGAGCAGGAGCTGGAGGAGGAGGGCGGCTGCCGCTGCCGCCGCCGCCGCCGCCGCCGCCGCCGCCGCCGCCGCCGCTGGCTTCCCCTCCCGGGTTCTCCCCTTGCCTTTCTCCTCCTCCCTCCCTCGCCCCCTCCCCCTCGCCCTCGCCCCGCCGCTGCGGCTGCGGCTGCCCCCCGAGCCTCCTCTCCGCCTTCTGCTCTGCCCATTCAAAAAGGTGCCCAGACCTGGGCGCTTAGGGCCCCTGCCATTGTCTGCTCCGTGGCCGCCCCTAGGGCCGGACTCGGGGCCCCCACCCTTCCCCTACCCCACTTTCGCTCTCTCGGCTGCCCCTCGAAGCACCTTTTCTTCCCACCCCATCCCCCTTTTGGGCGCCCGGGAGCGCGCACCGCGCGGCCACCTGTCATAAAAGGCGCGCACCCCCCAAAAAACTGTCCTTCCCCCCCTGGAGTTGGCCCCTGGTCCCGGCCCCTGCCCCCCGCAAGGGCATCCCCACCTGAGGTCAGGCCGAGGAAAGCTTCCCGGAAGTTTGGGGAGGAAGAAGCCCCTTCCCAGCCCTGCCTTCACCTTTTGGCCACCCATTCCCCTCACCCTCCCGAAATACCAGAACCCAGAACCCAGGGAGGTGGGGAGAAGGAGCACCCCTCTGCAAAGGGAAGACAGGGAAGGGGGGATGGTTGCAATAACCCCTGCAAAGGTCCCGGGAGCAGGAGGTTTCACGGTCCATCAAGTGCAGAGCCCTCCTACAAAAAAGGAAACTGAGGCCCAGGGAGGTGTGAGCCACACAAGTGAATGACTACTTCCAGGTTTCCAACCCAGCTCTTTGACACCAACTTCCTCCCCTTGCCTCTATGTAGCGGAACTCTGCCCTGCCTCCCAGGGAGCATCCTGCCCAGGTCTTTGCCTGGCTACTACCATTCTACACCCTGCCCTACCCCCTGCCCTTAGGACCGGGTCCCAGAAACCTTCTTAGTCAGCTTTACCGATAAGAGGCTCCATTTGCAGTTTCTAGGGGTCATGGTTCTGAAGCTGCCACCTGCTTCACCCACCTCCCCTTCCCATCAAATCAGACCTGGTGCCAACAGCAGCAGGGTACCTAAGACAGTAAAGAAAGCAAACCAGCAAAGGGCGCCTGCCACCCCAACAGACAGGCAGCTTCTCTTCTGCCCCTCAACGCTGCTATCTTCATGATAGCGTCTTTCACCTTCCAGCCAGGGTCCTCAAGCCCTGGACTGGAGGAAGTCACAAGACCTCAACGGTTCTGGGTGGGGCTTTCCATCACTCTGTGGCACTGTGATCCTGGACAAGTCAGGGCCCCCCCCCCAGTCTTAATGTCCCCATTTGTAATGAGAAGGATGGGCTGAATTCAAGCACTGCCAAGGTCCTTCCTAATTCTGATAATCTGTGTGCTAATCTCCCTCTCCACCTCAGCTCTCCAGTCTCCCAGGCACAGTTACACGCCCACCTCCCCCACCCCACCCTTCGTCAACAGGCCCTGCTTGAAACAGAGGGTCACTTTATGCTCTACTAGCCCCCTGGCCGGCCAGCCACTCACACCTTTGCCACACAGTCTGGGAGGCAGATTTGAAACAGAGGTCTGCTGTATTGGGCTCCCACTCCAAGTTCTCTTGGCGTTTGTCTTTGCAGTCCACAACCAAGCAAGTCCTGTCTCCTTGCCCTGTAGACCCTGCCGTGAGCCCTTGGGTGGGGCTAGGGTAATAACAACTGTTTTACATTTGCACTCCAGCTCACTTTTGTGCCAAACGTCTACAAATCTACAACGGCTGCCCTCACAGTAGCACTAGTAGTCTATAGCCACAGTAGTCTATAGACACCACAGAGGTTATCTAGTCCAACCCACTCATTTTACAGATAAGGAAACTGAGGCTCAGGGAAGTCAGTGACCTGCCCATCATACAGCAAGAGACAAGAGCTAGCATTTGAACCTAAGCCTTCTGACTCCAGATACAACCTCACCCTAGTCCTTCCCCTTCATTTGAAAAGAAAGCAAAATGAGGCCCAAAGAAATTATGAGGCTTGCCACTGACAGGACAGAACCAGGGCGTGACTCCAACTCCCCTACGCTACCTTGCTAGGGGAGTTGTTGCACAGTATCATCATCTTCCATTTTGTTGATGGAGAAACAAATGTTTCAAGGTGACTTGCCCAAGGTCATACTTAGTAAATATGTCAGAGTCAAGATGCGAAACCAGTACTCCTTAGTCCAGACCTAGCACTTTTCCCCAATGCACCAAGCTCCCTTTGATGAACTACACTCTCCTATAGAGAGCTCATACTACTTTACAGACTAGCTTGCAGTTGGGTGTAAGGCAAGTGACCCCGACAACAGAATTGCATCAGACTTCAATGCATACACAAAGCAGTCATGTTGAGCAAAGTGGCCCCAACTGCTGACAACCCAACACTAACCATTCCAATTCTCTCCAGCTCTGAGGCGAGTCACACACTGCCATCACAGCAGCTCGAGGCTCCCCCGAGAAGACCAAAGGCACTGGTGGTATCTGGCAGGAAGGACCTTAGGATGGCAGTCTGAAGACCTACTAGGTTCCAGTCCCAATTCTTTCAGCAGCACACCAAAGCCCAGCGAGAAAAGAGACCATTTCCTCTTCTCCTATGTGCCTTAAGTAGGACTAAAGAGTTTCTAGCCTATAGAACATTGGTGAAGCACCAAGACCCCTGGGCTAGGAATCTGATTCCTGGGTTCAAATGCTAACTTTGTCACCTACAAGCTGTGTGACTTTGAGCACATCGCTTCTTTCCAGGTTTCATTCTACTGTAAAATGAAAAGATTATATTAAATGATCAAAGTCCCATTCCACCTCTAATGCTCAGTCATTTTGGTCCTCTCTGAAAGGAGGTTGCCCAGTCAAGAAACCCTGACCCCTTTCCTCTCCTACTCACCAGAATATGTTAAACTTACCCCATGCTTCCTCTCTCTGTTGCCTGCCACATGTAATTCCCATTCAACCCAACAATTGCTTACTAGATGCCTTCTATGTCCTGGGCCCTGTTTTGATACTCTGACTAGAAAGACCACCATCAGGGAGCTTCCATTCTATTAGGGGGGAGACAATTTCATCATAGATAAGTAAATCAAAGATGTGTACACAGGAAGTGCCCTGAGATCGGGGATCCCCAATACAGTGGTTTTTCTGCTAAACCAAATGCGTGGTAAACAGGCTCTTTAGCTCCCAACCCCCATCCCCACCCAAGCTCTCTCCACTATCCCTTGTACCTCTTGTGGGATATTGACTTCTGGGTTTATGTGAGTCTATCTGAATCCAAGATGGCAAAAGGAAGGGAAATTAAAAATATCATTATTGCACGATCATACCCACAAGTGTTTCGATGTATGATTTGCCATATTATTATACATATAATGCACCATTATACAATTGTACCTATAGAATATAGAACAATGCTAATACCTGGCTCAGGTTGGAAGGCCCATTTTTTCTAAATAATGAAGCAGAATGGCTCCCAGAATGGCCCAGAGGAAGTCATGGGGTATGTGACAGAGAGGTCAATGGATCAATACCCCCATGTGCCAATCTTTCTTTGTTCAGGGTCAGTAGCCAGCATGGTGGGTGGGTGTCCTATTATAGAGTATGAAATCTACTAGGCCCTGAACAGGGTACGAGAATCTTGAGCCAAGTTCAACCCTTTTGCAGAGCCAAGAGAGAGGAAGTTTCATTTTTTCCCTCTCCTCTCTACTGCTCCCACATTCCCCAGACACAGCAACAACTCTTAGAGGGCCAAGAATTCCTCAGTCCTCATTCAGCAAATATTTACTCAACACTGCCAAGTTGGACTTCATTTGAGGGATGCAAGGAAAGTTTCCTGCCCTCCAAGAGCTCACTTTCTAGTTGGGGAGTCTGCTCACACCTGTGCAAAAAGACCTATGAAATCAGGGGAACACATGCTAAGGACAAAAGACACAATGGTAGTGTAGAAAAGAAGAATTAATTTGGGGTCCCAGAATCATAGCTTTAAAAGGGACTTCAATGGCTATCTAGTTCAACCTATTCTCCGCCCCAAAACACACACACACACACACACACACACACACACACACACACACACAAAGCCCTGCTTCTACTTTTGCCCTCTGGCCTCAAGCAAAGTAAATCTAATCCCTTTTCCCACAAGGTAGCCCTTTTGAAGACTTAAAGGGCATTATCAAATCCCACCCCCCTTCTCCAGTCCCAATACCCACAGTTCCTTCAACCAATCCCCATGTGCATGAACTTGAAACCCTTCCCCATCTTGGTTATCCTCCTCAGGATGCTCTCCAGCTTATCGATGAACCTCCTAAAATGAATGGAACTCAGTATTCTAGCTGGAGCTCTAAATCCCATAATCCAGAGGACAGACAAGTAAGAGATCATTGAACTCTTGGGGTCCAGGAAGTCTCCTGGAGGGTTTCTTTTTAACGATTCATTTGTTTTAAAATGTTTTTTTTTTCTTACTTGCTAGTGACATCTTTACTTCTGAATAAATCCTCCCCCTGCCTTATCCAACAAGCCTTTCCTTGTAACAAAGATTTAAAAAGAAAAACTGCAGTTTGGCAAAACTAACCAAATGGGCTTCATAGTATACGCAATATTCCACAGTCATATGAGCCTTTCCTTTTGCAATGAGTGAAAAGAGATGCCATTACTCAGTTCTTCTCTGGAGTCAAGCTTGTTCAGTAACAAACATCAGTTAGGTATGTCCTGGGTGCAAAGCACTATTCTAGGCACAGGAGACACACAATTTAGAAGACAATGATCTTATACAACAGTATGGTATGTGAAAAGTCCAGTAAAGAGGTGGAAAATGCTCTGGGAGGTCCAAGGAGGAAGGTCATTGTGGCAAAGGAAAAAGAGGAGTTGTCATGTGGGGGGGGGCTGGCATCTGACATTAAGAATTCAGTAGGAGAAGGGAGAGGACATTGAACACAGAGGTGTGTGAGCAAACGAATGTTGGCATGATGGCAAGCGCATATCTTAAGGTGGGACATAGAACTATCTAGTTTGGTTGGAACAGTAGGAGTTAAGGCTAGAAAAGTAAGTGATAGCCAGATTGGGAATTTTGGCAGAGCATTGTCAACTTTACTACATAGGCAATAGGTAGATACTGACAATTTTGAGCAGAGGAGAGATATTTGCCTAAGAAAGATTGTTCTGGGAGTCACATAAAGGACAAATTATAAGGGGTAGGGGAGGCTGGAAATGGAAAAGACTCTTAGAAGAATTATCACAGTAGTCCATATGGGTGAAAATAAAGGTTTGTACTAGGAATGTGGCAGTGGGAAGGGAGAAGAAGAGGGTGGATATGAGAGAAAATGTAGGGATGGAATTGTTAGGACCTGGGACCTGATTGTAAATTAGAGGTGCAGGAGAGGAAATGATCACAATAACCTCAAGGCTTCAATCATGGAGGGAGTGTATGGTGATGCCACTTACAGAAACAACGGTATCAGAAGGGGAAAAGTTAGAAAAAGCAAAATATGGGTCTCGGATATGTTGAAATTTGATCCAGTGGTGGTGCTCCCAGTTAGAGATGTTCAGTAGGCAGCCTGCTGGAGACATGGATCTAGTATTCAGAAGGGAAGTTAGGACTGGGAACAGAGCTTTGATTCTCATATGCACAGAGATAACATTTAGAGTTGGGGGAGTGGAGAGAGATTGGCAGAAGAAAGGTTGTAGAGACGGAAAAGAAGTCTTTCAAAGACAGAACCCCAAAAAGCACCCACAATGAGTTAGGAAAAAGAGGAAGAAACCGCAAGGGTAGGGGATAGCTATAGAAAAAGTATTAGTTATCTTCAGTGGATGAAGACTGCAGTGCATGTGAATCCCCCCCCCCCAGCATGAACGCACATGCGCACATGTGCAAAAACACAGAGAGAGAGAGAGAGAGAGAGAGAGAGAGAGAGAGAGAGAGAGAGAGAGAGAGAGAGAGAGAGAGAGAGAAACTTCTGTCCTGACTGTATGGCCAGGGCAAAAGAAGGAGGGGCTAGATTTCTGCCCCAATCACTACAGATCGGTACCATGGACAGAGATGAATAGCCATCCGAATACCAAGTCCTAGGCTACTTCCGGCTGGGTAACAGGACCTCAGATATCAATCACTTAGTCCAGTGCCCATCATTTTCATCCTGGTAATAACTCACATCTGTAGATCACATTTAGATTTGCAAGGTGCTTTCCTGCATGTATATTTGTACAGTATTGCTACAGTGCAGTGGGAAAAGCACTAGATTTGCAGTCAGAGGCTAAATCCTGGCTCTGACTCAGTTTTCTTATCTACGAAATGGGAAGGTGATAATATAAGCAGACAGGGATAATAAAGAATAGTAACCCAAATGACAAACCCTTATAGACTAGGTCCAGCTTTTGCATGACTGGTTAAGCAGTGTAATACAATGGAAAGAGTAGTGAACTGGGAATCAGGAGAGCTTATAAAGAAGGAATGCCCTTGAGATCAGAAGCCTGGAATTCAAATTCTGTCTCCATTATTTATTTACTTTGTGTGCTCTTATGCAAGCTACTTCATTCCTCATTTGGCCTCAAATTCCTCATCTGTAAAATTATGAGATTGGAGTAGATGGTTTCTGAGGTCCCTTTCAGCTCTAAATTTATAACACTATGATCTGAGTCCTAGTCCATAACTCATTAGCTATGGGACCTTGAACAAGTAATTTTCCCTATCTGAACCACCATTTCTAAAATATATAATTATAATGCTGGCATACTACTATCCCATGGTTATTGGAGAGTTCCCAGAATCTTACAGTAGGAAGGTGGTTCAGAGGACATCTAAGTCAATTGCTGACAAAGCTAATCTGCTTTCCACATAAAGATTTCCAGTGAGGAGTGGAATAGTTATGATGGTTAGTACTGTGGAAGATACCGAAATGGAGAAGATCCAGTCCCTGGCCTCAGTGGAATTCTCTACCTACATGGGAACAAGGGGAGTGGAATTCAAGGCCTGGGGTCCAAATACTTGCTCTGCTACTTGTGTCACATTCATATACTATTAGCGATGGGCTCTTAGACAGGTCAATTGCCCTCCATAAGAGTCAACTTCCCCTTTATTAGTGGGGGTTACAAATGTAATCCCAGTTAGAGATGTTCAGTAGGCAGCCTGCTGGAGACATGGATCTAGTATTCAGAAGGGAAGTTAGATGGGAGTGACCTCTAAGGTCACGTTCAGGCCACTATGAACATGCTCCTCTCACCATGCACCTGTGGGGAAATGAACATTATCGGAATGCTAATGGAAAGTGGCATTTCTCAAGCACCAGGACACTTATGAAAGGTAGGAAGGAGATGAAGATCACGATGCTCATTTTATAAATGAGGAAGCTGAGACCTAGAGAAGGGAAGTCAGTGACTCAAGATCACAGAGCTAGTAAGTACAGGGGTGGCAGGGGTGGGGGGGATGTTCCCACTTTGCCATACTGCCTCTAGAGGGCAGGAGTCTTCTCATTGGGGAGGGTCTTTGGAGTCAAAGCTGACTGTAAATGTCCTTGGTCACCCATCTGCCACTTCTTCCTACAGGACCAAAGAACCTTATCTATATCATCACAATCGCCATAGGTCCATGGATGAGTGCTCCTAATGGGTGTCTCCAAAGAACAGTGGGGTTCTCTTTATGCTTGACTCAATCAACACATTCATCAAAGGTTTGATGATGCTGGGAAGGCTGCCAGCCTACCCAGGCATCACTAGGTCACCCTGGCAGGGGCCAATATCCAGACATAAGCTACCATTCTAGGGTTGGTATGAATCTACAGAGGACCATCCCAAGAAAAAAAAGTCATTATTCAACAAACATATCTATATCTCCACAGAAGAATTCAGATGATCTTAAAAGGAGGAATGAATATAGGGGAAGGTTGGGGAGAGGCAGGGGATGGAAGGGAGAAAGAAGAGAGAAAGGGATGAGGGGAGGAAAGGTGGGAAGGCGGTGGGAAGAGGGAGAGAGAAGGGGGGAGGGAGATCTATCTCCTAAAGCCAGGTTGTGGCAATTCTAGGGGTTAGGAAATGATATCTAGTCATCACTATTCTCAACAAGTCAGATATATGAAGTATTCAGAGGCATATGCAACTGATGCCCAGGAAAGCACTTAGTTCAACTTCCTCATTTAATAGAAGAGGAAACTGAGTCCCAGAGAGGGGAAGGGATACTAACCTAGGCAGTTAGTAGCAGAACTTGAATTTGAATTTAACTCATCCTAATCCCAGGGCCACCTAGGTGACACCGTGAATGGGGCACCAGGCCTGCAGTCAGGAAGACTTGAATTCAAATGTGGCTTCAGATACTTCCCAGCAGTGTGACCCTTGGCAGGGTCTGTTTGGCAGAGGTCTGCTTGCCTCAATTTCGTCATCTCTGAAATGAACTGGAGAAGGAAATAGCAAACCACTCCAGTATCTTTGCCATGAAAATCCCAAATGGGGACACGAAGACTCAGACATGACCACAAATCTTACTCCTAGCCCAGTGGCCTTTCTACAGTTACTGCTTTAAGATAACCATTCTCCTTTGAGCACTGATTCTATAGATTCTCAAAATAGCTTTTAGATGCCCATCGGGATCTCAAAGCAAATATGTTCAAAATGAAACAATACTTTTCTGCCAAAATGTACCCCATCTTCCTGACTCCCTTAAATCTATTCAGGGCACTGCTATACCCCTGATCATCTGAGCTCATTACTTTAAAGTTATCTCTGGTTTTCCCCTCTCCCTCAAATCCAATCAGTTGCCAGGTCCTCTTGCCTCTAACTCCACAAGTCATCTTCTCCTTTCCACTCAAAGGGCTACCACTTTACTTCAAGGGCTCATTGCCTCTTACCTGGTCCCCTAGCCTCCAGTCTCTCCCCTTGTTCAATTCATTCTTCACACAGCTGCCAAGTTAATTAGTCTATTGCACAGATCTGCTCGTGTCATAACCTTCCTCCAAAACGCTTTAATTCCTCCCTATAGATTATAAGATACAATATGAGCTCCTCATGCAGCAATGCAAAGCCCTCTCTTCACAATATAACACATCCTACCTTGCTGGCCTCACTCAGCACCCCACCTCCACACTCTATTCCAGCTGAGCTAAACTGTTTGTGACCACCTTTCTCATCCTGCTAACCTCCACCTCTGGGGTTTGCAAAAGCTTGGAATAGCCTTTGCCCCATGAATAAATGTTAATGAATTTTTAAGCTCTTAATACCTGCCCAAAACAGGGGATCCAAATGGAAAAGTGTGGTAATCCTACCCTCAGAACACGTCCATTCTGGTAGGGGAACCAGTATATAAGGGGAGTGCTATTTGTTTGGACAGTCACCAGGATAGCACATGAGGCCATAGGGAATTGGACTGACCCAACATTTCTAGTAGCAATGGCCAGATTAGTTTGATTTGGTCTCCAAGGCTGGAAATTATGGAGGAGCAGGGAAGGGGAAGGAAGCTCAGAAGCAGCAGCAACCCCTCATCACCTCTGGAGAAATGGCAGCTGATTTCTGGAAATGATAAATTGCTTGGTAAGGTTGCTCTAGTCTGTCCTCTCCCCACTTTGCAACGCAGTTCCCCAATTATTGCTCACCATTTCACTTCAGTTTGTATTAGGAGGAATCGAGCTTTCTCAGGTAATGAGGGCACAGAATCTGCTGGTGACATCTAGCTTTCATCTTCCCAAACATGGCTGCTGACCTGCTACATTTCCTGGCCACCCCTACTCCTCCCCCACTCACCTTCTCTGGGCTGCTCTTCTCTTTCCAGGCAGCCTTTTGTCAAGATCACCCCCGTCTTTAACCAACCACTCAACAAACATTTATGAAGTACCTTCTATGGGTCAGTTCCTTCACTTGGTACTGGGATACAAAGGCAAAATTGAAACAATGCTAACCTCAAGGTGCTTACAGTATCTAGGGGGATGATATGCACACGGAGAAGTCTGTACATGAAAATTCAAAAAGAAACCCAAGGGCACTTGGGGGCGGGGAATCATAAAAGGCTGTCTGTGTAAGGTGGTACTTGAGCTGAGAGACAGAGGTGTGGAGGATATGGGACCCAGCCAATGCAAAGGCAAGGAGGTGAGAGATGTAATGCTATATGGGAAGAACAGCAAGAAAGTCATTTTAGCTAGACTGCAGAGTACAGGAAGAGGAAGACTATACAAAGAGGCTGGAAATTTGGGTTGGGACAACAGACTTTAAAAGCCAAATAAAAGAGTTTATATTTTTATCCCAGGGGCACTAGAGAACCACTGGAGTTGATTGAGTGAGGGAATGACATGGTCAAGCCTGCACTTTTTTTTTTAAATCAGGGCTTGGTTTATTGGCATGTCGGAATACACAGACATGTGTTTTCCTCTCCACAGCAAAACATGAAGTGAGATAGTTTCCAATCTGCCATAACATATAACTGAAAATCTTCACCTTAAAAATGCAGCACTAGTCAGGTTACATTATTCCTTTTTAACTTTCACTACTTTTACACTGCTGCCAGAAACCTTTTCAGCATTTGCTTTGAATTCAGTCTTCAGTGCATCTCTTACTGCTTTTGCACAGATCTGGGAATATCGGATAGAGCTGAGTCTGTCCTGTCTCCAACAGGCGACCGTGGCTGCGAGGAAGGTGGGTGAGGGACCAAATGAGGGAGAAGTTCAATCCTGCACTTTTATATGGAAAATCAGTTGGAGTAGAGAGGCTTGAGGTAGGGAGACCAAACTGGAAGCTGTCAGAATAGTCCAGGTGAAGGGCAATGCTCAAATAAGGTGGTGGGAGTGGGAGTGGTGAAAAGGGGCCAAATGAAAGACATGTGGTGATAATAGAAATGCCAAGATTTGGCAACTGATGGGCTAGTTTGGGGTGAAGGTGAAGTTGAGAACCTAAGGGCCCTGAAGAGAAATAAGGAAGTTTGGAATTGCAGAGGGTAAGGTAGTGAGTTCTATTCGGGTTGATGAGTTGAAGATGTCTACAGACCATCCAAGAAGCCTAGAGTTCAGGAGAGAAACCAGCTAGATAGACAAACATGGCAGTCATCTACTTAGGAATAGGGACTGATCTGTGATTTCCTTCATAGAGGAAATTCCCTCTACCAATGCAAGTTAGCACATTCTCTACAACTTAAAATCTCAGAGAGTTTCCCAGAGCACTTTGAAGTTAAGTGACATGCCTAGGGTCACATAGACAGTATGTATCGGGGGCACCTGATCCCAGGTCTTCTTGGCTCCATCTATATGCCAAGCTTCTTTCCTGCATAGAGATTCTAGTTAGAGCCATGGAAGCTAGTGAAGTCACCAAGACACAATTGTGGGGGTACAGCCACAACTTGGAGACATGATTTGTTTGATGAGCCATAAAAGGAGCTAGGTGGGTGGAGAACCAGGAGACAGCAGTGTCACAAAAAAGCCAAAAAGGAGACAGTATCCAGGAGGAGAGATCATTTATAACTTTGGAGAGAGCAATTTCAGTTGAGTGATGAGGTTAGAAGCCAGAGGGCAAAGGGTTGAGGAGTGAGTGAGAGGAGAGAAAATGAAGACAATGAGAGTAGACAGCTTTTTCTAGGTCTTTGGATAAGAAAGGGAGGAGGGATATGGAATAAAATAGCTTTAGGGAATTCTAGGATCTAGAGAAGGTCCACTTCTCTCATTTAATGGAGAAAGAAATTGAGGCACAGGGAGGGAAACAGGCCTGGCCCAAACCAAACAGCAAGTTGTTTTGTGTGTCTGCAATCTGGTTCCTCAACTAGATTGCTTGCTTTGAAGGGAAGAGGGGAATAGCCTCCCTCTTCTCTTGTCATTGCCATCCTTTCCCCAGGTCACAGGAATACCATTACCCTAATCTGGCTCTCCAATCACTCAAGCAACACCCATTGATTCTACTGTATATGGGTTACTAGGCTTAAGAATAGAATTTATTTCTTCTGTGTATATTTTCATTTCTTACACTCATCTCCCACATTAGTTCTTTGAAGATGGGAATCATGTGGAAAATACAAAACCCAAAGATAGAGAAAGAATAGTAGTTGTACAATGTAAAGACTATCAGACTACCTTCTGTGGGGGCGGTGGGGGAAGGGAATGGAGGTTGGGGGAAAAATTGTAAAATTCAAAACATTAAAAAAATGATAGGTAGAAACTACTATTATATATAATTGGAAAACAAATAAAATATTTATATTTACAAAAAGAAAAGTAGTTGTAGGACCAGAAAACCTAGGTTCTTGACACTTTGAGGTCACCCAAGAAACTAAATCCATGTGGCACAGAGCGATGAGTGTTGGCTTTGGAGTCAGAAGACCTATGTTCAAATCTCAGCTCTGATACTCGGAAACTGTGTAACTGGGTGAATCATTTTGGACTTCAATTTCCTTATCTCTAAAGTGAGAGCTTAGATTAGATGGACTTGGATATCCCTTCCAGTTCTAAATTTAGGATCTTATGAAGTTATATGCATAAGGAAAATAATATGTAGAGCCTTGAGGTGTAATTTTGGCAACTAGAAAAGATTCAGTCATGGGGGCAGGCAGGGGAAGGAATGAAGAGAAAAGCAGCAAGGTCAAGTGCATCTGCACTGGGTGAAGATGATTCATTCTTCAGAGTCCAACCTGTGCCTCTGTTTCACAGCTGATGACCCTTGACCTCCCAACACATAGGAGGAAGGAGAAAGGGAGTGGAGAGAGGAGCCGGGGGCATGTGGGTCCCAGAGGAGGGCCTTGATGGTAACTAAATGGTCTTCTGTAGGTAGCAGCCTGAGGTCAGTTGAGGGAGAGGAGGCTATCTGGAAGTCATAGAATTGGTAAAGGGGTGCTAGGAATGACACCCTCGAGATATCAGCACCCAGGACAAAATCCAATGACTTCACCCTAGTGTCGGCTCTGATAATATGAGAGTCAGTATAGTGTTAAACTGGGTGAAGATTCTAAGACCACCTTGACAGTAATTTAATGAGTGAGCTTAGAGGTTACGTGACTTGCCCAGGGCCACACAATGAGTAATTTAAATTTGGATCTTCCTCACTCTAAGCCCAGGACTCTATCTACTGTGCTACCTATCTGCCCTCTCTGGCCCTCAGTTTCCCCATATGTTAAATATCCCATACTTTCTAAGTCTCTTTCATCTATAAATCTTATGAAAAATTTTCTAACTGCCTCCTCTCTTTTTAATCCACTTCTTTCAGGACCTAACAGAATTAAAACATTTAACAAAATTGGTACATTCCTGGAAGTTGGCTCCAAGAGGAGTGAAAAATGAGTATTAAGATTAAATCAATGGCTTAAAATAGCTTAAAATAGATTTTTTTCCAAAAAATTAGTTTTCATTAAGTGCCTTTCTATTCTGAAAAGCATTTTTGACTACTCAAAGGATCTGTGGTTTGGAAGTATGGAGACCCATCGTTGAAACTCCTTCCACCAACAAACACTGACAGCAACTTGTCCATCACCAGAGGATCATCAGTTTCCAGCTTAATGGATTTTAGAAGTCATATAGTCCAGCAAATGATTACGGTAAGCATCAGAGAGGTTCAGTGACTTGCCCAAGGTCACTAAGGTAGCGAGAAACATTATTTAATGAGATAATGGTCATTTGGTATTGCAGTATTGAGAGTAAGCATTTGAAAACAAAAGACCACTGTGGAAAGAGCTTTAGCTCATGTATCAGTTGCCTTCCTTACCCTCCAGGCTCGGTTCCGTTTCCCTTTCTGTGTTCTCTTCTCCCATTGGAATGGAATGGACAGGACCATCTTTCTTTTTGCTTGTATTTGTTTTCCCAGCTCTTTACACAGTGCCTGGTAAATAGTAAGAGCTTAATAAATAAAGACTCATTATCTTGCTGAAGATGAAGAAACAAGATTGTCCAAACTGAGTCAATATACATGTTGAAGTGACTTCAAGGTAAAAGTAGGAAAAAGTGAAGGTGATGGTAAGTTTGTGGGAAAATAGGGTTCAAGAAAAAGAAATCAGGGGTGGCTAGGTGATGCAGTGGATAGAGTACTGGCCCTGGAGTCAGGAGGACCTGAGTTCAAATCCAGCCTCAGATACTTAATAATTACCTAGCTCTGTGACCTTGGGCAAGCCACTTAACCCCACTGCCTTGCAAGAGAAAAAAAAAGAAGAAATCACTCTCAAAGACACAAAACAGAAGCACTTTCTTCCAGAATAGTCCCTAGACACAGGGTACACCAAATAACACCATAAAGAATGAAACACATTATTTTTTAAAGAATGTTTTTATGTTTTTTTCTCAATTCGTGTACAAACAATTTTTTAACATTTGAGTTTTTAAATAATTGTCCAGTTCCAAATTCCCTCCCTCCCTCCCCTTTCTCCTTGAGAAGGCAAACACGTTGATGTAGATCATAAATGTGCTGCTACGTTATATTTTAAGGGATAAAGAAAGGCTTGTAACCATAGTGTGAGTTATTTTATGATAGTCAGACCATTGATTTGTCAGGACAAAGATCAGGTCGAGTATAAAATGCGACCAAGGACAGTGGCGCCCAACTCTTGGATCCTTTATATCATAGTCTCAGATGGCTAATAGCAGAAGTAGAAATAATACCAAAGAGAAGAGGTGTAGGAAAAGCAGCTGAATTGAGCCATATGACTAGAGTAGAGCTCAGTGCTGGGGCAGGACACAATTGTGAGAGCAGTAAAGGACCAATAGGCAAGGTATCTGAAGGAGCAGAAGATAACAAAGGTGGGGAAACAATCTCAGACCTTATTAATTTCCAACAAAAGACAACCACAAGAACAATAACATCCCTTTATGAGGACATATTCAATGCCAGCATTATTAGTAGGAAACAAGCAGGCTTTCACAAGCTGTAGCCAACAATGGACCATATCTCTGCTGTTTTGCCATTGACAAAAAGACGTAATGAATATATGATTACAATATGCTTATTGTTTATTGATTTTTTTTAAAAAAAGGATTTGATTTGGTAGAATAAAACTGTGCCTTAAAAACAATTTTCCATCAAGGCATTTTCCATCAGTCAAGAGTCCTTGAAAAATATAATGACAGAAATAACATTGCTCTGATTGCAAATATCACTCAAGACATAAAAGAGAAAGCCGTATGCTCACCAAAAGTGCTAGTCATTGTGATAGAAGAAATTCAGCGCACAGTCCAAGTGGAAGAGAGAGTCCTTGTGGATGGTGAGGTCCTTCAGGTGCTCCTGTTGGTGGTGATTGTATCCAGCCCTAGAACACTGCTGAGCCTCCTGGAAGAGCTCCATAATCACTCAAAAGACTTTTTATCTGACCATCTGCACAGGAGAGACCAAGTGGATTAAAATGTCTATTGCCCAGATTTATAACAATGAATTCTGATGAGCACCATTTAGAACTTGTCTATTCATATGAATATCTGAGACAGATAGCACAAATGGACAAATTGGGCCTAGAGATAACAGGAGGAAGAGCCTGGGCTGGACTGTATTGGAGAAATTGCAAAATTCTTTAATGACCTCATTTCTCATGGAAACAAAGGCCCTCATCTTTAATATCCACATTCTTCCTGTATTGGTATAAAATGAGGAAAGCCTCTAGCACCTTGGGTGAACTCCCTCTGGCAAACTTATAAGATGATGTGGCTAAGACTCTCCCAGCATGATCAGCCTCAGATGGCTTGGGCACAAAGGCGACATAAGGGATAGAATATTGGATCTGGAGTTAGAAAAACTTGAATTTGAATCCTACCTCAGACTCTTCTTCACTGTGTGAACTTCGGCAAGGCGTGAGTTTGCCTTTGTTTCCTCATCTGTAAAATGGAGGGGTTAGGCTTCTCTAACCTCTTCCACTCAGTTTTAAATCTTTGCTTCTTTGATCTAATGGCTACAATCTCCACTCTTGGAGGAAACTTCTGACAGAAGTTTGCAGTTCCATTGGAGGGTTACATCTGGGGGAAACTGCCTTCATTCCCTCATCTGCGAAATGGAAATAAGACTACATTTAGTTTGAAAGATGGGAAATTTCAAAGCTGTCATCATGGAACTGAAGTTAGAGTTTCTAAATACTTCATATGTAAAATGTTTGTCTCTCTTTCTTGAAAAATCTTTACTAATTCCTTTCGTTTTTACTTGACCTTCTTTTAGGGAATTTTCCCCTCTCCCCTTTTTTCAACCCCCCCCCCCCCGTGAGTCATCCCTATGTAATAAATCCCATACTACTTTCAGAAAAGTTAGACAAATCTACTGACAAGCCAAACATGTGGTTAGAGTCAATTTTGAGGGTCCCCTCTGTCATTCAAGAAAAAGCCAGGCCACACCATCTGAGGTCTTTGCCTGAGATTCAGAAGCTTGATTTTTTCCATTTTCCAGAAAATGAAAAGGTTTTGGGGAACTGACTGTGATAAACCAAATTCCACAGCAGACAGTGATTTTTTTTTAATTTATTAAGGCAATGGGGTTAAGTGACTTGCCCAAGATCACACAGCTGGGTAATATGAGGTCACGTGATAAATGCTGACAGTGATAGAGGGAGGAGATTCAGCAGGCAGGGGCTCGCCATGCTGCAGCCTTGCTAGAATCATGATGGTAGCAGTTTGTTATATAGATGCTTGATGGGAAATAACATGCCAGCCCTCTCTTGAAGAACTCTAGCCTTCAAATTCTTGGTTTCATTGAAAGAAGTTACTTTAGCTGGGTTTTTTAACTTAGTGCTTAGAGTTATTTAAAGGGTGATTGAGTTGTTAGGAAGGGCATGGGATCTGAGGCTGGATTTGAACTCAGGTCCACTGACTCCAGGGCTGGTGCTCTAGCCACTGTGCCACCTAGCTGCCCCCAGACAGTGATTTATAAGTGAAAATGTCCATTTGTTTCCTTACTGGAGGAGCTGACTACCTGACAGTGTAGACCCAATAAAACCAAATCTTAGATCCACATTAAGATCAGAAGATTGCAATATTATTTATTTTCAGTGTTTGCAGGGAAGTCATATCAGACAACTGTTGGGAGTCATACCTGGATTCAGAGATCATGAAAGGGACATGCTTAACTTTTTTTTGTTCCCAATTTTTTTATTTAATCGTACTTTTTTGTAATTTAACATTTATTTATTCTCATTTTGTACGATTTTTTTATACATTAATAAAATATTCCAGAAGCTTCCTTGGCAGCCATTTAAAAAAACAAAAACAAGTCTTCTTCCTTTGGACCACATCATTTGCAAAGCAATGAGTTAAGTGACTTTCCCAAGGTCACACAGCTAGTAAGTATCAAGTGTCTGTCTGAGGCCGAATTTGAACTGGAGCCCTCCTGACTCTGGGGTTGGTGCTCTATCCATTGAGCCACCTGGCTGCCCCCCCCCCAACATCATACTTAATTGAGAAATCTGAACAGACATGGCTCCCAGGTTTTTCTGAATTGCATTTTCCTAGCCCATTGCCTAGCATATAAGAGGCACTTAATAAATATTTGTTGATTAATCGGTTGATCCCAGCAGCTGGATTGATTTCAAACCAGCTTTCATGACCCTAGGTCACAGGATTGGTCAACCTAATTTGGACAGATCACTGTTCAAACATGGAGAAGAAACCTCCAGTTTAAGACAGAGCAGAAAAAGAAGAGACAAGTGGATCAAAGATGACTGCCTAACTGCAATTCATGCTGCATACTACCCGTGAGTTGGAATTATTGGTCTTTTCCCACTTCTGCCAAAAATGGATTTTAGGACTTATTCAGTAACAGGATTACAAATTATTTACTGTTGACTCTAGCCCTGAGGACTTCACTGGAGACCCTGCCTTTCATTAGGGACACTGAGGCTATAAGTCCCACCCTTTGGCAAGGAACAGACCAAGCACTGAAGCCCCAGATCCCTTTGTTCTCATCTTCTGGGCCAGGTTTCCACCCTCTCTGCTTCGGAGCTCCCAGAATAGCATGGTAAGGCAGCCCTGGAAGTGTCAGGAAGAAAAGGACACATGGCCTTAGGTACCCACAGGACCCAGAGGCAGGAGGAGGAAATGGCTTGGAACAAGCAGCCACATTCAATTTATTTTCTGCTATTTGCTTTTTGATGCTCTCTTGATATTACGATGCTTTTCATTTTAGGTAAATTGCTCTTCTTCTCACTGTTATGAGGTCACGTGATAAATGCTGACAGTGATAGAGGGAGGAGATTCAGCGGGCAGGGGCTCACCATGCTGCAGCCTTGCTAGAATCATGATGGTAGCAGTTTGTTATATAGATGCTTGATGGGAAATAACATGCCAGTCCTCTCTTGAAGACCTCCAGCCTTCAAACTCTTGGTTTCATTGAAAGAAGTTACTTTAGCTGGGTTTTTTAACTTAGTGCTTAGAGTCATTTAAAGGGTGATTGAGTTGTTAGGAGAGGGCGAAGGGCATGGGATCTGCAGAGTTGACCTCAAAACCAGTAAGACCAAGTTTCAATTCCATCTCTGCCATGCTGTAGGTGTGTAACCATGGGCAAGTCACTCAACCTCTTGATGCCCCAGATAATTGACTCTTAAGATTCTAAATCGTAGAGAAGGTTAGTGAATTGTATGGTTGGCTTAAGTTGCCTCACATAGGAGGTCCCCTTCCCAAAGAAATCACAAGTCCAGTCCCCATTTCCCATCACTTCAAAAAGTCAGTGTGGATTCAAAGCAAAAGGATTCCTCCAGGAATTGACAAGTTCTCTAATGCTGATTCCTGCCCCCCTCCCCCGCACACCTACCCTCTCTATACTTAGCCTCCTGCAAAGTGTTTCCCTTGAGTGGCCAAGACATTGGCTTCCCCTTCTCATTATGCAGAACTTTGTCTGCTTTTTACCAGGCTGTTATTTCCTAACTCTCCAAATGGCTTTAGATCATTGTTATTACTGAAAACAGCTTTTAAGGCTCGGATGAGAAGGTCGGTTGGCCATTGAGGGTTACCATGGATGTTAGCTGCTGACTCACAGACTAATAGACCCAATTTCTTCTCTTGCAGGTGTGTAGCTGTTCTGTCTTCCCTGAAAGTACAAGACTGAATGCTAATAAATGAAAGCATTCATTCCAACACTTATGGCAGTTCTACTCTAAGTCCCCCAGTTAGGTGTTGAGCAGGGGTCGGGGGGGTGGGGTGGGGCGGGCTTCCAAGACGCAGGAGAGAGAAGTCTTTTCTCAGCAGAAGAGTAGTCTGAAGGGCCTGGTACACAAATAGCTTTTATATGAGGGAGAACATGAGTGGAGCTATGAGAGGTACAAAGCTTGGTCAATTTGTCCTGATATTATTTTTGCACACATTTATTTGCTCCTCTGTGCAAGAGCTTTCAACTCATTTCACAACTTAAGAATCTGCCTTGCTGATGTTGGAAAAACAATCCTCCTCAGGTCTCAATTAGCTGAACACAACCTATGGACTGGGAAGACCCTTGGAACAGTCTAGGAGGGACTGAGAATAAAGCATGCCAGAGCTGGGAAGGGGCTAGTAACATCAGAATGGCAGAGTTGGAAACGATATTAGAACAGTCAGAGCAGAAATGGAACTTCGAAACAGAACATCACAGCTGGGTGGGATGTTGGAATGAAGGATATTAGGGCTAGCCCTTTGAACTGAGGATCACAGAGCTGGGGAAACCAAATGGAGGTTGTATGGTATCATAACAAGAATACTTTCTGAAACAAAAAAAAAATCTTAGTGCTATTTTAACCAAGTCTCCTCCCTCCAGACCTCAATTTCCCTAGTTCTAAAAAAGAGATGTAGTTGGCCTTATCCTCTTTGTTACTCTGTAGCCTTTCTCTAACTTACCAGAATCAGAGTTGAGCCCAGGCTCCACCATAAGAGAGGGTTCAGACTTGTTTTGCTCCAGAGAGTAGAACTAGAAGTAACTGGGGGGTGGGGGGTAGGGGGGGAAGAAGAGGGACTACATAAAGGCAAATCTAGGTTTGAGACGAAGAAAAACACTTTTAATAATTGGTGTCGTTGTTTTTTTGATATAGCATCTTTATTTCGTTTAGCTTTAGTTTTTCTTTTTTTAAAAAGTTTATTATTTATGTTTAACATTCTTTTCTTTTTAAATTTTGAGTTCCAAATTCTCTCCCTCCCTCCTACTCCTCCCCCACCCACTGAGAAGGCAAGCAATATGATACCAATTATGCATGTGAAATCATGCGAAACATATTTCCGTATCAGCCATATTTCAAAAAAAAAAAGCAAGAAAAATAGTGAGAAAATTATACTTCAATCTGCACTCAGAGTTCAGCAGTTCTCTCTCTGGAGGTGGAGGATTTTTTTCTTCATGAATCCTTTCGAATTGTCTTAGATCACTTGTACTGATCAGAAAAACCAAGTCTTTCACAGTTGCTCATCATTACAACCAATTGGTGCTTTTTTCAAAATAGAATGAAGCTGCCTTAGGAAGTGACACTAACAGTTTGCATGCTCACGTCCTCAGTCTCTCCCCTAGTTCTCCCTCCTCCCCCAGCCTCCTCTACATGTTGTCAATTCCTGACCTTCACCAATGAGGAGGGACTTGGCACATAGAGACTGAGGAAGATATTTGGTGATGTGGGAACTAACAGTCTGGAACTGGTTGAATAGCCAGATCCAGAAAGTAATCATTAATGGTCCCATGTATGCACAAATATGCCCCAGGGATGTGTGTTTGGTCCTGTGCTACTTAACATTTTTATCGATGAGTTGGTTTTTCTTTTTAATCATGCTTATTAACTTTGCAGATGACATACAGCTGAGAGAGATTACCAACACACTGCAAACCAAAGTGAGGATCCAAAAACACCTCAACAAGCTGGGATGTTGGACAAAGTCGAATAAGATCAAATTGGCTCATGTCAAATATAAAGTCTTAAACTTGGGTTCAAAAGAATCAATCTCAAAAGAAGAAGATGAGGGGAGTCCTGGCTAGGCAGAAGTCAGTTTGAAAAAGATCTTTGAGTTTTCATCGAATGTTTTTAGTTTTGACAACATGCCACAATTTTTGGACTGCATCTAAAGCAGCCCTTACTCTATGATCTGGGCCCAGGGTGAGCTCAGGCATCTAATCCCTCCAGAGGGGTAAAGCAAAAAAAAAAAAAAAAAACAAAAAAAAACCCCAACCCTAAAAAACAAAGGAGAGTCAAACCATCAGGTTCTTACTCTTTACACAGAGCCAAAGCTTGTATCAGCAAAAAGCAGAAAGGGATAATCAAGGAAATGAGGAGGTAACTTAAAAAAAACCCTAGAAAATCACCAAATTAATTATCCTAAAACAAACACAAGTATAGAAGACCTTAAAATCAAAAGAAGAGAGAAAGCAAAATGGAAAAAAAGACTATTTAAATGCAAACTAGAAGAGTTATTTTTTGAAAAATATTTTTGTAAAAAAAACCCAAAATAGACAAACCATTAGTTAATTTGAGAAAAACAAAATAGAGACCAGACTAGGGACTGGACCTGTTATTTCACTGGAATAGAAAACTCACAGGTAAGGTTACACACCCCATCTATACCAATATGGTTAAATCACCTTCAAGCACTAGGAGACTGTCATTTACCCGAAATAACATGGTCAGTACAGGCCAAAAACAAGACTTGAACCCATTTCTTTCTTGTTAGTTCTCAATCTCCTATATTACATTACCTCTCTAAAGGGAGAGAGAGAAAGCCAAAAGCCAAATAATCGAAATCAAAAGTTAAAGTAAGAATTCATAATAAATGAAAAGAAAATTATCAGAAACACATCCAATTACATGACAAGAAAACTACAAACATATGAAAGAGCTGAATATTTACAAAAATATGGGGCATCCCAAAAGTCAGTGGGGATTATTTTATATATATATATATATATATATATATATATATATATATATATATCATATATCATATTATATATATATATATATAAAGCTATTAAAAGTGTGGATTACAAACACAGACTGAAGTACATTTTTTTCTTTTTCTCTCACTTTATTTTTCCTGAGCTTTTTTCTATTTTTGTGGGGGAGAGGGGGTTATGTTTACTCTTACAACAAAATTATTTTAGTAACGTGTAAATAAATAAAGAAAAATAAAGAAAAAATGGTGTGGAGTAACGCTCAAAAGTACATTTCAACTTTTGAGACAATCTGTGTAAAATCCACAGATCAACAAAACAGAAAAGAGTAAATCTAATCAACCTGATTTCAGAAAGAGAAATTAAGCAAACCATAACAAACGCTCTAAGAAAAGAAAGAAAAAACCAGATTCAAATGAATTAGCAAGTGAATTCTATAAAATAGTTAAAGCACAATTAACTCCTATTCCATATAAACTTCACAAAAATAGAGAGAATACACCTTACCAAACACTTCCTCTAAAATGAATATGCACTAGATATTCCAACCAGAAGAGAGAGTGCAGAGGGAAAATAATTGTATCCCATACCACTAATGAATGTTGATGCAAAAATAATAAATATTACCAAAGAGACTATCACAGTATATTTTTGAAACTATTCACTATGGTTACATTAGGTTATGTCAGGATGAAGGTTTGGTTCAGTGTTAGAAAAACTACAAATATAACAAAAAATGTCAAAATAGTTCAAAACCCTATGATTATATTAAAAAAAAAACCCTTTGGCCATATACAAGACCCCTTCAGGTCAAAAAGACTAAGAGCTTAGGTACAAAAGGACTTTACCTTGATGTGATCAACTGAATCTATACAAAAGCCAAGCTTGAATACTTCTTAATGGAGAAATCCTGGAAAGATTAATGGAAGAGAAATGGGACCCACTAGTTCCACTATTATTTGATATAGTATTAGAAATGCTAATCGCAGCAATTAAAGTTTTAAAACTCTAGGGAACAAACATAGTCAATAGGGAGGTAAATGATCTCTATATGTAGGCAACATGTTAATTCACTTAGAGAATCCCTGAGATTCGATGGGAAAAAAAAAGAATCAAAATAACTAATACTTCAGGATTCAAAACAAAACGCCCAGAAATCATTAACCTCTCTGTATATTATTGACAAAACCCAGGACAAAGAAATAGAAAGACAGATTCTGTTACATTACAAAATGGCATAAAATGTTTGCCGTTAATCTATTAAGTTATAGGCAGGACTACAAAACAAACAAACAAACAAAACCAAACTCTATTGGAAAAAATAAGATCTTGGAGAGAGAGAGATACATTGCTCATGGTTCTGCGACACCAACTTAATGAAAATGCTGTTACACCCTAAATGAACTTACAGATTTAGGACTATATTAATAAAATGACCACAGGCAGCTTCGTAGAACTCGACCAAATAATAACAGAATTCATTTGAAGGAACAAAAGGTCAAGAACTTTGAGGGACATAATGGGAAAAAATGCAAGAATGAAAGGGGCCTAACATTACCAGATCTCTTGCTATAATATAAACCAGGAGATGTCAAAACTATTTGGTACTCATTAAAAAATAGACAAACAAAATGCAAAAACAATTAAAGTGTTTGAAAGCCTAAGAATACAAATTACTGGAAAAACGGTCTCCTTATTTTCTAATTACTGATAGAGAAAGAGAAATGCAGTATGACTGAAAATAGATTTAGACTAACATCCTAACACCATACTGTACTACAATCAACTCCAAATAGTTACAAAAAAAACCCCAAATATAAAAGGTCACATAATAAAAAACAAATAGAGGCATATGGAAGGAGGCATCTTTTGCAACTTTGCAAGGCAGGAAATTTGTAATCAAACAAGAGATATAGGGGATTACAAAATACAAGATAGCCAGTTTGAATTATATAAAAATAAGAACTTGATGCACCAAATGAGTGTGGCTAGAATAAAAAGAGAAACCTTTGAGTGAGAAAACAATCTTTGTATCAAACATCTAATAAAATCTGAGGTTCAAAATGATTCGAATCAAACCAGATTCCTATATTAAGAGAAATATCATAAACTATGAATAACCAAATGAAAGTGTTCAAATTAATAACAAAAGAAATACAAATCACAACTCCAAGGTCTCATTTCACATCCAGTGAATTAGCAAAAATGACAAAAAATGAAAACAGTTAATGGTGGAAGTACTGTATAAAAATCAGACACCCTAATAGCGGTGGAGATATAATATTGTCACTTTTCTGGAAAACATTTGGAAATACCGTTTTTTAAAAAAAAGTGATTAAATTATCTGCATCTTTTTACCTAGAGATCCCAAGGCAGTCAAAGACAGAAAGGTCCCACATATACCAATGTCTATATATTTATAGCAGCACTTTCTGCGTGGTAGTGTGGAACTAGAAACAGATTCCCATCGACTGGGGAATGGCTAAATACATTTAGATGCCTAAACATAACGGAATTCTTTTAAACTTACAAATGTGATGATACATGTGATTAGATTTATACGAACTGATACAAAGTAACAAGAACAGATAAATAAAAACAATCTATGCCATGATTAAAATAACATTTTAATTACATTGAAAAGAAAGGCTTGTTAGGAAATGGGAGAGGGGAAAGAATATATTTAGAAATGAATGTAGTGAGGGGCAGCTAGGTGGCACCGTGGATAGAGCACCAGCCCTGGAGTCAGGAGTACCTGAGTTCAGATCCGACCTCAGACACTTAATAATTACCTAGCTGTGTGGCCTTGGGCAAGCCACTTAACCCCATCTGCCTTGCAAAAACTAAAAAAAAAAAAATAGTGAATACTCAGATAATCATGCTGAGAATGAAGAGACAAAAACAAAAGCAAAAAAATCTCTTGTCCTCTAAAAGGAAACAAGACATATAGACAATATATACAATAACCTGAATAAGGCAAATGAAAGCAACATATAGTCGTGGCTAGGTATTAGTGGATAAAGCACCAGACTAGGAATGGGGGAGACCTGCATTGAAATCCCAACTCTGACAATTATTAGGTGTGTGATCCTGGGCAAGTCACTATTATAATGATAATAATGGCAGCAGAACTGTTCAAGACTCAATATATGTAAAGCACAGCATAAACTAGTCTCATTATCATTATTTTATTAACAGAGAAATCACAATTGAGATAAAAGACAATGAGCAATCTTGATTCTAGAAGGGCAACTTGGTGGCTCAGTGGATAGAGTGCTGGGCTTGGAATCAGGAAGATTCATCTTCCTGAACTCCAATCTGGCCTCACTTACTAGCTGTGTGACCCTGGGCAAGTCACTTCATCCTGTTTGCCTCAGTTTCTCATCTGCAAAATGACCTGAAAAAGGGAAGGACAAACCAATCTAGTATCTTTGCTAAGAAAACCCTAAATGGGGGTTATGAAGAGTCCGACACAAATGAAAACAACCAAAAACCAAAAAATAAAAATTTTCATTCTATAAGACTAATGATAAAGCATACCTCCTTTTAGAGATGTAGAGGACTACTGATACAGATTGTCACATGCCCCATCAGATATAGTTGTGAGGGTGGTTAACTCTTTTATTCCAAGGAAAGAGTTCTATGAGAGAAGGGTTATGGGAAAGCAAAAAGGGAAAAATTAAGAAAAAAATCAATAAAACTTTTTTTTAAAAGAAAAAAGGGAGGAGTTAGGTGGTGCAGTGGATAGAGCACCAGCCCTGGAGTCAAGAGTACCTGAGTTCAAATCTGGCCTCAGACACTTAATAATTACCTAGCTGTGTGGCCTTGGGCAAGCCACTTAACCCCACTTGCCTTGCAAAAACCTAAAAGAAAAAGAAAGAAAAAAGAAAAAAAGAGAAGTGTGAAGGTTATGATGAGGAGTAATTAGAGGGGAATCAGAGTGCAGAAAAAGAGGTAAGGGAGCTCTCTGTGGCCTGGACAATATGTCTCAGAGCAAGAGAGCATTCTTGCATGAATGGTCCTCAAAACCCAACCCAATCATTCTTTTTCCAGCCAGGGCCAGTCCAACCTGACGAAACAGAGGAAGGGGGCAAAGGTGAAGGCTGCCATACATGTTGATATTAAAGGAAAGATAAGTAGGCAAAATACCAAATAACCTGCAAATTACATAGGTGCCATCTTGGAAACATAAGCCTGGGTCCTTGAACATACTGACTTGAATCATTTACAAATTACCAACCAGACAGATCCCACACTAATACTCAGCAGTAAGGACCCAAATCTCCTCTCCCTCTGAGTCCCTGGGACCAGTTGCTGATGTCTTCCACCTTCCTCTCTTTTGGAAATCTTTGAAAATTCATCTGGGATGATTTGTATACCCTCCCTCAGCTGCTCTGGAGAAAGAACAGAGATGGAAAAAATTCAAAGGAGAGAGAGATAGAGAGAAAGAGAACTTCTTCATACCCTTCAGTGGCATGGGCTGATGGAACAGGAGACTTACCATGCAGATACTGAAGGAAGAAGGTAAGCAGGAGGGATTTATCTTGAATTTACACAGAGGTTTATCCTGGTCAAGTTAAGAGACCCACTGTTTTTAAGATGAAGAAGCTGTGGGATCCAGTTGTAAAACAATAGAAGGTTTCCGAAAATTGCTGCCATTCTGGATCCAGAAGCATGAAATAACATAACACCACTGGCTAGGATTACTCCTTGGACCTGCTGCCTAAGAACCAATCCCTTAAAGAAGAGGAAATTAGCACAATTTACCAGGAGATAGCTAAACAGCAGAGAGAAGCAATGGAGAATCAAGAGGCACCATAACACTTGTCAGAAGCAAATGACAGTCACAACTGATAGGTAGAGGCCTCTTATAGGGAACAAAAGAAAGCTCCCAGGGAAAGAACAATGTGGGGCAGATACAGGGAACTTTGGGGAGTAGCACTGATGTGGAGAGGTAACCACTTCGCTGGTCCTGCCCCCACCCAGTTCAGGACTAGAAGGGGTAATGTGATGAAACCAGCTCAAACTGGCTCATAAGGGTCAATTTTCACATTTCCAGGGTGACCATTTATACCTCATAAATTAGCAACCACCACAAATCAGGACTTGATTTATTATTTCCTTGATGGACTTAAGAAAGCAATAGAGAAAATATTAGTAATACAGATTAAACTTTAAAATGTGTCAAGATTTTCAGAGATCTGGTTTTAAACATTTACCAGCACACCTCTCACTATAAGTCATAAAGACTGTACAGATAGCAGGGAAAGGGAAGGGATTTCACTGGAAGGGCCAGGGGTGTCTCTTTACTGTCTGTGTGCCTGGATTACAGTTCTTTTTTTTGACATCGACTATGCAAATAAAATTGTTCAAGTTTTTGTGACATTACAGACCTAGATTAATTTTTTTCAAGGCCTTGAAAGTCTGGAAATGATAAGGTAAAAATGGTTAATGGGTAATGGTAAATTCAAGTCACCTGGCCCAGAAGAAAACAGCACGTTCAGATAGGGAACAAATGGACAGATATGATTGCTAAGCTCCTGTCAGTGCTATCTGAAAGTTCATGGGAGAGGTGTTATGAGATCAGAGAAGGGCAAATGATTTTCTAAAAAGGGAAACAAGTCTGTCAACTCTAAGCCTGTGAGCTTGCTTTTGATTCCAGGGGAAATTTGAGAATGGATCAATAGAGAGATGTTATTGGAAAGGAAGCAGTGACTACAAAGGTGTCACCAAGGTCAGGTCATGGTAGCCTAACCTTATTTCTTTTTTTGGATGGGGTTATTAAACTAGCATATCAGAGAAATGCTGTAGATATAGTTTACCTAGACTTTAGCAAACCATTTCATAAAGGACCTCATGGAACAGTTGGAGAAATGAGAACTGTATAATGATATGCTTAAATGACTGAGTGTACTGTTGAATTAGAGAGTAATCATTAATAGTAATCATTAATTTGGAAGCAGGTCTCCAGTGGGGTGTCTCAGGGATCATTGTTTGTCCCTGTGCTGTCGAAAATTTGTTGTCAGTGACTTAAAGGCTAGGATGACATAAGTGTCAAATTTACATATGACACAAAGCTGGTAGGGATAGCTAGCACATTAGATGGTAGAGTCCCATAAAGATCTCAAGAGGCCACAATACCGGAATGAATTGAACAAGATGCAATTCAATAAGGAGATATGTAAAGTCTTATATTGGGGATAAAAAAAAATCAACTTTCCAAGAACAGAATAGGAAAGGTCTGGCTGGAGGATAATTTATCAGAAAATGATGTGAGGGTGGGGTGGCTAGGTGGCACAGTGGATAAAGCACTGGTCTTGGAGTCAGGAGTACCTGGGTTCAAATCTGGTCTCAGTCACTTAATAGTTACCTAGCTGTGTGGCCTTGGGCAAGCCACTTAACCCCATTTGCCTTACCAAAACCTAAAAATAAAATGATGTGGGGGTTTTAGTGAATTTAAAACTCTAGATTAGTCAACAGTCGAATGTGACAGGCAAAAAAAGCAAATGTGATCTTGAGCAGTCTTCAAAGAGTCTAAGCTTCCAGGAATATGGAGGTGCTAGTGGGCCCTCTGTCCTCTGTTCTCCTCAGATTCTCATCTGGAATTCTGTGCTCAGGTTTAAATGCCACAATTGAGAAAGAAGACCAATAAGCTGGAGAGCATCCAGAGGAAGGCAGCCATTATGGAGAAGGGTCTTGGGTCTAGGTTCTGTGAGGATAGGTTGTAAATCCTGGGGAGGGTTAGTCTTCAGAAAAGAAGACCTGGATGGGAAAGTGGCAGAAATGAAAGCTCTTCTCAAGTATGTGAAGAGATGACATAGAGAGAGACTTGACTGTTTGGAAGTTGCAAAAGGGGCCAATCCAAACTTCATACAAGAAAAATGTACTTATGTCCAAGAAAAGAAGGGCCTGCCTTGGGGGGGGGGGGGTAGGGGCTTAGGGGTGGGGAACAGTGCACTTGTTGAATTTGCTATAGTGATAGTTCCCCTTCAAGCCAGGCATGAGCTGAATTCCATGGCCACTGGGGTCCTACCCAGCTCACAAGTTCGATTTTTCTGAGACAATGATACTTTCTACTGTCTTGTGTGCAGCTAGGTGACTCAGTGGATAGAGTGCCAGGCCTAGAGTCAGGAAGACCTGAGTTCAAATTTAGCCTCAGACACATCCTAGTTGTGTGACTCTGGGTAAGTCACTTCATCCTTCTTGCCTCAGTTTCCTCCTCTGTAAAAATGAGCTGCAGAAGAAAATGATGAACCACATTAGCATTTCTGCCAAGAAAATCCCAAATGAGGTCACCAAAAGTTGGATATGACTGAAATGACTGAACAACTGCCTGCCTCACAGGGGCATGAGGAGAACTTTAAGGCAGTGAAGACAAAGGAACTGGTATTTTCCTTGCCTCCTTGCTTTCTAAGTAAGTATTGCTACCACAGAAATAGCCAGGTAATTACTGAACACTAGAATCTGAAACATTCCCATTTGTGGTTCACCACCAAGAGTCCACTGGAAACCTCTGCAACATCTGGGCTAAGGCTTGTCAATAAAATTAGTCTGAGGTTTAATTTCCTCAAGTAGTTTTAAGAGGCAAATGTTAATCACCACTTCTTAGAGCATTAACTATAATTTCAAACATCAAATTAGAAGGGTTGCACAAATGGATAGAGAGCAAGTAAGCAAGTTGTTTTGTTCTTTGAAGCAGAGGCTTAAAAATACATGAATGTACTATGTGTTCTTCCCTAAACATCCAGAGAAGCAATAACCCTAAGCCTGTGCAGACAGCATGACTGCAGAGGTTTCACAGAAAGGTTAGACATGAATATTACTCAACAATTTTTTGAAACCAGAGAAGCCCACAAAGGGGCTTTGCAAGGCCACAGGTGAACCAGGGTTCCTGCTGTGAGTATCAAATGCTACATTCAGTCGTAAGCAGAGACTGTGATTCTTTTTAGTCTTTTAGTTTCCAGGCTCTCTAAGGCCACGTCAGCAGGTAGCACACCACCTCTGGGAGGGAAGGAAGCTCAGAAGCCTCTTAGTCCAACCCTTCCTTCTGTGAGGGAGAATCTCCTTCGTGACATCCAGCCTCTGTTTCAAGACCTCCAGGGCCTCTTGGCAGCTCATGGATAGCCCTATTAGTAATGAAGCATTTATCAAGTGCTTACTGTGTACTGGGTCCTGGAGTTGCAAAGGGGAAACCAGGAAGTGTGCCATGTGGCTCTGGGGCCAAGCAGAACAGGCCAAATTCCTCTTTCACATGATAGTCTTTCAAATAGTATAAAGTTAGTCCTATAGTTCTCCAATCCTTCCAAGTCTTCTCTTCTCCAAACTAATCATCCCTAGTTCCTTCAGCAGATCTTTGGGTGGCAGCTAGGTAGTACAGTGGTTAGAGCTCCAGACCAAGAGTCAGGAAGGCCTAAATTCAAATCAAGCCTCAGACAGTAATTTATTGTGTGATCCTGGGTAAGTCACCTCTCCTGTTTGCCTCAGGTTCCATAACTGAAAAATGAGGATGATAGTAACAGCATCTGCCTCCTAGGGTTGTTGGGACAAACAAATGAGATAATTGTAAAATGTTTAGCATATAGTTAAGTGTACAAACATCAGCTATTATTATCATTGCCTCTATAACCTTCACCAAATGTCATTCTTAAACTCTACTGCCTGAACTGAACCCAGTACTCTGAATGTGGTCAGATTAAGGCAGAGAACAACAGGACTACACCTCCTAAATCCTATGTATCTCTTTAAAAAACAAAAAACAAAAAACCTTAGTTTTTTCAATTAAGAAAATTTCCTCTTCCTCTCACCACTCCACTACAAAAAGAAAAATAAAGCAAAAATAAATCCCTGCATTGGTCATGTCCAAAACTATGACTCATTCTGTACCTTGAGCCCGTCACTTCCCTTTCAGGAGGTGGGCAGGCTGCTTCGTCATTAGTTCTTTGGAGTCATGGTTTGTCATTGCATTAATCAGAATTATTACATTTTCAAAGTTCTTTGTGCTTACAATGGTGTTGATATATAAAATGTTCTCCTGCAAGGAATAGTTTATCTCTCAGATCTATGGGAAGATCACTTTATGACTAAGAAGAGATACAGAACATTGTAAAAAACAAACTGGATCATTTTAATGATTAAATTAAAAAGGTTTTGTGCAAACAAAACCACTATAATCAGGATCAAAAGGAATGTAGTAAATTGGAAAACAATTTTTACAAGTACTGTTTCTGACAAAGGACTCATTTCTAAAATATATAGTAAATTGAGTCAAATTTATATAAAAAAAACAAATCATTACCCAATTGACAAATGGTCCAAGGATATGCTAAGACAATTCTCAGATGAAGAAATCAAAGCTATAGTCATATGAAAAAGTGCTCTAAATCATTATTGATTAGAGAAATGCAAATTAAAGCATCTCTTGAGGTACCACTTCATACCTCTCAGATAGGCCAAGATGACTAGAAAGGAAAATGATCAATATCGGAGGGGATGTGGGAAATCCAGGACACTAAGGCATTGTTGGCAGAGCTGTGAACTGATCCAACCTTTCTGGAGAGCAATTTGGAATTATGCCCAAAGGGCAATAAAAATGTGCATACTCTTTGATCCAGAAATACCACTACTGGATCTAAACCTTGAAGAGATCATGAAAAGGGTAAAAATCCCACATGTAAAAAAATATTCATAACAGCTTTTTCCATAAGTGGCAAAGAATTGGAAATTGAAGGGATGCCTATCATTTGGGGAATCGCTGGACAGATTGTGATGTATGTATGTGATGGAGCACTATTGTTCCATAAGAAATTGTGAGGGGCAGGAAATTAGAAAAGCTTGGAAAGACTTGCATGAATTGATGCAGAGTGAGGAGAGCAGAACCAGAAGAACACTGTACACCCTAACAACAACATGGGGTGATGATCAACTCTAATGGACTTGTTCATTTCAGCAGTGCAACAATCAAAGGGGTCTGTGATGGAAAATACCATCCATATCCAGAGAAGGAACTGTAGAGTTTAAACAAAGACCAAAGATTATTATCTTCAATTTTTAAAAGTTGTCTTATGTATTATCTAATTTTGTTATCTCTAATGTTTTCTTTCTTCCTTTTGGATCTGATTCTTGTCTCACAACAAATTCAATTTCAATCATGCTTATCATGGATGCAAATGTAAAGCTTATGTCAGATTGCCTTCTGTGGAGGGAGGGGGGAGGGAAAGGAAGGTGGGAAGGAGGAAGGGAGAAAAATTGTAAAACTCAAAATCCTGAAAAAAAATGATTGGTAGAAACTGCCATTGTATGTAACTGTAAAACAAATATATATATATATATATATATATATATATATATATATATATAATAAAAAAATAAAAAAATGTTCTCCTGGTTCAGTTCATCTTCCTAGGTTTCTCTGAAACCATTCTTTTATCATTTCTTACAGCAAATTCATATTCCATTACATTTACATTCAGTAATTTGTTCAGTCACTCCTTAATCGATGGGCATTTCCTTAGTTTTTGTTCTTTGTCAGTTAGATGGTACAGTGGATGGAGCACTGGCCCTGGAATAGATAGAGCACTTCACCCTGATTGCCTTACATCCAGGGCCATCTCCAGTCCTCCTGGAGATGACCACTGGATCATGTTGACTTCAGAGGAGAAAGTGAGGCTGGTGCATGTTCATGAGTGCCATTAGTAACACCTCCCTGATGTCATGGTCTTCTTCAAAAGTGAAGGACAGGGGTGGCTAGGTGGCATAGTGAATAAAGCACTGGCTTTGAAGTCAGGAGTACCTGGGTGTATGTATGTGATGGAGCACTATTGTTCCATAAGAAATTGTGAGGGGCAGGAAATCAGAAAAGCCTGGAAAGACTTGCATGACCTAGCTGTGTGGCCTTGGGGCAAGCCACTTAACCCCATTTGCCTTGCAAAAACCTAAAAAAAAATGAAGGACAAACAACAGCTACCACTATTAAGAGTAACATGTGCAGGGGTGGCTAGGTGTTGCAGTGGATAGAGCACCAGCCCTGGAGTCAGGAGTACCTAAGTTCAAATTCAGCCTCAGACACTTAATAATAACCTAGCTGTGTGGCCTTGGGCAAGCCAATTAACCCCACTGCCTGGAAAAAACCTAAAAAAAAAAGAGTAACATGTGCCTACAAAATGGCCAGAAAGAACAATGATCGGTGTTGTAAGGGATGTGGGAAATCTGGGACATAAATGCATTGTTGGTGGAGCTGTGAACTGATCCATCTTTTGTGGAGAGCAATTTGGAAATATGCCCAAAAGGCAACAAAAATATGCATACTCTTTGATCCACTCACACCACTACTGGGTCTATACCCTCAAGAGATGATGAAAAAGGGTAAAAACATCACTTCTACAAAAATATTCATAGCAGCCCTGTTTGTGGTAGCAAAGAATTGGAAATCAAGTAAATGTCCTTCAGTTGGGGAATGGCTTAGCAAACTGTGGTCTATGTATGTCATGGAACACTATTGTTCTATTAGAAACCAGGAAGGACGGGATTTCAGGGAAGCCTGGAGGGATTTGCATGAACTGATGCTGAGTGAGATGAGCAGAACCAGAAAAACACTGTACACCCTAACAGCAACACGGGGGCAATGATCAACCTTGATAGACTTGCTCATTTCATCAGTGCAACAATCAGAGACAATTTGGGGGCATCTGCAATGGAGAATACCATCTGTATCCAGATAAAGAGCCGTGGAGTTTGAACAAAGACCAAGGACTATTACCTTTATTTTTTTTTTTTAAGTGTCCTATGTACTACATAATTTTGCTATCACTAATATTTTATTTTCTCCTCAAGGAGATGATTTCTCTCTCAACACATTCAATTTAGATCAGTGTACAGCATGGAAACTATGTAAAGACTATCAGACTGCCTTCTGTGGGGGGTGGGGGCAGGGAAGCGAGATTGGGGAAAAATTGTAAAATTCAAAAAAACAATAAAAAGAATAATATGTGCCTATATATAGATCCTTTTCCTCTTTCCTTGCTCTATTTTGGGTAAAGGTTTAGTAGAGGTATTACTGAGCATATACATTAGCAACTTTGAGAGTTCCAAATTGTTCTTCAGAATAGCTAGCCCGATTTCTAACTCTACCAGTCCAATGCATCAATGTGTCTGTCTTCCTACAGCCTTTCGAACATATCATTTGCCTTTTTTGCCAACGTTGTCAATTCAGTGAATGCAAGGTAGAACTTCAGAGTTGCTGTCATTTGTATTTTTGCAATTATTAGTGATTTGGACACTTCCCCCCCCCCATGGCTGTTGCTGGCTTGTATTTTTTTCTTTTGAGAGCTATCTATTCATAATCTTTGACGATTTATCAATTGGGACATAGTTGTGGTTCTAACATATATATGTTTTTGCAAGGCAAACGGGGTTAAGTGGCTTGCCCAAGGCCACACAGATAGGGAATTATTAAGTGTCTGAGACCAGACTTGAACCCAGGTACTCCTGACTCCAGGGCCGGTGCTTTATCCACTATGCCACCTAGCCACCCCTGGTTCTAATATATTTAAATCAATTCCTTATCTATATTGGAAATAAGGTCTTCATTAGAGAAACTTGTTTGCAAATATTTTTCCCAGTCAACTGTTCCCCTTCTAACTTTAATTACATTGGTTTTGTCTATGTAAAATCCATTTGTTAAGTTATTCATTTTATCATCTGTCATCCTCTAAAAGCCTTGTTTCATCATGAATTCTTCCCCTAGTCATAGACTTAAAAGACTGGAAAGGACAAAGGGGGCTAACTTAGGAAGAATTAAAAGAACATTTTGTTTGTAGTAAATGTAGGAAATTGGAAAACAATTTTTACAAGTAGTGTTTCTGACAAAGGACTCATTTCTAAAATATATAGAAAACTGAGTCAAATTTATATAAATAATTTGTTTATAAAGTATGAAGCATGTATCTGTTTGGAACTTACCTTAGAATGTGGTATGCAGTGTTGGTCTAGTTTTAAGGTAAGCTTTCCAGTTTTTTCAGCAATGTCAATTAATGGAGCTATGTCTCTTAATGCAACCATATACTGAATTCATTTTTTGGCTGCCATATCATACTATCGCTTCATATTGAGCTTTCAAATGACAAAAACTCCCAAGATCTTTTTCAGATGAGTTGATGGCTAGTCATGCCTCTCATTTTGTATTGGCAAGATTGATTTTTTAAACCCAAGTGTAGGATTTTTCATTTTTCCCTATTTGGTTGTCCTTTGTTAAGACCTTCTGAATCCTTGCTTCTCGCTGTGTCATCTGCAAATTTGACAAAAGTTACTATCTATGCCTTTATCCATCTCTCAAGGTTACCATAATTTTTGTCATTGTGTGGAATTCCTGATGTGGGAACTGCCTCATAGGATGGAAATGGCAAGCTTCTGAAAGTCTCAGGGAGAGGCCCAAGGCCATCAGAGGCTGTAACTTTCCACACTGCTAATTGTCAGAGACAAAATTTGAACCTAGGACTTCCTGAGTCCAAGCCTAGGGCTGCATGCATTATGTCACTTTGCCTCTTGGGATAAAATCATAGAATCCTTCTCTTCCTCTAGGAGGCAGTTCAAACACAACTTTCCATGTGAAGCTTTTCATGACTCCCCCCAACCCCCCCCCTCCAACTACATTTCATTTATTTGAATTTCACTTTTATTTTGAACATCTTATCTTCAGATAGAATGAGTATCCTTCAAACAGAACAAGAGGATTGTACATGAAACTACAAACTATCATATAGTGCTTGCTTTTCTTTTAAAAATAAATTAAGTTCAACCTGTAGCTTTTTAAGCTGTCCTACTTGTCTGTGCTTCTTTCTGGCTTTCCTGCTCTTCTCTGCATTTAAAAAATGTCACAATGATTCTTTTTCTTCTTTCCTGGGAAGAGAATCAGAATTTCTATAGCCTCTACTATGTAGTCAGGCACTCTAAGGGCATTACAAATATTATCTGATTTGATTCTCACAACAATCCCCTGAGCCCTTTCTTTTTGTTACCCTATTCGTACCCACCCCCTTGCACTTCTACTGTATCCTCTTGAAAAAAAGAAAACCAAAGCCTTTGTTATAAAACGAGCATAATCAAACAAAACAGATTCCTATGTTGGCTATGTCCAACAATGCATGTCCTGTTCTTCAGTCCATCATCTCTGCCAGGAGTCACTGTATCAATCTACTTTAGATTCTAATCGATCTATCAATCAACCAGTAATATGCCAGCCAGTGTGCCAGGCACTGGGAATCCAAGGACACAGAAAGAAAAGATAATCCCTTTTATTTTAATAAGAGGAGACAAGTATATAGAAAAATAGATGGCATAAATCTAAAATTGATATATACATATATGTATAAATGTGTCTGTGTGTGTGTGTGTGTGTGTGTGTGTGTGTGTACAGAGCAGTTAAATATAAGGTGCCACTGGCAGTTGGGGGTGGGGGGATTTCAGGAAAGGCTTTCATGCAGAAGATGGTATCTGAGCTGCAGCTCAAAGGAAGACACTCTTTAAGGCAGAGGTAAAGAGGGAGGGCATTCTAGGCACAGTGCAGCCAGTGCAAAGGCATGGAGATAGGAGATGAAGTGTTAGGAATGAGGAACAGGGTGAGGGAGGAGACACAAGGCCGGAAAGTAAGTTGAGGCCAGGTTGTTTAGGGCCATGAAAATGAGACAGGAGTTTTCAGTTTATTAGAGGCAATAAGAAGCCCCTGGAGTTTGCTGAGTGGTCTGACCACATGATCAGATCTGCACATAAGGAAAATTACTTTGGCAGCAGTGTGCAGGATGACCTGGAGTAGGAAGAGACTTACTGCAAGGAGACCAATTAGGAAGCTGTTGCAATAATCTAGGTAAGAGGTAATGAAGGTCTGAACTAAGGTGGCAGCTGTATGACTAGTAAGGAGTCAGATGCAAGAGCTAGCATGAAAGTAGAAATAGCGAGATTTGGCAAATGATTGGGCATGTGAGGTGGGGGACAGTGAGAAGTCAAGGATAACACTAAGAATATAAATGAGACATTAGAAGTATGGTGGTGGCTTCAACTGAAATAGATAAGTTAGCAAGGGGGAGGGTTGAAGAGGAAGGACAATGAATTCAGTCTTAGACATGTTGACTGAAGCTGGGGGAGGAGGGAAAGGAAAAGGGACAAGGAAGAAAGGGAGGGAGGAAGGAAGCATCTATTAAGCCCTTATGTGCCAGACACTGCTAAGCACCTTACAGATTATCTCATGTGATCCTCAAATTAGTTCCATTTTATACTTAAGGAAACAAAGGCAAAGAGATGACTTGCCCAGAGTCATACAGCTAGTAAGAGTTGAGCTCTTCCTGAATTCAGGCCCAGTTCACTCTCCATCCCACCACTTAGCTGCCTCTAGGTCCATATGGATCAGGGAGTCATCTGAATAGAGAATATTGTTAAATCCATAGTAGATGATGGGGTTACCAAGAGACGGCAGAAGAAAAAAAAGAGAAGGCACAGAACACTGGGGAAATGTACATAAAAATTTATTATAATTATTCTTGCATAGACTTCTATATGTATTTGTCTCCCTTTATAAGCAGGCAGGGATTTTTGCATTCCTGGTATTTGTTGCCCGCAGGGCCTCAGTACTTGGCACGATGCATGCCCTGCATAAATGTTTGGCTGGTTGATAAAAATGTGCAAGAGCAGCCAAACTGGCATTGACCCATTAATGGCTACTCTTTGGGTCTGGCAGTTTAATACATTTCTGGATCCAACTAAAGGTACTTTTAATTTTTTTTTAGTTCATGTTTCCTCATCTTCTCCATCAGAATAACATGAGAGTCTCAAACACTTTGTATGTTGAGGCATAGAAGTAACCCAAGTTACTTAATAGCGCTGATAGCAGGAACACAAGCAATGGCAGGAGCAACCAAGCTATATAGAGGTTTCAGGTATGGGTCTAGCAATGGATTGCCATCTCAGGAGTAACCTGGCTAATTCCCCCAATTGACAAATGGTCAAAGGATATGCAATGGCAATTTACAGATGAGATCAAAGCAATCCATATTCATATGAAAAATTGCTCTAGATCATTACTTATTAGAGAAATGCAAATTAAAGCTTCTCTGAGGTACCACCTCTCACCTCTCAGATTGGCCAATATGACCAGAAAGGATAATGATCAATGTTGGAAGGCTTGTGAAAAATGTGGGACACTATTACATTGTTGGTGGAGCTGTGAGTTCATCCAACATTTCTGCAGAGCAATTTGGAACTATGCCCAAAGGGCATCAAAAATGTGCATACCCTTTGATCCAGCAATACCACTACTGAGTCTGAAGATGTGATGAAAAAGGGTAAAAATATCACTTGTACAAAAATATTTATAGCAGCCCTGTTTGTGGTGGCAAAAAACTGGAAATCAAGTCAATGTCCTTCAATTGGGGAATGGCTTAGCAAACTGTGGTATATGTAGGTCATGGAACACTATTGTTCTATTAGAAACCAGGAGGGATGGGAATTCAGGGAAGCCTGGAGGGATTTGCATGTACTGATGCTGAGTGAGATGAGCAGAACCAGAAAAACACTATACAACCTAACAGCAACATGGGGGCAATCTGATCACAGATCCCTGCACAACATAGAAGCTGATCTTTGGTGGACTTGCTCATTCCATCAGTGCAACAATCAGGGACAATTCTGGGCTGTCTGTAATGGAGAATACCATCTGTATCCAGAGAAAGAACTGTGGAGTTTGAACAAAGACCAAGGACTATTTCCTTTAATTTAGAAAAAAAAAAACTAATGTCTTATTTTCTGATCTTGTTATCTCTTATACTTTGTTTCTTCCTTAAGGATATCATTTCTCTCTCATCACACTAAGTTTGGATCAATGTATAACATGGAAACAATTTAAAGACTGAGAAATTGCCTTCTGTGGTGGGGGGGGAGGGAAGTAAGATTAGGGGAAAAATTGTAAAACTCAAAATAAATAAAATCTTTAATGGAAAAAAAAGAAACCAGGAGGGATAGGAATTCAGGGAAGCCTGGAGGGATTTGCATGAACTGATGCTGAGTGAGATGACCAGAACCAGAAAAACATTGTATACCCTAACAGCAACATGGGGGCGATGATCAACCTTGATGGACACACTCATTTCATCAGTGCAACAATCCGGGTCAATTTGGGGCTGTCTGCAATGGAGAATACCATCTGTATCCAGAGAAACAACTGTGGAATTTGAACAAAGACCAAAGAATATTAGCTGTAATTTAGAAAAAAAAAACTGATATCTTAACTGATCTTGCTCTCTCTTATATTTTGTTTCTTGCTTAAGGATATGATTTCTCTCTCATCACATTCAATTTGGATCAATGTATAACATGGAAACAATGTAAAGACTGACAAATTGCCTTCTGTGGGGGGGGGGGAGGGAAGTAAGATCAGGGGGAAAATTGTAAAACTCAAAATGAAATCTTTAATAAAAATTTCAACAAAAAGGAGTAACCTGGCTAAGTGCAGAGAGGACTGTCAAGCGATGATGGTCACAGCAATTCACAAAGATCATCTTCTATGTTGTGCAGGGTCTGTGATCAGATTCCTTTAATAACCTCTATGTGAGGTCCAAAACTTTAGGGATACATTCACATTGAGTGTTCACTCATAGAATCTGGAAAGGTCTGAGAATTTGAATTCAATTCTTTTCTCTTATGAGAAGGAAAGCGAGACCCAGAAAAGATGTGCCTCGTCCAAAGCCATACTTGTTTTTCCTGCTGATCCCATGTATTTGACTCCTGGGCAAGAAATGGGCTGCCCCCCCCCCCCCCATCAGCACCTGGTGCTGAAGCATCACATTCATCTTAGGACTGCTTTTCTTCAGCTTCTCCATGGGCTGAAGCTCTGGGACAGATTGCCACCCCTCCATGTTTTCTTATTCTATGTGATTCCTACCCAAGTCTTTTTTTTTAGGTTTTTGCAAGGCAAATGAGGTTAAGTGGCTTGCCCAAGACCACACAGCTAGGTAATTATTAAGTGTCTGAGGCCGGATTTGAACCCAGGTACTCCTGACTCCAAGGCCAGTGCTTTATCCACTACATCACCTAGCCCCTCCATCCAAGTCTTTCTTTAAGAAAGATATGGAAAAAAATGTGGAGGCAGATTGAATTCAATGTAAAGAAATTTCATCAACAATTAGAGGTATGACTGGGTTGCCTGGTGGGTTAGGGAGTTTTGCATCACAAAAGTCTATCAGAAAAGACTGATCACTCATTGCTAATTATATTTTTGAACTTCATTCTTGAAGAAAACCATACTATCAGGGAGGCGATGCCATGACAAGCACATGAATTGGATTGAGTGAAGAGGGGCTGTACTCAGTCACCAGCCTCACTTTCTCCTCTGGAGCCATTTGGGTTCAGTGGCCAGATGGGAAATCAGGATGACTGGAGATAGCCCTGAATGCAGGGCAATCAGGATTAAATGACTTGCCCAAGATCACATAGCTAGTAAATATCAGAGGCTGGATTGGCACTCCTGCCCTGCTGATTCCAAGGCCAGTGATCTATCCACTGAGCCATCTAGTTGCCCTTGATCACTCATTAGGGATAATGTAGAGAGGATTCCTTTGAGGATAAGGGTTTGATCTAGACAGCTTCTGAGGTCCCTCGGAACACTGAGATTCAGTTTAGTCTTCCAGACAATCCATCCAAAATGCTGGATTTTGTGGTCATTTGAATATTTAATGGGTCCCAGAACAGCAAGTTTTGTAGCACAACCTCGTAGGAATTCTTGGTGCAAGAACCTTCACTAGTGCTCAATGCCTGGCTCACCTCTTTTCAGGTATATGTGTCCTTGAGTACTTGGGTGTCAAGTCACTGTAGAGCCTTTCCAATGCCATTTTCTGCAATTGTGATCATTAGTATCACATCATGAGGATTCATAAATTTATATAGATCTTGGCAGGGAGATCAGAATTTAACTTAGGCCAACAGGTTCATTTCATTCTTTGCCTGAGTTCTCCACCCTGGGAATTCTCCCAAGTCAGGAGCAAAATGGCTGGAGATACTTGAGAAAAGACTGAGCACTGAAGTTCTAGCAGATGGGTGAGTCAGCCCTCTTCTCATGGAGGGCATAGACTATACCCCCATTTCCTTAGTATTTTCCCTAGAGATTTCATTGTTGTCAAACACGTAGTAGACACTAAATAGCTGTTAAATGAGGTGACTGACAAAGATGGGGAAAAGTGAGGACATGAACAGGAAAGATGGCATAGGACTCTGGTATGTTCACAAGAGTTATCCTGCTAGATTTCCTACAGAAAGGAGAAGTGGGAGGATATTCTAAGATGTTCTAAGAATGAAGCGTGGGTGGAAGCCAGCAGTAACTCCACCTTCAGAGACCAAATTCAATCTGAAGCTTGGGGTGGAGAGAAGAATCAAGGCTGCCTACACTTTTACAATGTTACAGATCCTCTGCTTTGCCAGAATTATATTTGGTTGGATTACATAGGTTCACGTACAATAAAATAAAGGGACTCAATTAGGCAAGTGAAGCTGCTGAGGTGAGGGCCACAGGATGGCCCATGATCCTCTACCACATCCACCACCATCCCAGTACAATGAATCAATGGCATCTTTGGCTGAAGCTTCTCTTCGGTCAAGATAGTCAAATGGATCAGAACTCCACCTCCAACATCATTTATTTAGAGGGAGAAGTGTCTTGGGTAAGAGAAAAACTGAGGTTACCTTTAACAACCTTTTTTATTAGTCTGATTTCAACTAAAAGGGCTCATAACTTTGTTGAATCAACTACTTAGATTGTAAAATAGCTACTGCATTCCAGATTTGGAGCAAACTCAACCTTTATTGTGTTAGGCACTGAGCTAGGTAGGTTCTGATCTCTAGAAACTTCTACTATAATTGGGTGTGGTGAGGGATACAATGAGAATATAAAAATACAAGGTAATTTGAGGGAGCACACATTAAAAACTGGGAGGGAGTTAAGCAAGGTTTTATTTATGAGGTGTCACCTAACCTGAGCCTTTAAGTAAGCTAGGATAATTGGGGATAGGGTGGGGAGAAGAGGGAGTACATTTTAGATGAGGTCAGCTTGTGCAGAGGCAGAGGCAGAGGCAGAGGCAGAGGCAGGAGATGGAATGCCAGTTTGGGTAATAGCCAATAGGTCAGTTTGGCTGGAATGTTGAGTATGTGAAGGGAGTGATAGAAAATAAGTCTGGAAAGGTAAATTGTAGCCAAGTGGAGAGTCTGAAATGACAGGTTGAGTTTGTATTTTATCCTAGAAGCAATGGGAAGCCACTGTAGAGGGTCCAGATCTGTGCTTTAGAAACATCATTTCGGCAGCTGTCCTAGAGGACTCATTGAAGAAAGAAGCCTAAAAACAAGGGAGCTGACAGTAATAGTTCTGGTAAGAAGCAATGAAAAGCAGTATGAATGGAGGAGACCCAAGAGCTAGAAAGAAACAGGATTTGCAACCTACCAGAAAGGGAAGAGTTAAGGGTAACTCTGAAGTTTCCAACTGGGTGATTAAGATGGTGATTCCTTCAAAAAAAGGAGCTTGGAAAAGGTGCAGACTTAGAGGAAAGATCATGCATTGCATTGTGGATATGTTATGCATGAGAGGCCTTTGGGTCATCCAGGTGAAGTACAGCAGGCAGTTGACAAGGGAGAACTGGCAAGAATTATTAGGGCTGGACATATTGATTTGGGAATCATCTGCACAGAGATGATAATTGAACCCAGGAGAGTTGATAAAATCAACAAGATATGATTGAGAAGAGGTTCAAGTACAGACCTATGTGAAATACCCAAGTTTTGTGGATGGGACATGGATGACGCTTTAGCAAAGGAGATAGAAGACTAAGGAAAGAGCAAGGTTATAGAAACTAAGGAAAATGTCCAGAAGATGGGAGCTAGTGGGGATGGGGGCAATGAGGGGCTGGCAAAATCACATAGATTGGGGCAGCTAGGTGGTGAGTGGATAGAGCACCGACCCTGGAGTCAGGAGGACCTGGGTTCAAATGTGACCTCAGACAATTCATAATTGCCTAGCTGTGTGACCTTAGGCAAGTCACTTAACCTCACTGCCTTAAATAAAAATTAAAATCACATAGACCAAGTGCGATGAGAACTGTGAAAAAGCCAACAAATTTTGCACTTAGATCATTGGCTCTCTTGGTAGAGAGAGAGATGTATATGGTATGTAAATGTGATATAAAATTACATTTACATAATGTAAAAACAGAAAATACCAGTGAAAATATTTTTTAAATGAGTTCCTTGGTGATACCAATTTCAGGAGAGTAATGAGATTGGCAATAGGGCTGAGAAATGATAAAGCAGAAACAACAAAAAGCAAAGATGGAAGAAATTAGTTAGGAAAGTAGATGAACTGAAGTCTGATTCCCACTACAGAATGTTGGAAGACTCAAATTCAAATTCTACCTTTGACACTAGCTTTAGTGCCATAGACAAGTCATAATCTAATCTAAACCTGTTTCCTTCTCCTTTGTAGTAACCTATCTCACAGGTAGTTGTCTGGTTCAAATTAAATAAGTGCTTTGCAAACTTTAAAAAACTGAAAACCAGCCACTGAATTCTGTGTAAAAGGAATAACTGCAAAAAGAAGAAAGATCATTGACAGCATGGAGAGGGCCTGGAAGTGGTGATGATGAACAAAGAATAGGCCTACTGCCTTCTGACTGTCAGAGGGATTGAGAAAAGAAAATACACTACACTGCTAAGGGTTACCATGTGTCTGTGAGTACAAGAAAATGGGAAAATATTTAAGGACCAGATCTAGAAGGGAAATTTGTTAATACAGCAGCTCCTAAGGGTACATTGGAAGAGAAAGGCACCATTGGTTGAGAAGAGGCTACTTACTCTTTGTGGTACTTTCTAACCTTTCTATTCTATTATCTCCCTGTGGCTTGTTCTGACTGATGAGCTCTAAGAGAAAGGATATTTCTTTTTTTTTTAATAAAAACCCTAATAATTGCTGTTTTATACCCCTGGTGACAACTAAGGATCACTACTAATCAGCAGCGTGGCTGACCCAAGAGAAAAAAGAAAATGTTATTAGGTGATTCAGTTCTGTGGTTGCAAATTTCTTACCAGGATGGATTCCACTGATATGGGCAGTCCTTCCTCTGGGTACAGGTGGTGAGTCCATCAGACCTCTAATTTTGAGATTCTTGTTTACATCCTTCCATAAATCTTTCACACAGTTTATCAGGTGCGTTGCTACAGTGGGAGTTCCAGGCTCTAAGTTCCAATTCTGACACTAACATTAAGTCATTGTAAAGCGCTGGGCAGTTCACTTATCCTTTCTTGGAGACTCTCTAAAGCTCCTTCCTGGTCTAGATATTGGTTATTGACTATTCCATAGCAGTCTGTTCCATGCCAGTCCATGGATTTTTTCAATCATCCTTGGGTTTTACATTTCTCACATGCGAGTCATCACTGGTAATATGCCACAAATCTACTCATACCCAGTGGGTCCAAATAATAACTGATATTCAATGAGAAATGTAAGCAGATTACTGGGGTCAAGGACATAATCAGAATACAACCAAGTGTCACCTTTAAATTCTTTAAACAGAAGTGCTTCATGTGCCCTATCTCAGTACAATTCCAAGCTGAAAGCAGTCCCTTGTGTAAAATCTTGTGTGCAGCTCGCCATCTTCCCTATGGGTCTGTTTTGGGAGATAACCTAACTTCCAGGATTTGTTAACTCATTTCCTTTTATTTTCTACAGTTAAGGGCAGCATCTGTAGAGATTCTTTGTATCATTATCATTAAAAAGATTTTAAATGTGGTAAATGAACCTTTGGAAATAACAGTTGGAGGCTCCTATAATCAGAGTCAGAAGAGAAAGTGCTCCAGGACATAATTCCCTCTTACTCCAAAAGGCATGACTTTCTTTGGAAGGCATTCCAGAATCCAAGTAAAATACTAGGGACAGAGAACATGCCTTAAATATGGGAACACTAGACCACTAAGGTAGGATACTACAGGTTACGGGCCACACATACATCACACAATCAGTTGTTTCTTTGAAAAAGATTATTAAAAATCAGGAAAAACATCAGGAAAAGACATGAAGCTGATTGTGTGTGAACTGTGAAAATAATCTACCCTTTTTAAACAGCCAAAAAATTTCTCAAACCTGTTTTTAATTAGAGTATGCACGCCCTTCCAACTACCTAGCTAATCAAAATGCTGGTCTAATGTTGATTTGCAGCCAAGACATTACCCCCCCCCCCAACTCATCTCCTGTCCCCCCCAATCATTAGAACTGAGAAACTGGGGGCAATTGCAACTTACCTTTCACTGATTGGTCATCAAAAATGTGATTGCCTAATACTAACTGAAAGCACTCTAATTTGCTATCACTTTACCCACATTACTGAGCACTGCAAACAATTACTTTCTCTCTGAAACAATTCCAAGTTCTCTCCTTTTGCATGGAGCTGTAAGGCCATACTCCCAGAGTGTCTATTTCATTATCTGTATTCTTATTCTGAGTGTGTCACTGACAAAATATCAGCTTTCCCTGCGAATTGGAGAAAGAGTTGTTTCAATAGGACACCCATTTCTATTCAGAAAGATATGTCATTTATTTAGTAATGATTATCTACACAGATTATCATAAACAATAAAACTGTAATAAAGGGTTTCCCTAGATTTTTTTTTTAGACCAACCAGTTGTAGCCAGCTTCTTTGGCTTAATACTGCTATTTACTGTACAGTTTACATTCAGTATTCCATATTGGAATTGGGAAAAGGGAAAGGTACCTTAAAAAAAATAAAAGAACTTTCATAGACATGTTTTTACATGTACAATTGTGAATTCATAATAGGTTATCCTGAGATAAAAGATGTGAAACAAATAGAATTAAGAAAACAAGTGTTAGGGGTGGCTAGGTGGCACAGTGGATAAAGACCCGGCCCTGGAGTCAGGAGTACCTGGGTTCAAATCCGGGCTCAAACACTAATTACCTAGCTGTGTGGCCTTGGGCAAGCCACTTAACCCCATTTGTCTTGCAAAAAAATCCTACAAAAAAAAAAAAACAAGTGTTGAAAAATTTGCTGCTCTTCAGTAATACATTGAATCACAGGAACTGTAGGCCCTTGGAACACCATCTTGCCTTTTAAAGCATGGTATACTTTGAAGACGGTCATCTTCAAAAATTGGGTTCCGTCAACAGCTAGAAAGAAAAAATAAAAACTTTATCTGAAGGTATAGAAAAAGCTGTGAATTCTTTCAGAGGAATTTGCAATTCCCTGTCTTGGCCAAAGCCAAGGCTGGTTGTTGCAATTCTAGTACTCTGATCTGGTTTTCACAGGTGACTCTTACATTTGAGTTGTTCAAGTTTTTCCAAATGAGCTCAGTGACTCACTCCCATTATCAGGAAGTCCAGACTATTCCTTCCAATGCAGAACTCTTTCAGGGTCAGTACAATTATTAACTAGGGCTCCCAAGGATACAAGGGGATTGTCCTGGAGTCTGGATATAATTTTAAGTGAAACTTCCTCTGTTCAAACCCCAGATTTCAAGGCTGCAGCATATTCAGAGCAAATTTATAAAAAGCATTTTCTTCTGCAACCCCCCTCCCCCCTCCATAGTCCTTTTGCTTGCTTGTAGATTTTTTATTTTTATTTTTTTTTTTAGCTTTTGCAAGGCAATGGGATTAAGTGGCTTGCTCACGGCTATGCGGCTAGGTAATTATTAATTGTCTGAGACCAGATTTGAACTCACAGACTCCTGACTCCAAGGCTCTATCCACTGCGCCACCTAGCTGTCCCTGGCTTGCTTATATATAATGTAAATTTATTTCACTATGGACCAAGTGCCCTTTTCCTTGGCATTTACTCTAACTGAATGATCCAAAGAACCTCTTCTTTCCCCTTCCCTTGACAAGAGTTTTTATGTCATCATACTGAACCATCAAAGTTACCAGCTGGGTTGGAATATAACTTCTGTCCTTGTCCTTGCCCATTGCCCACAGGGACGGCAGATCGTAAAGAGGGAGGGACTAGGAACTGAGAGCCCTGGAATCAAGTTCCTGTTCTGCCACTCACTGATTGTGTGAAATTGGGCAATTCACCTATTTTTTGGAGTTAAGTGACTTGTCTAGGGTCACACAGTTACAAAGTATCTGAGATCAGATCTGATCTCAGGGATGGTGCTCTATCCAGTGTGCCACTCAGCTGCCCCCAGTTCACTTCATTTTGAGAGATCTGGATGTTGGCTCCAGTAGATCTTTAAGGGCACTTACACTTTGAAAGTTCTAGATTCCAATGTGGCCATTATGCTACATCTATAAAAAGAAGGGGTTTCTTTTGATTATACAGAAGGTCTCTTACAATTCTAACATCCCGGGATTCTATGACAAAAGGTATTTTCTTCCTAATCATGGTTTTGACCTCAGAACAATTCCATTTTTCAGGCCACTTACTGAAAATATGGAGTAATTATCTAATGAAAATACCCAGCAACCTGACTATGACTCAGGATCATGTTTAGATGAGCTTTAGCTGACTTCCAGGGAAGAAATCATCAGCTGCTTACAATATCTGAATAATTCTGGCCCTTTTTTAACCAAGTGTCATATTTATATACTGAAAGCTCTGACTCTGAATATGTGTGTATTTAAGAAGAGTCACTTTATTCCTATCTTCATGATTTTTTTTAGGTTTTTTTTTGCAAGGCAAATGCAGTTAAGTGACTAGCCCAAGGTCACACAGCTAGGTAATTATTAAGTGTCTGAGGTCGGATTTGAACTCAGGTCCTCTTGACTCCAGGGCTGATGCTCTATCCACTACGACACCTAGCTACCCCTTCTTTGTAATTATTTAACTGAATTTTATCTTTATAGAATTATAGACTTAGAATGAGAATGGATCTCAAGAGACCATTGTCCAACCCCAAACTCTCATGTTAAAGATGAGAAAACTGAGGCTCAGGGAGGGAAAGTCATTTGCCAAATTTCCAAAACCAATTTGTTTAAAAAAAACCAGTGATTTTATTCCTTAAGATATCACTCATGTCTAGGTTGCAGAGGATGTAATGTTGAATAACATTTTTGCAGCTGAGAAAACACTTTTTCCTTAATGCCAACCTTAAAAGAAGGTTCCTGCTTCACATATTCCTGATGTCAAAGACTATTCCTTCAAGTACTGGCTTCCAGTTACTCATCTCCCTAGATTTGCTCTGAGATGATAAAAATTGGATTCCTAAGTCAGGGAGGATTCAGCTACTTATCTACCGATTCAATACATATAAATAAATTCATATAAACTCCCATATTTCCTATTATACAAAACACATTAAAACCTCAAAATAATAATAATTAAAATAGTCTAATTTTTTTCCTGGAAAAAAATAAAAAACTTATTATATACAACTCTGTGAATTCTTTCACACTATAGGAGATCAAAAAGGTTTTCAAAATGAACAATGATCACCCAAGAGAATCAAAGAAGTGCACAGTAGAAGAGAAAAGCCAGTCATCAACTGACAGAAGTATCAAATGTTTTGCTAATTGTTCCTGGAAGGTAAAACTTAATTATTGTGTTGGTGGCCCTGCCCTATTACAAAGGAAAGTTTGTTGAATGAAGAGGGAAGACCTTGCCTAGAACCTGAAATGTCAATTGAGATTAATGACCTCTATCCCTCACCTAGAGAGTAGGACTAACCCTCCCCAGATTCCTAATAGACCTTAATGACTTTTAAATGGAAACTGCTTCACTCAAAAAACTCTGTCCCCCTCCCTAATTTCAGACAGTAAAAGAAGAGACCATTTAGAGAAAGAACAAGTTTACGTTTCCTTAAATCTGAAGGGTTACTTTCAAATTATGCTGAAAGCTTTTAAGAATCACCTGCTCACCTGCTAACTATTCATTTCAGCCTAGGGCCTCAGTGGAACATTTACCTTGTCAACACTGGTTCAAGGGAGGTGAAACAACATAAGATAGGTAAGGTGTTTATCAACTAGCATAGCTGACCTATAAAGTAGGCCTGGAAATCTGTGGCTTTGAATGAGCTTATTAATTATTTTTCACATCAATTTTCCCAAGACTTTTCTTTCTTTTTTCTTCCTTTAATGATGGAAACTATTTTCTTTTTTTTTTTTTGGTAGGTTTTTGCAAGGCAAATGGAGTTAAGTGGCTTGCCCAAGGCCACACAGCTAAGTAAGATGGAAACTATTTTCAACCAAATTGTCTGCATAAAGAAATTTTAAATATTTTATAGTAATGTGTTAATTCATGTGATTTAGCCTGGTATGGAGATGAACACTCAATCCATCACAACATGGGAAGTTATGCTAATCGAGAATGTAGAGAACAATAAACTGAGTTTAGTTCAGTACTAGAGTGACCATTCAAACAATTGAAGTCCTGAAAAGGAGTGGCTAGTGAAGTTGTATCTTCCAATGGTCAATGTTGGAATAAAAGGATACAAGGAAAAAAAGTGGGGTGTGCTTTTTTGGAGGGGAGAGGGGAGTACAAAAAGAAGAAGACAAGAGACAAACTGAAAAGAAGGGGAAAGAAAATTCTTTGGTCAAAGAAATGATACCTCAGAGAAGAATTTTATCAAAGGGAAATGTCAGATTTTCGGCTTTTGTTTTTAAATAAATCAGGAATTCTGCTTCAGTGCAAATGTGTTACTTGGAAGTTTAGGTGTTTTTTTTTTGCTTTTAGAGAAACAATTAAAATGCCTTGCAGAATTAGCAAGAACAGTTTCCACAGCCTTTCACACTGTTGATAATTTCTTCTTGAAGTTTCTTCCTTTCTTCCTCTTTGGATATCTGCTGATCCTTTGCTGCCCAGCTGAGATTATTAAGACTTGACAGAGGGCTGCTTTGGGCATGCCACATTTCTGAATAGATGCTCCCAGGGCTGGCAAGGAGTTCACTGTGGGTCCCCCGCTCAGCTACTTTACCCTAAAACAAACAAAACAAATTAGATCAAATAAAAGCTGAACTTATATACTATTTTCCCTAAGAATTTTTTAAGACTTCTGAAAAATACCCTTCTTAGCATGTTGTAGGTAGAAAAATTGGGGGGGGGTATTACCCCATGTCCAGCCTCCTGGCTACTATCCTTGTGCAATACTTTAACTGAGAAGAAACATTTTTCTAAGAGTTATATTCTGATGAGGGGGGAGAGATGCGAAGCAATTTTTAAAAGTTGAAGTTCATATACTTGATTAATAGCTATCCAAATCAAGTCTGTTATCATTTATAAAACAGGTTTTCCAGTACTTCAAACCAGAAATACTCCAAACCTGCAAATGAACATAAAAATGAAAAGATTTCTGCAGGATGAATTATTTATTTCAGTGTCTGACTGCCTTTGTTAACAATGATTATTAACTTGAACACTATGTAAAGCTGGTACAGATTCCAAATTTTCCTCTATGGTTAATTTGCTTTGTCTTGATAGTCATTGGGCAACAAAGTGAGAGACAAAATGGATCTTGTCTCTTTTTTTGCTGCTCCTAGTTAAGTGACAAGATTTTCATAGATATGCCTGTAAAACAAAAGAAGTTTGAGGTTTGCCCTGGACCCTTCTGAGTGCAGGCCAGGTACTCCAAGAGAGTAGACTACTTTTGAAAATCCTATCCATCCTGAAAATTATGGTCCATGATCTTTTCTCAGTCAGTAATATTTTATCAAGAGTAAGAACAAAGAGGGTTGTCCTAAATAAATTTAATTTCTGTCAGAAAAATAACTACAGTGGCATCATGTTTATAAAATCATAGATTAGAAGTTGGAAATTACCAGAAAAGCTGATTTCCCCACTTAGGTAGAGATGTGAACCAAGATCCTCTGACTCCAAGTTCGGTGCTTTCCCCCATACTATAAGAAACTGGTTCCCAAATCATCTGAAGGACTCCTGAGAGTCAGGATTCCCCAAAACATGCTATGAAGTATAGTTCTCCTAAATCAACTGAACACATTATCATCTTTGATATTTCAATCTCTGATTTCATCAATCTAGATATTCTCCCTACAATGAAGCCTTTTCTTTTTTCTCAGATCCTTCCTTGCCCTCCCAAGAAAAACCCATCAAATACGTCATTGATAAAGGAACATGAGGGCTATCCAACTGACTCTTCCTCACTCTTGCCAACATGGCCAACCTGGACAACCTGCTTCCTATTCTAGTCAAACACCTCTCCAATGATATCGTTTCCTCCACCACTCCTGCAGAATGCTTCATTGGTACTCCATGACAACCTACTCACTCTCATCATGTACTTCTCAACCTCCTTTTGGTGGACCACAACTTTTATTCTTTGGAGACTGTATTCGATGACTTGCAGCAATGGAGTATAAGAGAATACAGATGTAAAAAATGTGGGCTGACCTCTTGAGTTATTAAAAGTACTGCATAATTTCTCACTCTAAGTTGATCTACTATTTTCTGGGAATATTTGAATTTGGTTCATTTTGCATCACCAAAGTTCTCCCAAGTTTTTAATGGATTCTTTTTCCTGCAAATTATCATATATTTACTTATGCACATATATAAAAATTACATAAGGAGGCCGCTAGATGGTGAAGTGGATTGAGTGTGAAGCCTGGATGAAAACCAAGTTCCAATCTAGCCTCAGATATAAACTGTATACTGAGCAAGTCATTTGACCAAGGCTATAGTGGGGATCAAAAGTGCTTTAGGACAATCCTTGGCACATAATGCTTGTTTCCCTTCCTTCCTTCTATATATGCTGTATAATCAGGAAGACTCATCTTGAGTTCAAATCCTACCTGAGTCAGTTATTAGTTGTGTGATGCTAGGCAAGTCACCTCACCCTGTTTGTCTCAGTTTCCTTATTGGTAAAATGTGCTGGAAAAAGAAATGGCAAACTACTCTAGGATCTTTGCCAAGAAAACTCCAAATGAAGGCACCAAGAGTCAGAGTGATTGAAATGACCCAATAATAACAAATATATAAGACAAGTCTTCCTGATTATAAGCCTAATGGCTCTATCTGCTGAACTGGCTAGATGCCTTATTGCTCTCTCTCTCTAAATATATATAATTTTATTCAATTCAAACAAACATTTAATTGTGCTTTTTTCCAGTTAATAAAATTCAATTTTCTCTCTCTCCCAACAGTCCTGTGCCTGGAATGTACTCCCTACTTATCTTCAACTCTTGCAATCTTTAACTTTCTGCAAAGATGAGTTCAAGTGCTACCTCCCCCACAGCCTTGAATGCAGAGGCTGTTACAGTTTTGTCTTCAGGCCTATCTTTAGTGCCTGGCACCCAAATGATGGTTCAACTTATGCCATAGCAACAACATTGAAATGACAAATAATTTTCAAAGGCTTAAGAACACTGTTTAACACAATAAGTAACCACAATTTCAGAGGACCATTGAGGAAGCATCTCAGCCACCTCCCAACATAGAAGTGATAGACTTAGGATACAGACTGAGACATATTTTTTAGACACAGTCAACTTGTTTTACTTGACGTAGTTTTGTTATGATTTTTGGACCTCTCACCCTCATTTGGGGGGGGTGAGGTGGGTGTGTCATGATAGAGAGAAATTAAGACTTTGATGAAATAAAAACAAACCTAAATGTTGGTTGAATTGAATAAAATTATAGAAGTATATCTTTAGATTTGAAAGGGATCTTCAAGTCATTTATTGGATTATGGGAATTCATAGTGGTGAAGTATCAGACTTGAGATAATATGGTAAATCAGAGGCAGAGTCACTTGGGATCAATGGGTTCCAAATCCCAGGTCAGTGCTTTTTCATTTACAGTGCTCATTCCACTGTCATTCCTCACAGGAATGTAAAAGACTGAAGCCTAGCTATAAGCAAGAGCAGCAAAATAGAGGCTCTGCTGCATTGGAAACAGGAGCAAGAGTCATCTTCAACCTCTTTTCCTCACCCAATCTTTATTTTCCTGGCTGCCATTTTGAGGTTCTTCAAATCCAAAGGACACTTAGGCACTTCCTTCCAAAGTAAATGTCACTATGATTCTATGCAATAAAAGGCATGACATGATAACAGCAAAGTGATTGCCTCTAACAATTTAAGAACATGGGAGAAAACAATTAGAAAATTTCAGCAACTAAGGTCCTGGGCAAAGCAGACTATGTTCATTTTTTGTTTTTTCTTTCTCCTTAGTTCTAATTCTTCTTTCACAATATGACTAATCTAAATATGTTAACTACAAAGCTATATGTACTATCTGTACCAGACTGATCACTGCCATTGGGAGGCAGGGAGGGAAGTAGAAAAATGGGGAACCCAAAACCTCGCAAAAGGATGAATGTTGAAAACCATCTTTGCATGTAATGGGAAAAAATAAAATCAACGAAGATAATAAGAAAAAGAAGAAAAGAAACTAGGGCTCTGGACTGATGTCTCATCACATTGTGGAGATGCTCCTGGATTCTCAAAGGCAGCATTCATTAAACAAGCTCTGACTGATCTGGTGAAAACTGGAACTGCATTCAATTAAATCCAGTTACCATTCACTAAGTGCCTATCATGTGCAAGGTACCAAGAATGCAGAGAAAAACACAACACTTGCCCTCAAGGATCCTTTTTTTAGGTTTTTGCAAGGCAATGGGGTTCAGTGACTCTACCAAGGCCACACAGCTAGGTAATTATGAAGTGTCTGAGGTCAGATTTGAACTCAGTCCTTCCCCCCCCCACCCCAAGGAGCCTCTTGAAGGAAGTCTACATAAGTAAACAAATACAACTTAAAACAAAGGAGATTGAAGAACAAGAGAATCCAATGGGGGGGGGGCATCTGATCTATTCGTTGAAGAAAGCCTGGATTTCTAAGAGACAGAGTGGGGAAGGAATATATTCAAGATATAGAGAAGCCACCACCTGTGCAAAGGCATGGAGGTTGGAGATGGAATATTGTACAAGGGCACTCTAAAATAGAGGCTACGTAGAATATGAAAAGGGAATTTATATAACATTAGAAAGGCGAACAGGAATAAGATATGAAGGGCTAGAAATGCTAAATTAAAGATTTGATATCTTATCCTAGAGGTAAAAGTAAATGGTTGATCTTTTTTAGTAGGGGAATAATATAGTCAGATTATGTTTTTGCAACATCAATTTGGCAGCTGTGTAATGGAGAGGGGAGAAACTAGAAGGAGGAAGACCAATTAGGAGGCTATTTCAGTAATCCTGGTGAGAGGCCGTATAAATATAGAGAAAGGGATACATGGTAGACTTTTGTGGCTGTAGAATTGATAAAACTTTTCAACTGCGAGGATGAGGAAAAGGGAAAAGTCAAGAATGACTCCCAGGTTCTACCTAGAGATGCCCACCAAAGGAACTAAGTTTGGAGGAGATATGGGTTAGAGGAGAAATGTAATGTGTCATTTTTTGGGATGTGACAAATTAGAGATAGACTTGAGGGAAAGACTAAGTATAAACCCACTATTAAGATGGTTTGTTGTCTGGTTAGGAAAAAGCTTAGTATTATAAGGTTGCCTACCAGGTGAGCACTTTTTTTCAAACATGTCAACACAGGAAAGTCAGCAGATTATTTTTGAATTAAATCTATTGTTACCTGTTCTGTTGCTACTAACAAACTAGTTCTGGTTTGTAAAAATTTCAAGTATAGGGGCAGTTAGGTGGCACAGTGGATAGAGCGCAGGCCCTGGAGTCAGTAGTACCCGAGTTCAAATTCAACTTGACACTTAATAATTACCTAGTCGTGTGGCCTTGGGTAAGCCTCTTAACCCCATTGCCTTGCAAAAAAAAAACCTTAAAAAGAAAAAAATTTCAAAGATTTACAAAACCTCAAAGTGATAAACTAGAGGGTAAACATAAGCCTGTTAATTCAAGTTAACATGACATGTGGAAGAAAGGCCATGACCACATGAATGCACACTATAAAAATATTTAATAAAGGCAACATATAGCCAACAATATCAGTGTTATTTAAGTGGCAATCTATCAAAGGGATTCTTTCCATGTTTCTAATTAAAAACATTCTGGTACAGATCATCTAATAGACCACACAATCACAAATTGGGGACAGGAAAAGTAGTCCATTTTATAATGAATGGTAATGATGTTATGATAAAACCAATAAAAGGATCTAAGGTCTCAGGTGCACAGATAACAGAAATTGATTGTATATACATATCATGCAACTTAATGCTTCATAGGAGATTTTATTGGAATGAATAAACCACCAGTGGCCCATGGACCTCACCAAGTAATTTGATATATAAAAGGTGAGCAAGACTGCTTCCTCTATCTGTTCTCAGGCTTTGAAAATTACAGGGAATTGATGGGTATATTTGTTTGATATAAGGGGAAAATAACCATAGACAAAGCTGAAATGGAAGGTAAAAAGTGAGGAATGGTAGAAATAGGCCAATAGTAAGGTTTTTTCCCTGCCTTCCTCCATTTAATTGTTACTTCAGAAGGAGACAAGAGAAATGATAATAATTTCCAAAGGTCACCACTCACAACAGGCTTATGCTGATTTTCAGCACAATTAGATGGCACAATCTTAGAGCAACTCTTTCAAAAGAAATGAAATACGCTGTCACTTTTCCTTCCTTTCTCTTACAATGGCTGGCTTTGAAAATGACCATACTACATGAGGCATAATTTTCTTTTGGTATATCAAGGGGCTAAGGAAAATATGTAACAAGGCAAAAATGCCAAATGCTCAGCAGCAGATTTCACTTAGAGCTGAAGAAAAAATAGAGAACTTAATCATTATACACATTCCCTGTGAAAATGGCTTCTAGCATCCCTTCATTTAATGCTGGCCAGCTATAATTTTTGCCTTCAATACCTGGATACACAATGAGTTCTTACATTTTCTTTCTGGGTGCTTTTAGAAAAAAATCAGGGAATAGAAGGGGCTACAGAGGTTATCTGGTCTCAAGGCCACATCTAAGAAAAGAAATGCCTCTATCACTTAATTTGCTGCCAAAAGAAGACCTCTCAAAATGGAATTTTGTCAAGCCCAAGGAAGGAATGGAGAGGCAGCATATCATAGTGGAAAGAGACTTGGAGGTGGCAATATTTGAGTTGGGCTCTAATCTCAGCTCTGCTACCTTACTTAATACTCATGTGACAACTGCCAAAGTCCCTCAGTTTCTCTGAGTCTCAGCTTCCTCATCTTAAAATGAAATGAAGGGAATGGGTTGAATGATCTCGAAGATCCCTTCTAGCTTTCTCATCTTCTTTCTCATCTCCTGAATTTCATTTATTCTACTACAACTATTTTTAGCCTATGCCTCACCATTAAAACAAATCCCAATGTTCTCAGATGACTAAACTTTGTAAAGTAATAATCTCTCACCTGATCCAGGACAATGATTTCATCTGCATCAATCACTGTTGATAATCTGTGTGCAATGAAAATAGATGTTCTGTGTCTCACCATGTCCCTCATGGCCCCGAGGATATTCTGTACATTTGGAGATGGAAAAAGGAGATAAGATTTAAAGATTAGGTGAACAGCGTGTATACCCCCACACTCCCATCCCTTTCTCATCTTTCCTAAAGGAAAGTAATGCTAAGCATTTAACACTGCAATTAATATTTAACAACTTAGGACAATAACAAATGCATCAACTAATCTCGGGATAGGAGTAATCACAAGAAAGAAGAAAGGAAGGCCAAAGCGAAAGGTGACAAAGAAAAACTCAAAAGTTTCAAGACAGGATACATTTTGATTAAAATAAATATGCATCAAAGATGCTAGAAAGAAAAGAAGCTTGCTATCTTTTAGAAAATCTTGGTCAACTGACAACATATAGAGTACTGATGATAAACATTCTGCCTATCCATATTGTTCTCATCCAGTTAATGAGAGTAAGAGTAAAATTTGAGGTGACCCAAATGACAGTGCACAAAAAAGCCCATAACAGTCAAAGGGGGGGGGGGGGGATGGGGGATGGGGAACGGGCAGGGTGATTGAGGCCTGCAAAGGGAGAAAATTATTTTCTCCCTGAAGTAAACACCAGTAAGAAGGGAGACTAGGACATTGTGAAGGTGGGGTTTTTTGTTTTTGGAAACACAAGTTAACATTCTTTCTAAAGCAATTTTGATTACTTGATCTTTCTAGAAAATATACTGATAGCTTCTGTTTTTAAAGCCCAGTTGTGTTATAGGAAAAGTCACCTATTTGGCAAGCTTATTCTAAATGTGGCAAAGTAAAGGCAAACAGGAACAATACCTTCCAGATACATAGCCCCCAAGAACCCAAGTGTATTATGAAGTTACAAAATCTGGCCTACTCTAGGTGGCTACTCAGAGAAAGGACTCTTCATTCTAACCAAAAAGACAGTGAACCAATGACAAAGTGGTTAATGGGAGATACTGGAAGGAGTGAACAAAATTTGTTTTTAGTGGCATCTCTGGTATTTTACTTCACTACCCTGCATCCTGGTTCCCTTGGAAGGTTCAGAGTTCTTCACTGAGTTACTTTTTTGGCAATATTCCAGGGTTCTCCAGTCTGCTTACTTAAAAATAATGCCTCTTACACAACTAGCATTTTAAGGCCTGCAAATACATAATGAGACAAGTGGTGTGAGTACTAACTGAATTTCACAGATAAGGAAATTGAGGGTCTGTGCAGTCAAATGGTTCCTGTTTGAAGTAATATTCATACTCAGGTCTCTAGCACACCATCATCTGAGGGATTTAAGACTTTAATACTCCCTTCTCAAATTCCATTATCTACAATTTAAGAGGGCTTTCAAACCTCAAGGAATGACTATTGGTGAGAATTTCAGGGTGATTGAGAGGAGAATTGTTCATAAAAGTGGAGAACTTTGGACACTTTTCATATTATACTTTGTAGGCAGTTAATAGGGCACCTAGGTTGTACGTGGACAGAGCATCAGCTCTGGTGTCAGGAAGACTGAAGTTCAAATCCGGCCTCAGACACTTACTAGTTATGTGATCCTGGACAAATAAAGTATTTCATCCTGTTTGCTTCAGTTTCCTCAAATGAGTTGGAGGAGAAAATGGCAAACCATTCTGGTAACTTTGCCAAGAAAACTCCAAATGGGGTCATGAGAGTCAGATACCAAAAAAATGACTGCACAACAACAGGCAGCTGACTTGGAGATGGTCCTATTCAGGAGTCACTTTTAAAGGTAAGATAGGACCCTAGATTTAATAACATACACTATAATTAAACCAGTTCAGATAAAACTCTGAAACAGATTTTGTCCATTGAACCTCCCTATCCAAAGTCTATTAAACACTATTAAACCAATAAGATTGGTAACTTGCTCTATCCCTTAACACCAGATGTTTCCATGTATATTAAATAAGAAGCCAGACAAATGGGAACAATTTGCAACATTCACCTATTTTCAGTTCTAGATAAGGAGATTAGTTCATGAAATTACTGTTGCTGTTGAGACTTTTGTATTTAATGCAAGGATGTGGTTATGAAGGCTGATGCAGTTGCCGTGGTGGTGTCGTGACATTGGTGTCACAACATCCTGATGTTTCACAGCCCTCCCTGTGAAATGAATATAAATTGATAGCAGCACTGCAGGTTACCGTGTACCTGACTTGCATCTTAGTGAGTTGCTCTATGATGAGCAAGAGGCTTTCTGGTGTGCAGGATGTCACAAGCATTTACATGACTTATTTTAATGAGTGTTAAGTGGCAACCAAACACCTCCATATGAGATGGACAAAAGGCTTCTGCCTCAGGAAGCATCCGAGGCAATTCCAACAGCTTTGGGTGAGGCAAGGTTTGGCCTGTGGCATAGGGCGTCACAGGGTTCCAACCGGAGACAAGTTTGCAAATGGACTTGACATTCCTATGTCTGGTTCAATACAACTTGGCAATCTTGAGGCCAATCCAAGGAAAAGGTCTGTCCTACTCTGCTCAATGGCACCTCCTACTGACCACTTATATTGGAATGAGATCAAAAGCTTAAAGGACTACAGCTACGTTCCGGATGAGTCACTCCTAAAGAAAAAAAAAGATAAAAAACGCTGGTACAAAGTAAATCTTTACAATGTAACCCTAATTTACCTCTTCAGTAATTGAGTCTAATGATGATGTAGCCTCATCATAGAGAATGATAGGTGGGTTCTTCAAAATGGCTCTGGCAATTGCTACTCGCTGCTTTTCTCCTCCTGGCCAAAAACAAACAAATAACAAAATTGCTCTTATGGAAGGTAGAGGATATGTGTGTGTGTGTGTGTGTGTGTGTGTGTGTGTGTGTGTGTGTGTATCTCACAACCCCAGTATTTTCATCCCTCACCAGGAGACAACCTCAATATTCCCCAGCACTCCTGAATTGAACAACATTCCTCATTTTTAGTTACAGAATGTAAGTTCTAAATGTGAGACACTTAGGGAGCATCTCAATTCACAGGAATGTAAATTTTAAGAAAGGATTTTCTGTTCCACAAATAAATAATGAAAGTAGGGAGGGGAGATTACAACTTTGATTTTAGATTACAATGATAGAATAACAAACAGATGAACAGCTTAAGTGTTGAACTAGCAGACCCAAAATAACCAGTGGCAGTATTCACAGAAATATGACCATTATATAGTACTTTAGGCTATGGGAGAAAACTCCTTGAATATATGCTAAGAACAAGTTACAGATAAAGAATTTCCATCTTAGGGAACACAGAAAACAGAAAACAGATTAAATAGAATACCTAGAATTTTGGGGGGGAAAATTTCAAGTTTTTTGCTCTAAGTTTTAAGGTATAACTAGATCAGACCAATGAGCTACAGGTTCATTTCTGTTTCTGAAAGTCACACAAAACAGTCTTTATAGAAGGATATTTCCCACAATATCTTCCAAGACAGAGATATTTATTGAACACTCCTAACTTCTCTTTACAATGAATATAGAATCACGGTTTTGGAAAGTTGGAAAGGAGACTTAATCTTCTCATTTTACAGATGACAAAGAAAATTCTGATACAGAAAGCTCAGTTACAAAACTAGTTATGGCAAGACCTGGATTACAATGCTCATCTTCTGACTATTGGTTCAAGGGTATTTCCACTATGACATATCAGTATACAACCTTGCCTGAGTGCAATTTATTAATTTTTTTCTTTTAAGGGTGAAGGACCTCAGGGTCAATATTCTGAATATGATAAAGTAGTACAGATGGTTTTAAAAAAAAAGATGGTAAAAGGAAGTTGTCTCAAAGTGTTTTAATGCTAGGAAGTATTCTGAAAAGAAATTACTAGAGTGAGCCCCTAGCAATTTATTTTACAGAGAACCATCTTTTTTTTCATTTTGTTAGAACAACTTGACCACAGCCTGAGTCTATTTTGAGAATAACCAACCAGACTAGACAAATGAGGGCATTTTTACACCATTTGCACCATCTACCTTAGTCAAAACATTCTCCAACACACCAAAGCACATCCTATAAATGGTTCAACTTTCCTATCTCCTGCTAGATGCCTTGTTGAGTGTCTCATGTGCCAGTCTAATTCTTGAACCCTTCTCCAGAATTCTTTTTGGTGGCCATATACAGACAACTGTGTATATTTTTCAGGTCTTTTTCAACCTTAAGGGTTCAGCTTTCTATATTCAGCTAGCTATATTTCTTATTTCATTATCACTACTTGCCAAGGCTCCTTTTCTCCTGAACTCCACTTCATTCTTCTCTTCATTAGGATAGTTTGCCTGAGTTCTAAATTACAAATAAGTAAAGGCTAGAGATGTTGAACAGAGGACTCCTGTATTGCTTGGAAGACTTAATTATTTAATCTAGAATCACAGAATGTCAAAGCTTGAAAAAAATCTTTAGAGCCCATTTACTACAAATCCCTATTTTTTTATACAGGCAAAAACTGAGGCCCAGGAAGGAATCTGAATTTTAAGGGCTTTTTCAACTCTTAAGATTCTATGACTCTATGAAGGATAAGTGTCTGGACTTCTATTTGTCCTGAAAACAGAAGGGAGAATTTGTCTGAGCTGCATTAAGGTCCACTGGGTATCCAATGATATGGAAAAGGACATGACTTTATGTTTTTCCTCCAGAAATGTGATATTAAAAAATTTCAAAATAACCCAAGCTAACATTATAATAAACTTAGCAAAGCTACACACAAACACTGTTGACCCTCACTCCACTAATGTCTTACTCCATGCCTCACTGTAGTGTGGAATTAACTTTGAGTTTCTGCAAACAAGGTCGGTGGAGCTCAGGTACTGAAGCTGAACTGAGTGACTGTTATGTCTTATGTGAGGACCTATCTAGCTAAATTCAGAAAGGCTCATTACCAGAAGGTTAGCTACTGGATGATATATTTTTTCTTTTTCAACAACTCATAAAGACTAAGATGGAGAAAGGCTATGATCACACCAATAATCCTTAAAATACTCGTTAAGTAGCTGACTCTACTTATAAAGTTGGTAGCACCTTCCCCCATTCTCCTAGAACCTACTCCTACCCAAAGACTTTGGCTGGGGACTGCTGCATATATAATGGTAGATTTGTTTAAGTATTGGGTGGTTTGCTGAACATATTTTCCCCACTTTCTGTAGATTTCTTATTATAAATGATAGCTCTCAGTTTGTGTGTGTCTGGGGGGGAGAAATATATTAGGAAACAGAGATGATCATCTGGAAAAAGAGATTTTCAATAAAAACTTATTTCAAAACGAGACCAAAAAAGGCATCTTCCAAATGCCAAATCAAATCTTACTCATTAAAACAAGAAGGAAATGAAAATACTGTTTATTTTAGGCAAAGTGCAGCCTAGTTCACAGGTTCAGAAATCCAAAGGTCTATAATCCAGATAAGACAAAACAAACCAATCTCAAAGCACACTCTCATACTCTCTCTCTCTCTCTCTCTCTCTCTAACTCATGAACAGATTGTGTTAGAAATGTTTAAGTTGCATATTTGGATCTTGGTTCCCATTGCCTTTATGGAAATGATGCTATAATATGGTGGTCAGCTTTTCCAGCTAGTCCACAAAAGCTTTCATCCACACTGCAGTGGCATAGTGGTGATCAGTCAGCATTTATTAAGTAAGCATGTACTCTGGGCTGGACACTGTGTGAAGCCCAAGCAGTTCAAGTCCAGCCCAAATCCAATACCTGCCCTCAAGGAGCTCACATTCTTAGGAAGGTGGCCTGTACATAACTAGATACACACAAAGTAAGGGGGGGGGGTGAGGTAGAGACAAGGGGCTGGGAACTAGAGTCAAGTGGGAAACTGGAAGCAGGGGTGAGGGGACTGAGCAGGACAGGCCCTGGGGATAATCAGTGCAAAGGGACAGAGAAACTAGTGCTAATGGCCCATTCAAAGAACAGCCGAGTTGTATGGTAAAGGGAAGTGGAGGTGAGTAAAATATAAGAAGACTGGAAAGGTAGAAAAGGGACATGTTAAAAAGAGACTTAAATCATAAATAATTTTATATTTGACTCTAGAGGTAACAGAAAGAAGGGGTTGGAATGGAAAGAGACCCAAGGAAAGGAAAACTGATTAGAAAGCTAATGTAATAGTCCATGGCAAAAAGTGCTGAGAGCCCTGAACTAGGGTGGGGGCAAAAATGAATTGAAGGTGTAGAGTTATGAATGAGGGTGGGAACCTGAGTGACTAGGAGGTTAGCAATGTCTCAACTATACATCCAATGGGGAAGAAGTTTGGAAGAGGGGAGGATATGGGGAAAAGATAGTGAATTCTGTTGTGGACATGCTTAATTGAAGATGTTCAAAAGGCAGTTGGTGACACAGGACTGTAGCTTAGGAGACAACACCAGCATTAAATATATAGGTCTGGGAATCATCTACATAAAGATCCATGGGAACTGATGAGATAAAGAAGTGAGACAGCATAAAGGGAGAAGAGATGGGGATGCAGGGCAGATCTTTGGAGGTAACCCATAGTCAGTGGGCATGATATGGAAGAAGAACCAGCAAAAAACTAAAACTAAAACAAACAAACCCAAAAAAACCCTGAAAAGCAACAGCAGTGGATTGATTTGGAGCCAGGGGACCAGAATTTTGCCACTGATTCATTGTGTGACTTTAGGTAAAGCACGTCCCTCTCTGGGTCCTAGTTTCTTCCTCTGTACTAGGCTTTTCTACTAGGATTTCTAAGGCTTCTGACAACTCTAGATACTCTGATCCTATGTAACCCAATACTAGCTTAAGTTCTGGGCCCTAGGAAACAAGAGGCATGAGCAAAAGAAGGAAGCTGGGAAGAAGTAGTTTTCTCCCTTGCTTCTGGGTGCATAACCATCCCCAAGACAAAATCTGGAAATCACTTATCTCTTTCTCAGTGGTTCTGGCTGGCTTAAACCTCCAACTAGAATAACCATCCTCAAGCCTATGCTATGGATAATTTGTCCCCAAAAGGACACTACTCTCCATTTATCTCCCACCCCCTTCCCTACACTCAGCAACTCCTGCTCAATCAAAAGTCATACTCCCTAAGGACAGTGTCCATAGGTATCAATCTCCATAAGACTGTTTCTTCATTTTTAAAACAGGGATAGCAATAATAAAAACTGAAATATATAACACTAATATCTGAATGTGATGTTCTATAGGTACTGACATTTTAAGAGACTGATTATTAAACAAAATGAATCTCTGGCATAATTTCCAGCTGTGTAACAAAGTGAAAGACATTTGAGAAAGGTGAGGTAGGCAAACTAGATGGGCAAGCCCAGCTAGAGAGTCTGTCCCTAGGCTTGGTGCCTCAAAGCTGCTTCAGATTTCTGAAGCTCCTTACTCTTCTCCTCCACTCTGGAGCCCATGGTTTTTACAAAGATTCTTATGACAATGGCAGTTCATGATGACACATGCAATATTTTCCACAAGATCATTCTCTTCCCTGCTACCCTACAGGCAAATAATAAGCTCAGCTTTTTCCTTACTGGATTGAATAGCTTATAGGTCAATTAAGAGGTAATGATGGGATCATATCATTAATTGACTCAGGGTGTGAAGTGGGGGAGGGGAAGAAGAGGGGAATGTCAAGACAGTCTATAAGTTCTGAAGACTATATATATTGAACTTTTTTTAAATGTTAAGACTCAGTGTTATTGTTGTGATTTTTGGATAGGGGAGGTGGGGATGACTTAAATTTCTTATTCGGAATCCAGTCATATTAACCACCAAATCGTCAAGAAAAGAAGGGTTGGATGATTTTGTTTCGTGTAACAGGGAGGGCAACGACGATGACAACACTGACAAAAAGAGTCTAAAGAGCAGAAAGTTACCAGAAAGCTTGAGCCCTCGTTCCCCAACTTGAGTGTGATATCCATGAGGCATCCGAAGAATAGCATCATGGATTCCAGCCAATTTTGCTACTGCATAAACCTCCTCAGCTTGAGCATTCATTTTTCCATATAAGAGATTATAATAGATGGAGTTATGGAAGAGAACTGCATCCTAGGGCAAATATGGAAAAAATGTTAAGAAATACATGACACTTAAAGAAAAGGTACTCAAAACATAGGATATAAGAGGAATTGGGCTGTTCTTTTGGGATATGCTTATGCTTCCCAGTGAGGGGAAAAATTCTATCTGGCAGGCCTTATTCAAGCTATAAAAATTTTGAGCATTTGTCTAGTGATGGACTGTGTAAAGTCTTTGTTCAATGCTTCAATATAGATTACTGAAATAATCTAGAGTTGTTTTGCTTTAGAAAGGCAAGCTCTGCTTTTGCATCTTCTAAATTCTTTTCTATTTCCAAAAGGTTGGAAGACTATCACAAAACAAGGAGAACCACAATTATTTTCTATAAGTAATAATACACTGAGAAGCACTATAGTCTTCCTAAACAACATCCTCACCCTAAGGGTATGGTTTGAGGTATTTAAAACAGTAATTCTGCCATCAACACTTCATCTTTTTTGTTTTTAATTTTATTTATTTAAGGCAATGGGTTTAAGGAAGAGCGACTTGCCCAAGATCATACAGCTAGGCAATTTTTAAGTGCCTGAGGCTGGATTTGAATTGAGGTCTCCCTGGCTCGAGGACCAGTGCTCTATCCACTTGCCACCTAGTTGTCCCCCATTAACACTTTCTATATTGCCATAATTAATGCTCCCACTGGAATGGAATGGACATTTGACATGAAGACCCAGAAGCCTACGGCATGAGATCCAGTTGTGATTTCATCTCTTTAAACTTCATTTTCTTATTTACAAAAAGAGAATAATTGCTCTTTAAACTCCCCCACACCTCACAAGATTGTTGTGAGGAATGTGTTAAATAAAATAGGAGCTATTATCTCCAAAGAAGTCAAGTTCTATTCACATTAAATATATTTTTCTCAACATCATTGAAGTATAATCCTTGTAGAGTCCTAAACAACAGTAAGATGTGACATATATAGCTAAAACCATCAAGACCCATATAAGTTAAGTGATTTGTCCAGGATAAGAATATTCTAATTCTAAGGACCTATCGTCTATAATGTAATCGCCACACTGGTTTTCATCAAAATCCCATTGGAATACCTCATCATGACATGGTGACAGTTCTAAGTTCCCTAAAGATTTTTTCCAGTAAATAGATATTTTGGTAGGTTCTATCAAGCTGGAAAGGTTTCATACATGGGCACAGTGATGGACTACATATTTGTCATCTGAAGACCTAGCTAGATACATTCACAGAAATTCTTCACCAGAAGGTCAACCAATCAAATGATAAGTCTTATATTCTGGCCACAGCCACTAAAGAAGGTTGCCCCCTAAAGCATCAAGGCAGTAGACAAAGCCCACACACTGATAAAATTACAAATCTTTTGACCTATAATCTTCAAAAACTGTAAACTAATATCATAGCCCATTTTTGCTTCTAAATGTTTTTTATTGATAATTTTAATTTTTAGATCACTTACATCTTCTGATAGATTATAGTCATCTTTAAAATGATGAAGTTTTAAAAAGGGGGAAGGAAGCAATTCAGCAACACTAACCAATATATTTAAGATTCAAAATTAAACTGATCCTCACTTCTGACTCTTAGTTTTCTCTTGGTACTTGGTGGGCTTAGAAGAAAGAGTTGCACAATCCCTCTGAGGTTACCTCTTTCTTGTTTATTCAGGAGCTTAGGCTTTTATCTTCTCTGTGAATTCTTTCTCGATTAAAAAAAAATGAGAAGACTCCTTTCCAGCCTTTTTACAAACATGTAAACCTCTCTATCTTACCAATGAAGTTCAACTTGGGTTCAGAGGGGGAGAGAGAAGTCACAGGATTATAGACTTAGAGTTGGAAAAGGTCTTAAGAGGTCATCTGTTTCAAGGATTTCATTTTACAGATGAAGAAACTAAGGTTCAGAGAGTTGGAGAGTCTTGCTCAAGGTCAAGCAATCTATGTATGTCAGAGACAGTCTGGGTACCTAAATCATCCTTACTCTAAGTCCAGTACACTATGAACTACAACATAATGCTTCTCCCTACTCTTCACAAATAAGATAACGGACAATTGTTTTTCTAATTTAAATCTCTACAAACATAATATTTTCTTACACTGAAAACTACAACATGGTAAATATCAAATTATCTGGCTGTCCTAGGTTTTTATTACATCTAGAACTGTTCCAAATAAGTTATATCATTTGATTGGGACTTGGAAGGCTTTTTTGTTTGTTTGTTTGTTTGTTTAGTATTTTATCTTCCCCCAATTACATGTAAAAACATTTTTTTAACATTCATTTTTAAAATTTTGAGTTTGGAAATCTTTTCAGATCTCTTTTAGATTTTTTGTTTTTTGGGACCATAAAATTTGATCTATAAAAGTGAACTAAGCTAAGTACCTTAGGACACTCAGTTTTTAGCACATTGTCCTGCTGTTGAACATTTGATTATACAGTAGCATCTTGTTTTTTCTCTTTATGATGTATATAAAAAAAAGATCACATTTAAAAGATAATAAATATACCTGAGGCACCACTCCAACACATTTCCTTAGGCTCTCCAGGCTAACATCTTGTATATTCTGACCAGCAATATAAATGCTACCACTCTGGGGCTCAAAAAAGCGAAATAGTAATCTCACTATTGTGCTTTTTCTGAAAATAGGAAAGAAACAGAAAAGGGGAGTTAGTTTAAGTCCAACTGGCACTGGGCAGACATTTTCCAAGTAACTGTAATGATGTTATAGTGGAGAAGACAAGGCACAGTGGGAAATCAATGATGCAGAATTTTCTAAAGTTACCCACCCTGACCCACTACCTCCTACAATGGCCACTTTCTTTCCTGCAGGGACTTCAAATGATATTCCATTCAGCACTTTCTGACCCGCAATGTATTCAAAATGTACATTATCAAAAGTCACCGAAGCTGTCTCTGGTGTAATATGAAGGGGAAATGCCATCTCTTTGTCCTAGTAGGAATGAGAAAAAAAAAACAACACAACACTTTACCCACTGCTTCGCATCCAACTATGAAGAAAATGTTCTATTTCACACAGCTAAAAAAAGAAAATAATGGGGAAAGAAGAGGTAAAGAGGCTTTTAAAGGACTCCCTCCCTCCCATTTTCTTCCCCATTAAAGGTCAGAAAAATTCCTTTTTGAACACCGTTTCTAAGCAACTTTTTTCCATCACAAATTCTGCAACATTCATTATAAACAAAAGAAAACCAAGTGCATAATACAAAATCTAAACAAAGTAAACCCCAGCTAAGTCCCTTTGCATAAAACTCCTTCCCAATATGAAAGAAAAGGCTACTATATAGTCCACTTAACACATCTGGCAAAGAAGAAATTAGCTCAGTCAGTGAAAAAAAGATGATCTCCCTAGCATAATTCTATTCAGGGGATAAGACAAACACTTAAAAAGAATAAAGTACTCACTTTAATTTGTGTGTCTACCTTGAGTAGTGTAAATAGAGTGTTCATATCGATGAGTGCTTGTCTGGTCTCTCGGTACACAGTCCCCAGAAAGTTCAGAGGCAGTGAAAGCTGAAAAAGCAGTCCATTCACCATTACAAGATCTCCAACAGTAAGGGTGCCTCAAAATAAAAAGAATTGAGAGGAGGAAAAGAAAGAATGAATTGAGATGACACTTACCCAGCTGAGAGAAGCTTCAAGTCTATTGTTCTGGAATACAGTTCAAAATGAACTCCCTACTTTGTGCATATGATTTTGTTCTAGCACAAAAGGAGTTACATACAGACAAAGTCTGAATGTACGTACATACATTAAAACTAGGCTGTTGTCCTCACAGAAGTTATAGGATAATTCTGGATAAGTTAAATAGAAGACAAAAAAGTTTACTGTTCAAATATTATGAAATAAAGTTATGGGAAAGATTAGGGCAAAGAGAGAAATAAAATCCTTTTCTCCAAAACAAAGAATTCATTCATAATTCATTCATAGCTTTGCCTGATATAGAAATAAGCTAGCAACATATATTGAGGGCTTGTAAAAACATGAAGAGATGCTAAAGGATCAATGGTTAAGTCTTAATTTATGATTCAAACTCATGTTGGGAAATGACATACCTATTATCACATTGATAATAAATTAAATGATGGGGAGGAGTACATGGAAGAAATCTTGAAAATGGGGCACATGAAACACAGAGAAAGAGGTCTAGGACTCAGAGAAAAAGTATTATTTTTCTTTTAGTAAGTCCCATTTAAAAAATTGTTATTGACTGCTTTGTTTTGACTATGGCCCATTTTGAATCTTGTGCTTTAATTGTCAAATTCCAAAACCTAGCAGGCCAACAGAATAAATGAAAAAAGCCTTGGCAATTGATTAAAAAAAAACTTTTGTCATATAAGACCCAGATGTTATAGACACAACATGGACAAATAGTAAGGCCAACTAACAGTGAAGTCAATGCCTTCCTAATGTAGAAGCGAATGTAGTATTAAGTTAAAAAAAAAGTTGTTAAAGGAAAAGCATCATAAACAATCAGGAAAACATATTCTGTTTCAACCAAGAAAAATACCTCAATTCTATTAGGGTTATTCTTTGTTACATGCATTTCACAGTCAACAGTGGCATGTATGGATCTTATATTTGTCTTTGTTCATAAAGGTAAAAAGAGGAGAGAGGGTAAAGGTATTCATTACCTGCCAAAATTCCCTGACTAGCAAGAACCATTATTGTTGTTAGACCAACACTGAAAATAGCATTTTGTCCAAAGTTGAGCATAGCCAGGGTAGAAGTGCTCTTTAGTGAAGCTGCTTCATAAGACTTCAGGAATCCATCATATCTCTCTGCTTCATACCTTTCATTATTAAAATACTACAGGACACACAAGGACAAGTATTTAGAGAAAGAACTTATATGCACCCAACTGATATATCGGCAAATGCAATTTGTGGTCTGTGTTCTTAAATCCTTGGATACCTGACTCTATCACTGACTTTAAATAGATACAATCCAGTTATATACTATTCCCCACTTTGTAAGCTTAACTTTAACCAGTTACTAACTATTTCTGAAAGTTGTCATATGTATACTTTCAAGCTAATCTCTGTAAGCTCTGGCTCCAACATAGAGAACAGCATTTGAAAGATGCCTAAAGAACTAGCTATATTTTCATTCTGAATCAGCTTGATCACCATACTTTCATCCCTTAGAAATTCATTTAAAAGGTAAAATTTTAAGATGGTACCAAATTAAAAATAAGGTACTCCCTAAGGAAGAGGCAACTTTCATCTTCCAAATTGATATTCCACAACATTCCTTGGACATGAAGAAGATATCTGACTTGCTCTAAGTCTTAGTAACAGTATAAAGTGTAGCAAAAAGCATAAATAAGTACATTACCTTCACAGTTTCATAGTTCAGCAGCGAGTCTATGGCAGCATTACCTGCATCATTATCTGCCTTGTTCATTTCTATTCTAAATTTAGTTCTATAAAACAAAAATGGGCAAAGCCATAAACAATCTGTTCCACCAAGGGAACATAGCTCTAAATCCCAACTAGCTTCTGGGGTACAGCTTACCTCCATCGTGTGACTGCAATTGTGAAAGCTGTGTAAGCACTCAATGTTCCCAAGGTGACAAGTGCAAACTGGGCACCACATCTGTAATACTGGGGGAGAAAAAGAGAAACAAGAAATCGGTACTGTTCCAAAACAAACTCACCTGCCAAGGTGGATGTCTAAAGGAAAACAGAAAACTGGGAAAAAATTTTCACAGCTTGGGGTTCTGATAAAGGTCTCATATCTAAAATATAGAGAGTTGAACCAAATTTATAAGGTTACAAGTCATTTCCCAATTGATAATTGGTCAAAGGATATGACTAGGTAGTTTTCAAGAAATTAATGCTATATATAATCATGAAAAAATGCTCCAAATCATCTCTAATTAGAGAAATGCAAATTAAACTATGAGGTACCACCTCACACCTATTAGATTGGCTAAGATGACAAAAAGGGACAATGATCAATGTTGGAGAGGTTGTTGGAGGATGGGGATATTAATTCACTATTAATTGAGTTGTGAACTAATCTAAGCATTCTGGAAAGCAATATGGAAGTATACCCAGCAATACCAATATAAGGTCTATATTTAGAAGAAATCATAAAAAATGGGAAAAGTCTCACATGTTTCAAAATATTCATAGCAGTACTTTTGGTAATGGCAAAGAATTGGAAATTGTGGGGATATCCATCAATTGGGGAATGACTGAACAAGTTATAGTATATGAATGTTATGGAGGATTATGTTCTATAAGAAACCATGAATGGTTGAACTCTAGAGAAGCATGGAAAGAATTACAGGAACTTGATGCTGAGTAAAAGAAGCAGAATCAAGACAACATATACATTAACAGCAACATTGTGAGTTTATCAACTTTGATGGATGCAGCTGCTCTCAGCAGTTGAGAAAACTAGGACAACCTTGGGAGACCTGTTATGGACATACCATCCACATCCAGACAAAGAAAAAAAAACCATAACAAAACAAAACAAAAATCTCAGAATCTGAATGAATACTATGTTCAATTTTTAAAAATTTCTCTTATATTTTTCCTTCCCATTCTATGATTTTCTTTCCTTTCCCTTAGTCCTAATTCATCATACAGAAAATGACTAATATGTAAACATGTTAAACACACACACACACACACACACACACACACCCCAATATAAAATGTTCACCGGACTCTTCGCTGTTGAGGTGGGGGTGGGTGGGAAGGGAGGGTGGATGAAATTTGCATAACTTATAAATATGCAGGTGGATGACTATTGAAAAACTTTCATAACATGTAACTGGAAAAATAAAATAAATATCAATTTTTAAAAAGATGGCTGCTTGAACTCCTGAACGTCTACTTCAGCCAAATTCTGAACTTCATACCAGATCTTTATAGATTTCATTTATTTCAATACTGTAAAAAAAAAATCAGTCAGTAGTATAAAAGGGAAAGCTCTCTAGCATAGCAAAAAATAAAGGGGGGGGGAGGGCCCTCTAGTCTAGCAAGAATAAACTCAAGCAGAGATGACTAGGGACAACAACACTGAATCCTGAGGCAACGATCAATGATGAGCTGACTAGCAGCAGGCCCCAGCACTCAAGATCAGGACAGCACAGGCCCAGGGACTCTGACCTGAGACACCAGAGAAAAACCTTGAAGACCTACCTACCTACCACCTGTGAACCTCAAAGATCCAGGATGGTCTAAATAATGTGAGGTGGAGGTCAGCTCCAAGTGACTTAAGGCAAGAACAAGCAGGGTTTGACTACCCCACCCAAAAGCACAGTCATAGAGTAGAACCTATTCCTGGCACAAAGCCCCAGTTTAGGAACTAAAGCTGAAGATGAATAAATCAAAGAAAACACTGAACAGCATAAAAAATTGTTACAAATGTAATGCCATAATAACTGCAAGTAAGATACCCTAAGGATTTTCCACAAGGACTACATGACTACCTAGAAGAAATGAACTGTAAAAAGAATGAAATAAAAGCTGTCGTTCAGTCATTTTTCAGTCATGACCAAATCTTTGTGATTTCATTTAGGGTTTTCTTGGCAAGGATACTAAAGGGAAAAAAATGAAAGGAGGAAAAAAAACCAGATTAAAAGAGAAAGTGGTAAATGTTACATAAGAAATAGAATTCCCCCAAAGCTAGAATAGACCAAAAAGAAATCAATGACTCCACAAGAGTGAAAAAATATTAGAACAAAATCAAAAGTCTGGAGAAAATAGAAGAAAACATAAGATATATGTCATTAAGAACAAATGATCTTGTAAACTGAAAATTGTCTAGATCTATTAGCACCAAAGGGCAAAGTAAAGATAGAAAGAATCCAATAATCAATCATCTCCTGAAAGGAATTCCAAATGGAAAAGTCCTAGAAATGTCATGGCCAAAATTCAGAGTTCCCACATCAAAGAAAAAAAATACTACAGGCTTCTTAGAAAGGAGCAATTCAAGTAACAAGAAAGTTCTGTCAGGACCGCACAAGACTTGAGAATTTCTTTAAAAAAAAATACAAACCAAAAACCAAAAACTCTAAGAGATCTTAGAATACAATATTAACAAAGGCAAAAATTAAAGACCTACAACCGAGAATAAGTTCCCTGAAAAACTGAGTATAATCCTGTAGCAAAAGAATAGATCTTTAATAGAAAGCTTGATTTAAAAAAAAGACCAGAGATGAAAAGAAATTCTGAAATACAAGACAGTCCAGAAAAACCGAGCAACTAGACAAATTTATGTGAGCATTGAGAAACTTTGAGATGATGCTGTGCAATGGATTGATTACAAACTGACAAAGAGAAGTAAGCAAGAACCAGATTTATACAAAAACACTGTAAAGAAAAACACTTTTCAAGCCTTTCAAATTTTGATCAATGTTGTATGATCAACTCTTTCCCTAGAGTATCTATAAGGAAACAGGTTATCCACCTCTTTACAGAGATGATGGAAACAAGATATAGAGATTCTCATTTTTGGACATGGTTCCAATTATGGCTTCATTTTGTTTGACTATGCTTAGTTATTACAAGGATTTTTTTTTCTTCCTTTCTTTTCATGAAGTTCATGAATAGGAGTGAGAGCAGGGGGAAGAGGTGGTAGCATGTTGGGAAGGAAGGGGATGCTAGTATAGTGATGTCTCCCCCCCGCCCCACCCAAATGATGCCATTTCAACACTTTTTTGAAAATGAACTAAAGAGAGCAGAAGAAAGTTCAAAAAGAAGTACAGATAACCAGGACAGTTTTGAAAGTAATATGTAGAATTTATTGTATACTTTGTTTAAAAAAGCAAGTGCTACAAAATTGGGTTTCATGCAAAATTCTCTTTTTGTGTTCTGCTGTATATATGACAATGTTCTTTTTTGGTTTAAGTTTAAAATAAAAAATAAAATTTGAAAAATCTCATTTTCTAACTGCAACTGAATAAAATCATTTTAATAAAAATGATGTTAAGAGGAAAATCTAAAACCGAAAAACTACAAATAATCCAAGCAACACCTAAAGAAATGACTGTAGGTAAAAAACAAGTTCCCTCATAGAGGCTAAGCATTGATTAGAAGAATAAGAAAGACTGAATGTAGAAAATCAGACAGTTATTTCAATGATCACAAACTGTGTCTTTACACAAAAGCCCATCTTTCCATTACCAATATCCTCCTGGAGCTGCTATATCGCTGAGAACTATGGAATATCACGATCTCTAAAGAATCAAATTTGTGGGTGACCCCAGGGCAATAGAAAGATTTATGATGACTCTAAGTAGGCTATGGCATGTTATCAATGATGATCTGTTTGCAAAAAGTGGCATGAAAGACATCATTAACGACATGTATAACCAGAAAAGCTGACTGGTCACGTATGGTGAGTAAAGGGTAACAGATGGACAGTCCAAGAGCTGCACTGGTAGCTACAAAATATTAAAAGAGCCAGAGTAAGGCCTGCAGCACATTAGGTGGATTCTCTATGGAAAATTATATACAGCAACTTCACAGAATAAGGAGGTATGGATGAATTGCAACGTACACCAGTGCAGAAAGATTCCACTTAGGCCTGCCAAGGGGATGACCATCTTTTAGTTACCAAGGTTTACAGTCTTGGAGTCATCTTCAACTTCTCACCCTCCATAGTCAAGTCTGGCTGATTTGACTTCTTCAATGTCTCTGCTATCTAGCCCTTTCTCTCTACATCACATCACATCATTACAGTTCAAGACTCATCATTTCTTGCCTGAACTATTGTAATAGCCTTCTGATTGATCAGAACCATCAAATTGCTATTTCTAAAGTACATATCTGACCATGCCACTTCTTCTCTGCAATAGCTCCTCCAGGGGCGCCCTATTGCTTCCAAGATAAAATATAAATGCCTTTGCTTTACATATAAAATCCTTCACAATCTGAGTCCAGGCAGCACTAGATAGAGGAAACTAGGTAGCATAGTAGCTAGAATGTTGGACCATAAGATGCAAGTTCAAATCCCACCTCAGACATTTCTGAGTTGTGTGACTGACCTTGGGGCAAGGTATTTCATCTAGTTGCCTCAGTTTGGTCCAATCTCACAGCCTTTAAAAAGTACATGCTGGAAATGGTTGCCAGGGAGTGGTGGTGGGGTGGGGTTTTCTGTATATGTGTGTATATGTGTGTGTGTGTGTGTGTGTGTGTGTGTGTGTGTGTGCGCGCATGTGTGTATGTGTTTTTCCCCTTCCTCATCCTCTTTCTTCTCCATCTTCTCTTATGCACAGGACTCAGTACCTGATGTTTTCTTTCAGCTAAGTGCCTAGTCCAACCCTCATGGTGAATATATGAGTATTATTTCTTGATCAGCCATTGATTGATCCATATTTGCTTTTCTGTGCATATTCCTCAGGTCTGCTACCTGACACTAAACAGACTATAAGGCCCTTAAGGGCATGAATTGGTCTTTCTGTCTTGTTTCCCCAGTGTAGTTTTTAATAAAAATTTGTTCAAATGAATTTAATTACTGCAATGATTTTTGATAATGTCATGAAATAAGCTTAAACATAAACAACAAAGTACCAAACCTTATCTCTGAAAGCTTTCATGTGCCTAAATGCTGCATAATGGCCTCAGAGAAGAAATGGGAAAACACATTTTCCTGTCTTCATTGCTGAAATGGGGGGTATGACTATCAAATACTATATACATGGACAGATGTGGTGGTTGGTTTTCCTGAACTTTTTCAAATGTCCATTACAATGAAAAAAGTTCACTGAGTAGGGGAAAAAAAGAGAGTTATATTAAGAAATGAATTATGACAAAAAGAAAAGGTATCAAATTAAATTAAAAAACAAAACTATTCAGTCTACTTAAATGCTATGAAGATAAACTTAGAAATTCTTAAATGAATTTAAGAACTCTATTATTTTAAATTTTTTTATTTTGGCTTGACTTTTTTAAATACCAATCACTCTTTTATGAAAATACAACCAGCAAGCCAATCCCTATGACAAATATTTTAAAAGATTTGAAAAAAAGAAGTTCAGGATAATCAATCAACTTAGAGTTCTATATGGCTTATATGCAATATTCCAAAGAAGTTCTTGACCTCTGTAACAAAAGAATAAAGGTTTTACCCAAGGTTTTAAAGATTTCTCTTTCCATATATCAAGAAATAATTAAATTAACAAAATTAACAACAAAATACAGTAGAATATCTGTTGAAGTTTGGGATAATAAATTTGGACTTGCATTGAAAGGAAACTATTCTTCAGGTTCATAATGAATTACCTAGCTTTTAAACCTAGAAACACTGAATAACATATAAACCTGAAACAGTGAATATCTATTAAAGAAACTATATTTGATGTGCAAATAAAAGTTTTTTGTATGAATGAAGTTAGCACTTACCAAAATTCCACTGACCAGGGTCACTTCAAACATGATGGGAAGAAGATTAAATACTAAAGCACTCAGGACAAAACTGATACCCCTTGTCCCTCGGTCAATAGCCTTTGACAGAGCTCCTGTCTGTCTGCTCAAATGGAAACTCAAGTCCAAATTGTGAAGGTGGAGAAAGACATTCCTGGCTATTCTTCGGATTGAATTTTGGGCCACTTTACCAAATACTGCATTTCGAATTTCATTAAAAAGGGCAGCTCCAGCTCTTGACACACCATCTAAAATAGTATTCAAAACAAAAAATTAAAAAGGAAGGGAATAAAAAATGCAAACACCTATAACAAGGATATTTTTTATTTTGAACTTTCTGTGTTGTTGGCAGGTACAATGAAAGAGTACTAAAAACTAATGCACAGTTAGTCCATTAATTAAATTAACTAGGTGGAACTAAATTCCACCAAAACCTGATGTACAGTTATAGATGTTACCTAACAGTTCATAAACATCAATTTACTTCACTGTAGAAGGGATTGTAAAGGGGTATTAATTATTGGAAGTTTTGTCATGATTTATATTTTGTTCTGAGACCTGAAAAATATAACTCAGGTTGCAGAATCTGGGAATGAATATTAATTAACATGAGGTTTTAAAACTAAACAAAACCACCCAAAAGAATAATAAACACATTAAATGTTAAGCTGTGTTAGTAGTGAAAAGGTTATATCAGCTCATTTATGACAAACTCCTTCCAGAAGAAAATTAACACCTGTAGACAGATGAAAGAACACTTACAGCCAATCAAAACTGCTGTTGCCATGGTTGCGACTGTATTTGGTGCATTACTCAAGTTTAACATGGTTCCTGACATCTCATTGAGGTTGTCGACTGCATATTTAAACATGAAGGGAACTATTATATTCATGGCCTTAAAAGAAAAAAAAGCAATTATACATACTGTGCTGAAATATTTATTTATAAATGCATAAATATTTACCTTATATTAGTGCCTGTCATCTTATTTGTAACTTAACCACTCAATGACAGTAGGACAATTATGACAGAAAAAACACTTGATATTGGGAGCAGTCAAGCTCAGAGACTTTACTTCCCACTGACCTCAATCTGTAATATTGATTTACAATGCTATAAAAGCGATTAAATGTCATTTCCTCTATAAAGACCACCTAGATCACCCTACCAAGAAGTGATCAACAGGATCACTTGAAAACTAGAAGGAGCCTTGGAGATCATTTTCTTTTTAAAAAATGTATTTTTTTTTATTTGTTTTTCCAACAACATGCAATGGTAGTTTTCATCAATCTTTTTTTTTTTGCAAGGTTTTGAGTTTTACATTTTTCTCCCTCCCTCCCTTCCCTCCCCTCTTCCCTGATGGAAAGCAATCTAATATAGGTTGTACATTGTAATTATGCTAAACACAGATCCATATTAATGATGTTGTGAAAGAAGGATCAAAACCAAACTGAAAAAACAAAAACATTAGAGGGAAAAAATGAAATAATACATAAGACAACTTTTAAAAGCTGAAGAAGTTTTGGTCTGCATTTAAACTCACGGAGATCATCTAAGTCCAATCTCTTCATTTTATAGTTGAGGAAGCTAAAGTACAGAGAAATTAAATGATTTTCCCCAAGATCACATTGGTGGTATCTCTTCCTACTCTAAGTCTTCATTTGTACCATTTTTTCTCAAATTAAGTTCAAGTCAATAAAATTCATTAAGTGCCTACAACATGCCAGGGACTATGCTTAGCCCTCAGAGAGTTCACAGTCTAATGAACTCCTGGTATTGCCTCTTCTGTCATGATGAACTCTAAGCTCCCTGGGGATAGGGTGTCTTGAGTTTGGTCAAGAAGCAGTTCTGGTATATGACCTCTGACCTAGGTTCTGAACCTCTTCTGCCTGTATGACTTTTGGCAAATCTCATTCCTGCTCAGGGCTTTCCAAGGAAGCACATCCACTGTACCAGATGCTGTACTAAAAACTAAAAGATACAAACATAAGCAATCTAGACAGTCCCTACCCTTAAAGAGTTTCCATTCTAATAGGGAGCCAGAATCCAACAGTGGGAAAATGCAATTGTCAAGAAATCCCGAGTGAGATGAGAGGCTGTAACATGGGAAGAGAGGGCTAGACAACTTCAAAGGTTTCTTCAAATTTCTAAGATGGTGTGACTTTTGCTTCCTTGAGTTCCTTTAATAAGGTCTTTCTGACTTCCCTAAATATCAAACACAATTTCCCTGTATGTGTAGATTCAATGAATGTTTCTGAATGAAAAATTAAAAACAAAACTACCTCAATACAGTCAAGGTTCATTCACAAAATAGTAACACTGATAATATTTAAAATTAAGTATCAGTAACTAAGATCTGCTATGATAGACACTAGGTAAAAAGTATAATCAACTACAAAATGCAAATTAAGCTCATCAAAGTCAAAAAATGGTTGAACCATAAGAGTAACCTCACAAGCCAAAACATCTACAAAGTTATCAGATAATTAAAGGGATGAGTTTGAATCCCAAGTCTTCTACTTACTACCTGTGCAACCTTGAGCAAGACCTAAACCTTGGTTTTCTCATCTGTAAAATGAGAGAACTGGACTAGGTGTATGGCCTTCTCAGGGTCATTCTAGAGCTAAATCTAGGGGCAAGACATATATCAGACTCAAGTTCTACTTGGAAAAATCCAATTCATACACATTAAGAATGGGCACACTCATTTTCTTTGAAAATTTATCCATCAGGGAATGAAGCTTGGTGTTACTTGTGTCCATTTCCTATAGAACATCAAGACTCAGTGCACAATAGGTAATTGGCCAAAAGAAAGATATTGTTTTCAAAAGAATTGCAAACCATAAATGACCAAGTCTCAAGTTGAAAATAATAAGAGAAATGCAAATCAAACAACTGCAGTTTTACCTCAAAGGTGAAAAATCTCAAAGCCCCAGTAACAGATAATGTTTGAGGGGCTATGAGAAGACAGATATACTATTAGTGAAGCTGCTTAGTGGTTCAAACATTCTAGGTCCAATTTGGAACTACTGAAAAGTGAGTAAAATTTCAAGAAATCCCCCTAATAAGAATAGTCTCTAAGGAAATAAATGACAGAAACAAAAATTCAATATATACAAAAATATTCACAGCAGGAGTCTTTGTAGTAGCAATCAGCCAATCAAATCAAGTATCCATGGTGGAACTGTGAGAAGGGAAAAGGAGACAAAAATGTGTATCTTTAGATATACTTAAGATCTCTCTCTCTCTCTCTCTCTCTCTCTCTCTCTCTCTCTCTCTCTCTCTCTCTCTCAATTTTCAGAGCTAGAAAGGGCCTTAGAAATCATTTAGTTTTAACTCCTACATTAAAAAGATAAAGAAACTTGAGGTCCAAAGAGGAAAAATAACTTGTGCCCAAGATCACAGAGCTATTATAAGGCAAAATTGGGATTGAAATTAGACTCTCTGATTTCCAATCAATCAACCAACATTTATTAAGTACTAACTCTATGTCAGGTACTATAAATAGATGCTGAGAATAAATAGAGACAAAAAAAATAAACTACTTATACCCAAGGATCTTCATTCTAGTGAGGATGGTAATATGACAATGTATACAAAATGGTTTAAAAAAAAGTAATTGGACATGGAAGGGTCTTAACATCTCTATCATGAATCTCTGAGGTAGTCTACTCTAATGACTCCTCAGAATAATGTTATAAAATGAATAAAATACACAGAATTACAAAATAAACCCATTATATTGAAATACAGCTACTACCTACCTACCTATTTAAAAAGTTCATGAACTGAATGCCTTCTGTGGGGGTGGGGGGAAGGAAGTGAGATTGGGGGAAAATTGCAAAATTCAAAATTAATTAAAAAAAATAAATAGCTTTAGGAAGAATAAAGCATTGTCATAACACCTATTAATAAAAATTCATTCAATTGTAAAAATAAAGTTCATGAACCTAGGTTAAAAACTCCTGCTATGAGACATAACAAAGAAAATTTTATTTTCTGTGAACCTCTGATTATTAATATAAGGAAAAGCATGCTCACCAAAGGAATTTGCTGCTGTCATGCATGGAGAATGTCCAGAGCAGAGTTGAAGTCAAACTGGGATGCTTTATAGATAGATAGAGGTCTTCCAGATGTTCCTCTTAATGGAGGATAGTATATTGATTGCATCAAGCTGGGGAATACTGCCAAGCCTCCTAAACAAGAGGCTCTATAATCACTCAAAGAGTTTGGCCTAACTCTCCACATAGGACAAAGTAGATATATCACTATTGTCCAGATGAGAAGTACAGCTGAACCAAGAGAACCAGTATCTATTAGTGTGTGCTCACATGTGGACATTTCTATATACATACTCTCTCCCCCCCCCCCTTGGGCAGGCACTGCAGACAGATGATGAAATGGAAGGAGGAATAAATGAAAGGATCAAAGTAGGTTAAATTGCATTTGGGAAAGTGGGCTTTTTCCCTGAAAGAAAACTGCATCTATTTAACACTAATATCTTCTAAATAATTTTATATGGCACAAACAAGGATTTTCACAATCTCTAAGACTGAAAATCTGAGTCATACAAAAAGTAATGAAAAGATATAGGATAGATATAAACCAATTACTGCCCATGATAACTTACATAGAACAAATGATATAAAAAATATCATTAAAGAGACATAGGATCAGAAAAAGAAGGTAAGCCAATCATGTAGTGAAAGTAAGGGACAATAAATACTTATGTGCCACTTTCACAATGTTAAAAGTTCCAGAATGTTGAATGAACCCACCAAGGCTCATGGGAAAACATGGACGAGAGGTATATAGAGAAAGAAGGCATGGAAGATTTGTGATCTGCACAGTTGAAAGGGGGACCCACATTGATGAAATCATACACCCACTGAAATGTAAGAGCACGTGAAGATTCTGCAAGGTTTCAGAAAAACAAAGAAATCCCAGCTCATGTTAAGATTCCATTCTTCCACTATTCACTTTACTAAATGTAAAGCCTGTACTGACAACAATCCTAATTTTAGCTCCAACTGATAGAAGCTATTTAAATCTCACCAATCAAGGCTCCAATATAAGGTATATGAGTGTCTTAGCAACTAAGCAGGTGTCTTAACACCCAACAATATCATTGAAGTACATAGCAGATGTTGGAAAGCATTATAAAATGAAGCAGCTTCGTGGTATGGGTGACACTAAAGCTAACTGTTTCAAACTTTAGGAAGAAAACACCACATCTACAGTGATATAATAGATTGAATTTCTGACTTTCCGAATGTGATCTCAATAAATATATGACTTCTTCCAAAGAGAAGACCAGTTTGAATACATTTTTGGTCCGACAGATTCCAGTTGTTGCTGCGTTATTGACCCCTGAATTGTCTGTCTTCCCACCTCTGTAAGACAGAGCCACCTATGAGTTCAGAGGCAAATATGCCTCCAAGTGAGAAATGCAAGAATAGGTCAATCCAGAGTTCAGTTGTTCAGCATTATTAACCTTGTCAGGGATTTTATTCTTGACACAAACTGAGCTAGTAATTAGCCTGATGTAACCAGACCCTCTTTAATTTCTCTGTATCCCAATAACTGAGTCCCTGCCTGGCTACCTTGTGGCTGAGTCCCTGCCTGGCTACCCTGTGGCTGAGTCCCTATGCAGATACCATTCTCTAGTAGTCTTTAGGATTGCTATCTTGAAGTCTTCCTCCAGACTCCTGCTATAAGACAGGCTAGTTATCATTCTCCACATGTCCTCAATTCCACTCATATATCTTTCACCTTAATGCAAAACCTCTTCAGCATTTGCCTAGACTCCATCAGCCTTTGAAACAGCTCTCCCAGCCACTTGTCTCTTTTCTCTCCCATCTATCTTTCACATAGCTTTCAAAGTGATCTTCAGCTAACCAGAAAAAAATGTCACAAGTCCATGAGATTCCTAATGCAGAGTTCTGATGGTGCTGCTTTCTCATGCAGAAACCTTTAATGACTCCTTGCTGAGGTCAGAATAAAATAGAAATTCTTAAGACTGGAAGCCAAGATCCTCTACAATCTCACTTGCTGGCTTTATTTCCCCCTTTTTTTTATTCCCCTTCACACACCATCTTCCAGACCAAGTAGAACACTAGCAATTCCCTGATCTCATCCTCCACTCTCCAGTTGCCTTCATGCCTCCATGTTCTGCACACATTCATACTATCCATGTGCTTCCTCTTCCTTCAAAGTTCAACCCAGGTGTCATCTTCTCCACAAAGTCTTTCTTCACTGGATCAACATCTCACCTCTCCAATTTTCCTAGAACACTTTGTCTGAATCATTCCTCTTTCTGTATCACAATCTATTTCTTTGTGCATGTATCTTGCCCTCCTAGCAGAATCTAAGAACTTTTCAGAGGGACAAGGGCTCTCGGTTCTTCATCTGGTACAGTGTCTGCCTCGTATATTTGGTTAGTGAATTGAATGAATACCCTTCTTGCCCATGCAGAAGGCCTCCATCCCCACCCACCCCCGAGTCAAACGTTTACATGCTTCTGATGTCAACCAACTTCCTATGACTCTGCCTATCTGGCTCTCAAACTTATTTATTGCCTCCTTCCTTCTACCCTGTTGTTCTACTAGCCTAACAAGACTGGCATCTGGAAAAACATAGGGGTTGAATTATATAAGATCTAAGGACTTTTCTACCTTTAAAACCCTATGATGACATGATCTTTTCATTCAGTGATGGAACCTTTCCAAACTTCCCCTTTTTACCTCAGGGAATCTGGCTATCATTAGTCTGGTCTGCCCCACATCCCACTGGGCCTAAGTAATAACAAAGCCTGGGAAAAAACAAATCAGTCAGCATCCCTTTAGAGCAGCAAGAGATGAAATATCCTTTAAACTTGAAAATGATATCCACAATTGCTTAATCATGCTTAGTCTCGAAGGATACCAGTGCTGAAATGGGGCTTGAAGATGATCTATTCTCACCCCTTCCATTTTATGGACGAAAAACTTGAGGCTAAGAGATGGGAAGTCAATTGTTCAATGTCTTCATGCTGTGAAAGCTTTTTCCTGCCACATGGACAGCCACTTTTTCTCTGGAAGCTTTTATTCTTGGCCCTCATTCTGATATAACTCAGTGAGTTTGGGTACCTAGGCTTACCTGGGGAAGACAAGTTATTCTAGCACTGCCTTAGTAGCACAAAAGAGACAAATTGCTAAGGGAAAAACATTTTTGTTTTGTGTTCCTCTGAAAGTTGGAAGGGAAATCAACAAGAAAACTAGGAAGTTTTATTCCCTTTCCCAAAGAGGGGAAGCTTGGTTGAAGAGATAAGCTTTTTACCAGGTCCTGAAAGGTGACAGGTTGACTTTCTGTCTGATTTGAAAAATCAACCAGACTCCAAAGAAATAGTTAAAGTATGTACAGGTGTGTACACACACACACCTTCCCCTACATACACTCATCCCTAGTCTTTCAATGAAACACCTCCTAAAGTGACAGATTTTATGAAGACTGGTCATTCTAAACATTGACAGCAAAAAGAAATATTTTAGGGCAGTCTGGCAAGAAAGCTCCAAATTCAACCTATGTTCCAATACCTTACCCTAGTATAAGCCTGGCAAGATTTTTAAGTCATCTACAGATGGCACTTCGCCAAAAGGTTGGCCAATAGGTCAACTCATAAATGTTTTTAATCACAGTAAATCATAATAATCATTTTAAAAATGAATATAATTGGACTGAATTAGTAGTAGCAGTATCTGAAGTTCTCAGTTCAGATAGTCAGGGCATCAGACAACAGGCACTGAGCACAGGGCTCTGCTGCCTTGCCCATATGAAGTTTCAGCTCACAATGTCAGAATAAGCAGGTGGAGAAGGAGCAACAGAGAGGCCACACAGTTCAAAGAACATTTGTTACAAGGCACATTTAGAGAGTGCAGATTTAGGAGTATGGGGGCCTGGTCATATAGATCCAGTGCAGAGAAGACTGCTCATGGTCTTTCACAGACCAGGGCACAAACCAGGAAAGCAATGACTACACCTCTCCTTAGATCATACAACCTTGGAAGAAGTGAACATTTACAGGTCCCTGGAATAGCTCTGCAAATAGCAGCAAGAAAAAAAACCTGAAGATTGGCACAGTGTCTTCTCTATCCCGGGAGAAAAGTTCAAATTTAACATAAAGTTAAAAGTCAGAAGAAGACAAAAGTCAAAAACTACATGCAAAAGACTCAAAAAAAGAGTAGTTAGATCTCAGGCCCAAAAGAATTCCTAGAAGAGTTCAAAAAAGGACTTGAAAAACCAAATAAGAGAGGCAGATGAAAAATGGGAGAAAGAAATTTGAGTGATACAAGAAAATCGTGAGAAAAGAATCAATACCCTTTGTCCCAGCAATACTGCTATTCCCAAAGAGATTTAAAAAAAAAGAAAGAAAAGGGAAAAGAACCCATATGTACAAGAATATTTCTGTAGCTCTTTTTTGTGGTGTCAAAGAACTGGAAACTGAGGGAATATCCATCAATTAGGGGATGGCTGAACAAATTGTGATGGAATACTATTGTGCTATAAGAAATGATTAGCAGGCTGCTCTCAGAAAAACCCAGAAAGACTTAAATGAACTAATGCAAAATGAAGTCAGCAGAACCAGGAGAAGACTGCACACAGTAAGAGAAATATTGTACAATGATCTACCAGGAATGACTTAGTTGTTCTCAGTCATAAGATAATCCAATGTAATTCCAAAAGACATGATAAAAAATGCTATCCACCTCTAGAAAAAGAACTAATGGAGCCTGAATGCAAATGGAAGAAAAAAATTTTTAAACTTGATTTTTCTTGATGTTTTTGGTCAATTTTTCCTTGCACAACATGACTAATAGGGAAATGTTTTTGGCATGACTGCACCTGTATAGCCTATATCAAATTGCTGCCTTCTTAATAAGGGAGAAGAGAAGGAAAAAGAGAATTGGGAAATCAAAATTTTAAAAAACAAATGTTAAAAATTGTTTTTACATGTAATTGGGAAAAAATAAATTATTAAATTAAAAAGTGTCTTAAAAAGTATACAATCTGCACACATGAATGGAGGACTTAAACATCAATTGCTTGAGGGATACTTGTACTGAAGTCTGGAAAGGTTCAGGAGAAATTGAATCTATTTGGGGAATAAAATATTTCACATATGTTATGATTTATTTTGTAAAAAATCAAAGAGCATCTAGTCTTAAATTATAAAGTATAGCAACTTTTCCAGGTGAATCCTATAGAAAACTATGCTCAACATGACTTGCATCTATCTCTTGTCTCTCCATTTCTACAGAATTACTATAAGCTTTTTAATAGACATCATTACCTTAAGTCTCTCTGTGTCCTTTCCAATCCATCCTATATATACTACTGCCAAGCTAATCTGATAACACTTCTTGGGGGGGGGGGGGGGCGGAGAAGTGGAGAGGTTTTCCAGGCAATAGGGTTAAAAAGTGATTTGCCCAAGGTCACACAGCTAGGTAATTATTAAGTGTCTGAGGTCAAATTTGAACTCAGGTCCTCCTAATTCCAGGATCGGTGATGTACCACCAAGCTGCTCCCCATAACACTTTTTGAACAATACCTCCCAGCCATCCCTTCAAAGAATTAAAAAAATTCCTTATCAAGAGATGAAATCGGGGTGGCTAGGTGGCATAGTGGCCTTGGAGTCAGCAGTACCTGGGTTCAAATCTGGTCTCAGATACTTAATAATTACCTAGCTGTGTGGACTTGGGCAAGCCACTTAACCCCATTTGCCTTGCAAAAACCTAAAAAAAAAAAAAAAAAAAAAAAAAAAAAAAAAAAGAGAGAGATGAAATCCAGCTACTGTATTTTGGCATTCAAGGCACTGCAAAATCTGATTCCATTTGCTTTCTTTTACCAAAACTTCACTCCAGTATAATGGTCTATTTGTCATATTCCAGGCATGTCAGATCCTTTCTCACCTTCACTGCTATCTATACTGTTCTCTTGGTTTGGCTAAGTTCTATTCTCTAAGCCTACTCTGATACTTGGCACAGTCCATCTCAGGTAAGTGGGAGGGGAGGGGGATACAGTATATCATGCTATATTTATTTTTAGAAAGCCATCTTACCAATTGGGGGCTTTTTTGTTTATTTGTTTTTATGGGGGGTTGCAAGGCAATGGGGTTAAGTGACTTGCTCAAGGTCACACAGCTAGGTAATTATTAAGTATCTAAGGTCAGATTTGAACTCAGGTCCTCCTGACTCCAGGGCCAGTCTCTATCCACTGTGCCACCTAGCTGCCCTCACCAGTTCGTTTTTCATTAAATCTTTTCCTTTGTTACAAGGGAAAGTAAAATGAAAGCATTGGAAAAACAATCAAAGAAGAAAAAACCCAAACTAAACAAAAACAAAAGGTACCAAAAAACCCTTTTTAATAAAGAAAAGTCCTTTTGATTCTAAACAACTGAGATCATCTACATTTTATTAAGGAAATGTATCATCTGTGCTGTGGGAAAAGAATAGGAAGAAAACAACAGTAAATCTACACTACTTAAAGCTGACAGGAATGCTAGTCATCTAGTCCAACCCTCCTGTTTTACATTGCAGAGGTCAAATGACTTGCCCAAGGCCACACAGCTGGCATCCCAGATGGGTCTCTTCTACTGTATCGTGATGTCTCAACAATCAGAAAGAAGTTATGGCTGACTGTCTACATTTTATGCCCCACCCCACAAGTGGTCAAACCCAACTCAATCACAAACCTAACATTTCCTGGCTTTATTTTTTTTTTTTTGACTATTTAGATACAGAACTTGGGAGTATAACTGCAAAACCATTGTTAGTGATCTCTGAGGCATCATAGGACTTTCAGAAAGGGTAAAAGAATAGATTCTACAAATTATCGACTAGCATGTTTGATGTTGATTCTTGGAAACAGATGTAAATTGATAATTAAATGTATAGTCCATGCGCACTTATAAAGGGAAGCAGTGATAACTATAAGCTAGCAAGAGAAAAACAATAGAGGGAGAAAGCGTGTGGTAGACTCAAAATAAGTAAATGTTACAATGTTGCAACAATAACAAAAAAAACAATATAATTACGGATTATATTTATCAAGACGTATAATATCCAGAACAAGGCAAATGATAATTTCTCTATACTAGGCTGTATCTACATCATATCTACAATGATGTATTTGGCTAGGAACACAATTTAGAAAGAATATGGGATGTGTTCCCACTTGTCAAAGGAAGGTCATCAGGATGGGATGGGGACTGGAAGTTATGCGGTTTAAGTTTCTTGGGGGAACTGGAGACTAAAGAGAAGTCATCCATCATCATTTCTGTCTGCAAATATTTAAAGGGTTGTCATGTGAAAGAGATTTCAGAATTCTACTCAACTACTAGAAAACAAAACAAAAAATAATGTGTAGAAGCTACAAGGAAGCAAATTTTAGAAAAACTTCCTAATAATTAAAGCTGTCTAAAAAATGGAATAAGTTGCCTCGATTTCTAGACACTAGAAATTTTCAAGCGGAGGATGATGACTTGTCAAGGATGTTGTAGGAAGGATTCATGGGTCAGGTAGAAGTCATACTAAACCGCCAACATTCCTTCCAACTGAAATTCTTTATAATTTGAAGTACTCACAAAAATTAATCTCTTACATGGTAGCCTGCTCTGTCTAATGGCTCTCTTGCTTGTACTACCAGAAAAGAATTGCCTAGTTTTAATCTATACACTTCTGGACAAGCAGAAGTAAATCTTTTGTTCCTCTATTTAAGAGCCTCTCATATTCTCATCAGGCTAAGAAAGTGGTGGTAGAAAATGGGGCACAAAAAAAAACACTAAGGGAAGATTTGATGGAAACTATTAGACAGAGAGAAGAAAGGAGTGAATCAAGTATTTGGGCAATTCTCAACATTGAGGGAAGAATAGAGCCCTTGAAAAATTTCCTTAATGACTTCTACTAAGAGAAATAAACTCAACTGAACTCCAATTCCAATCAACATGAATCTTCCTTCTTGACTTTTTAAAAATTTTGAAAATTAACTCAGTACATACAATTATTTTTATTTTTCACATGAGATTATTCTTCTGGTTTAGAAATAAATGTATATACATTTCTTCTGTTTGAGGAAATGGGAAATGAGATTTCGAAAAGGTAGAAAAAATTGGTATAACTGAGGTCTTCAGACACATGGAAAGGAACAAACATTGATTAAGTCCTTTTTTTCTATTAGGCACTGTGCAAAGAGCCTTACACATCAATTCATTTAATCAGAATGTTTTCAAATCACAGTTTGGGAAAGATAACCAAAAGATTTAAATAGTTTGCATAAAAAACGAATAGAAGACTTAATATTAAATAAAATTTACAAGGAACTTGGTTCAATGGCTTTCTTTTTAGACTATTAATTTTTTTAAGATTTTATTTATTTTGAGTTTTACAATTTTCTGCCCAATCTTACTCCCCCCCGCCCAGAAAGCAATTTGTAGACTATTAATTTAATCAAGAAACTATAAACCTAATAAGACAGAGAAATAGGGGAAGGAAATGTTACAGGATCAAGTAACCTTGATTTAAACTGGGGCTGAAGCCAGCTGAAAACCATCTACTACAATACAATATTCACAAAACAAGCTGGTTTCATCTTATTTCTCAGATCAACTACAGAAAGATGGAAACAAATTAAACGTAGAAAAACAACTGACTGACATTGTCTTCAACATACTAAGTTATGAAATGAAAGTCCCCCAGAAATGGAACAATTTAAAAGGTTTCATCCACTTTTCTCTATGTTTAATGAACCACCCAATACTTACCAGCAGGAGCTTTGTGACAAGTGAAGCAGCTTTTTATTAAAATTCTTATATTAATGCAGTCTTATCACATTATATCCTACAATTTGTCTGACCAAAGGTTAACAAGGCTCCTGGACTAATGAGGCGATGTGAGTTAAAAACATTCCAGGATACAAATCAGTTTCCCAATTAATGGCTTTGGGAACTACTGCAAAAGCAATACATTCCTTTTTCAGAAAAGGCACTGATTTCATTACATTTTTCAAATCAACACAATACAACTTTGGAAGCAATGTAATGAGATTGTAGTTAAAGGGGGAAAAAAAGTAGGTTAAACTCAAAAGAAAAATCAAGCAGACGGCATTACCAGAACAGTTAGAGGGACAAGGATGGATGGGACCTTTAGTTAATGAGAATCAGAATATATAAGTAAGTCTGCCTCAGCTTGCATTTTTATAATTCTAAAAAAAGTTGAATGCAGCTCAAATTTCTGTTAATCATATCTTTCTTTTCTAACTTAAACCCACTAATTCTAAGATGTTTTGTTTTCACTTCTAATTGAATTCTAATGCCATGGAACTTTAGCACTTTATTTTTTGTTTGTAAGTTAAAAAAAAAAAGAATGGCAGTTTAAAAAAATTTTTAAATCAAGTATATTATGTACCATTTCACTATTCAATTTAATAATCCTCAAATTAAAAAAAAGGAAATAAATTCAATCTGACAATTAAAAAAATATATTGTACAATGATCAATTGTGAATGACTTAGCTATTCTCAGAAATACAATGATCTAAGACAATTCTAAGGGACTTATTATGAAAAAGTGCTGTCCAGAGAAAGCTAGAGAGAAAGCTCCAGAGAAAGGAGTAGAGTATGACTACAAATAGAAGCAGACTTTTTTTAAACTTTATTTTTCTTGGGTTTGGGGGGGAGGAGGAATGTCTGTGTTTTCTTTCACAATATTACTAATTTGGAAATGCATTTTGCATGACTGAACACGTATAACCTATATTAAATCGCCTACCTTCTCAAAGGGGGGGGGGAGGAAGAGAATTTGTAACTCAGAGTTTAAAAAATAAATGTTGGGGGACAGCTAGGTGGCACAAAGGATAGAGTACCTGCCCTGGAGTCAGGAGGACCTGAGCTCAAATCTGTTCTAAGACACTTGATGATTACCTAGCTGTGTGATCATGGGCAAGTCACTTAACCCCATTGTCTTGCAAAAACCAAAAAAAAAAAAAAAGTTAAAATCTGTTCTTATGTGTAATTAGAAAAAAATTGAAAGTTTTTCTAAAAAGAACAACAAAAACTATCTGATTAAAAAATGAACATAATGGCATTGGAAATAACTAAAAATATATGAGATGTGTTGAGATCTCCATCAGTAGTTAGCATGCGCACCAATGAAATTCAAAAATTGAAAGAGAACAGGCAAAAGAGTGAGCAAAAGGCAGCATAATTGTATATGCCAATTGTGAAGCTTGAGAAGAAGTCAAATGGATAAAGATAAAAAAAGGTTCCTCACTTACATAGATGGTGACACTATGCTACTCCTCAATATATGCATCCCTTTGCTCTTTCTGTTTTCTAAAATCATAGGATTCAGGACTGGAATGAACTTTTAAAATCTAGTCTAAATGTTTCGTCTAATTAGTGTATGTACAGAGCACCAGATTTGGAGACAGAGAGACCTAAGATGAATCATGCTTCATTCACTAGTTGTGTATCCTTGGGTGGGTCACTTTAACCCACTTAGTCTCAGCTTCTTCATTTGTAGAATGGTGGGAACAATAGTATATCAAGTATTTATCAAACTCAAAAAATGTCAACACCATCAAAAGTGACGAAGCAAATTAATTTTTTTCAGACTCTAGTACTCAAAGTTGAAATGACAACTTAATAAGTATACTTCTGTGATAGTTTTTAGACAAATCATATTGCATGGATTCAATTAAAAAATGTCTTATAAATATTAAGTAGCACCTTTATCATTTACCTTTCAATTTACAATAGAGAAGTCATTCTTCTCAGTCCATTACTCATATTATTGCTTCTTGAATTAATCCATTCCTCCAAGGTGTGAAAAGAGGAGGAATGAAGGGGTATGACTGAGTTGAAAGAATTAATCTGGAGTAAGAATTAATGGCTTCATTCTGAAAATGTGATAGATGCCCTGGAGTGTGGCTAGGAACTTCCGTTCTTTTGCTTAGTTAAAAGATTATTTTTAAAATGTGATGAAGGGCTTTTATAAAATCTCTTTTCTAAGAATCATCCCTGTTAGAAAAAATTTACTTATGCATTAACTTAATTTAAACTTAAAATGTACTTGGAGAAATAAAGTGCAATACAATTTTTAAGATGGTGGTTGGATAAAAAAAATTCCAATATACAGAAAATATACACTAAGTAGGAGATCTCTAGGATTTAGCATAGTGTAGCAGGTATTTAAGGAAGATTTATTGAGCGATTGCTTGACATTTGCCAGCCAACCTACCAACAAACTTCTTATAACATACAAAATTCTATCAAGTTCAACAGTTTGAGCAACATGCCAGTAATTGGGTTTGGAAACCCCAACTAGCAGCCATTCCCCATAGTGCAGAGGGATCTACTTCATCCTGAAGCTATTACATGTTAAAGCACTGAGCCACACTAACTGGAGAAAGATGACAAAGTATAGAGCAAGAACACTGAATCTGCAGGCTAAAACCCTGAGTTAGAACCATCAGTCAAATGTGATCAAACAAGAGGCATCTGGTAGCAATGTAGAGAAAGCACTGGATCTGCAGTCAGCAAGAACTGAGTTCAAATTTGACCTCAAATATGTTCTGGGCAAGTTATTAAATATCAGTCTTGGTTTCCTCATCTGTAAAATAGGGAAATAGAGGTACCTAGTTCTCAGGATTTTTGTGAGGATCAAAGGAGAGAACATATGTAAAGCATTCTGTATACAAGGATGACATAAAATGCTGATTAGCTAGCAGCAGCTGGGAGAAATTGGGAAAGTGCTCTAGGCTTCAATTTTTCTTGTCTATTTCAATGGGCTATTATGAGGAAAGTGCTTTATCTATCTTAAAATGCTATATAAATGAGGTATTATTATTAATATATTTTCAGTGCTGCCCAAAATTTTGACAGTAGCATTAAGGGTTGGAATAATGACCCTTGAACATGGGTATTAAATACCAAGATCAAGACAGAATCTGGGCTAAGAGTGACTATAGACTGATTTTACACTTATGCCTAACACTCCCCCAAAACTCTAGGGTCAGTTAATAAATGGCAGCAGTGATCTTCCTCTATGGCACTGCTAATACCAGTAGAACCAGTCCATGATATTTCGATTTTCCTCCCTAATTCAAAAGGAATTAAGTAGACCATAAATGTTTCCTTTTCCTGCATCTATCTGTCTGATGAAATGACACTGGCTGTTATTCTGTAGACACTTAACCTATAAATATTTTAATCATCTAGAGAGTGAGCTTCTACTAAAAGTCTCTACCTCCATAAGATTTTACCCAAATCATTTTGCTTTGACCAAAACAGTAGTTTTCTCTGAAGAGCAAAGGAAGCTACATTTTGAAGGAGCTGAATGTATTCCTTAAAAATAAATCCTCTTACAAGTATCATTAGTTCAAACTCCTTGTGAACAACTTGTCAGTCTTCTAATCTGTTTCCCTTTGCTCTAAACAAAGTTTAGAAAAGAATAAACATAAATTTATTTTTAACTCATCAGTTACTAAAATGCTAAAGGTTAAATTGCCACTTATAATTTGCCTGAAATCTAAAAATTAACTTTATATAACTTGTATATGAAATACAGAACTGCTACAAATATGGTGCTAACTATAACATTATTACAAGGGTTCAAATTATTGCAACTGTTAGTTATTGCTAGAACTCTCCTGTCCCCTGATCTTCAACAAACAGCCGAAAGCATGGATTATCTGTCTGTTGCCTGGCAACCTGAGAAAAGGCTAAAGTAGAGCTCAGAAGCACTAAGTACTAAAAAGGGAAATAGATGGGAGGAAAATGGGTCCCAGTGAGGAAAAATAGGTGGCCCTAGTGAAGAAGTAAATAAGATATAACTTTGAAGACAGAAAATGTTTTATCCTAAGACTTCGAAGCAGCAGCAAAAGCACAATATTATCTTATTTATCTAATAACATCTGAAAATGAGTTATATCATCCAAGTTAATTTTCTAGATAAAAGAAGCTTACAACTTTCCATCAAAACTTTGCTGTTAATAGAACTCTTAAGATGTATCTATACTTGGTCTGTTTTCTCAAACTGAGAATTATAATATAAAGTTTTCAGATGACTCACAAGCATCTCGTAATAAAGTGATATAATAAAATGATCAATCAGCAAGCATTTATTAACTGTCTAATGTATTAGGCAATGGCCTAAAGTTACAAATATGAAGGAAAACAAACCCCACTTGAAAAGAGCTTATATTCAAATGGATTATATTACAGTATTGTTTGTGTTCATTTCACATCTCTGGTCAAGACTTTTCTATTTTCCTCCCTTGGTATTTCCTCATTGTCTCTAGTAACAAATGTAATCACCCTTCAAATTTGTTTAGTCATCTATTGTGAATTACTGAACAATACCCAGAGTTTATAAAGCTCTGAGTGAGGGCTTCTGAAAATAATGTGCATGAGCTTTTATTACAACTTTTGCCCCTTTTCAGTTTCTGACTGTATTGTGGAAGGCTGTGTGTGGCTACCCAATGTCTGACCAGCAGAGAAGGTGATTACTGCTCTAGGAATAATTCTGACAGAACTCATGTAAACAGTCATAATCTTCAGTGTCACCTATATTATGGGGTCCCCATCACTGGCAGTTGGCTGGCCCAGGTTATGGATGGTACAGAAAAGTCTAGCTGATTTCTGAAGTCTCTCTCAACTCTGGTTCTCTGAGTCCAAGGGCTCACTGCTAGAAAATAGCAGGGAGTTGCTAAGTTACAGGAATAGCTACTTCCAGCCCATGTCCCTTACCTTTGCACTTCCTAATAAAGCCAGAGCAATGACAACTCGAAGTCGGAGATCAGGTCTATCCTTCGGCCATACGTACGACAGCATTACTTTGAGGATTTTCTGGGTATCTACATCTTTTAGCTATTGAAGGGGAAAAAAGAAAGAAAAGAAGTATTAAGATCTCACTTCAAATGTAAATATGCTTTAATATTTGAAACATTTGCATAAATAAAGAGGGAAAACAATACTATAACTATCACTTATTCTGCATCTAAATTGAGTATTTTTCAAAATACTGAAGCTATTTTAGGAAATGTAAAGCTATTCCAAAACATTTTTTTAAGCTCAAGGATTTCTCTTAATTTTAAAAACTGAAATACCAATCTCAGACTGTTAATCTATTCTAGAGAAGGTCAGAAGGGAAGGAGATTATCTTCATCAAATCATCAGAAAATTCCATAAAACCACAGAGAAATGTCTCTACCTCGAAGTTTACAGTCAGAAATACTGTACCTCTTGGAGTTATTTCTTTTTTTGAATTTTACTTTTATTTTCAGTTTTAAATTCTCTCCTACCCTCTTCAATCCATTATCCATTGAGATGGTAAGAAATATGATACCCATTAGACATATGAAGTCATGCAAAGTATATTTCTTTTCTTTTCTTTTTTTTTGCAAGGCAATGGGGTTAAGTGGCTTGCCCAAGGCCACAAAGTTAGGTAATTAGGTGTCTGAGGTCGCATTTGAACTCAGGTACTCCTGACCCCAGGGCCAGTGCTCTATCCACTGCTGCCACCTAGCCACCCCTACAAAGTATATTTCTACATTAGCCGCGATCTTCCGCCCCACCCTACCCCTCCCAAAAAAAAAGAGAAAGCAAAAGCAAAAAATAAGCTTCAGTGTGCATTCTGAGTCTATCAGTTCTCTGTCTGGAGGTGGATAGTAGTTTTCATCATGAGTCCTTTTTATTTATTTTATGTTGCCATTTACAGTCACTTTCATAATACAAACACTGGACCTGGTTCAAAACAGCACAATGTAGGAGCTAACACTGGTTGAACAGAGCTAAGTAACAAGTATAAAAGTAAACACCTTCAACAACCCAGCCTGCCAGTTGCACTGGTCGGCATGGCTTCTTTAAACTCAAATTGTTATGGCCTTTTCCCCATCAGCCCAAATAACCCCAACAAGTCATTTAAAAAAAAAAAATTAAAGTATCATGCACATAAATTAAGGAAAACCATCAAAGACACATAAACTAGATGTACTAAAATTGGGGTGGAAGGGAGGAGGGGAAGTATCATATTAGAGCAGTGACTGAAGCTATCTTTTAGCAAAAGGTGATAAAAATGACTTGATTTCAAGTAGTTTTTTTTTTCCATTAAGAAGAGGAAAATATGTACTATATAAAGGAAACTCATAAATTGCACCCAATCATTTCCTGCTTGTAGTTAGTTTCACAAACTATATTCAGAGTCTATTTCTGTCACTTTGCTGAGTATAGACTACCATAAATAAGATCAATGTCATACTGTATTGAAAACAGAAGAAGCTACAGTTTAGTGCTGCTTTAAAACATTATGGCAGCATTAATAGTAAATACCGAAAAATACATGAAACAACAGTAATCAAAAATATGTGTATACACACACACATAAACACAAGAACATTTAAAAGATATAAGAACTATAATAAGTAGGTAGCTGTTTTGGTATTTTTTTAGTAAACAGAAAGGAACTAACATTTTTAAATTCATTTTTCCCAACTATAATATTACGCAATCAGTATCATTTTGCAGCATTTAGAACATGGACAGGGACACTTCAAATGCTTTAGCATTTCCTAAGTACTGAAAGTCTTATTTTTCTTGATGAATCAACAACACCAAGTCCCTGCCCTGCAGGGCTTTGGGAAACTCTCTCTCTTGTCAGGACCTCCTACAATATACACCAATAAGGACAGAGAGAACTTATGGCTAAAAGCAAGAAAATTATTCTAGTTGGGTTAATTGTGCATAAAATGTCACCACTTCATTTAACAAAATGGGTTCCAAAGTTGTATAATTATGCATTATGAATCCATTAAAGCTAAAGTACATGACTTCAGTTCTAGTTTAGGTAAAGTACAAAATTTGAAAAAAATAATTTTTCCTTTTTAGCTAAGGCCAAATCTAAATCCGATAAATGAATAGAGGGCATTAAAAAAATTATATTCTACACTCACCTACCTCCTTTTATTTATATATATATATATATATATATATATATATATATATATATATATATACACACACATACACATACACATACACATGCATAATATATAATACATGGCTCAGGAAATCTTAGAAAGGAGGATGATGAAAAAAAGGAAACCACACATATTTTTTTTAAAGACATGGCTTTACCATTCCCCAATTGACAAATGGTCAAAGAATATGCAAAGGCAATTTACAGATAAGGAGATCAAAGCAATCCATAGCTATATGAAAAATTGCTCTAAATAGTTACTTATCAGAGAAATGCAAATTAAAGCTTCTCTAAGGTACCACCTCACACCTCTCAGACTAGGTAATTTGACCAGAAAGGATAATTATCATAGTTGGAAAGGTTGTGGGAAATCTGGGACACGATTACATTGTTGGTGGAGCTGTGAACTCATCCAACCTTTCTGGAGAGAAATTTGGAGCTACACCCAAAGGGCAACAAAAATGAGCATACCCTTTGACCCAGCAGCAATACCACTACTGGGTCTATACCTTGAAGAGATGATGAAAAAAGGTAAAAACATCACTTGTACAAAAATATTTATAGCAACCCTGTTTGTGGTGGCAAAGAATTGGAAATCAAGTAAATGTCCTTCAATTGGGGAATGGCTTAGCAAACACTGTTGTTCCAGGAGGGATGGGAATTCAGGGAAGCCTGGAGGGATTTGCATGAACTGATGCTGAGCAAGATGAGCAGAACCAGAAAAACACTGTACACCCTAACAGAAATATGGGGGTAATATCAACCTTGATGGACTTGCTCATTCAATCAGTGCAACAATCAGGGACAATTTGGGACTGTCTACAATGGAGAATACCATCTATATCCAGAGAAAGAACTGTGGAGTTTGAACAAAGACCAAGGACTATTACCTTTAATTTAGAAAAAAACCTGATTATCTTATTGTCTGATCTTGCTATCTCTTATACTTTATGTTTCTTCTTTAAAGATATGATTTCTCTCTCATCACATCCAATTTGGATCAATGTATACCATGGAAACAATGTAAAGACTGGCAAATTGGGTTTTGTTGGGAGGGGGGAGTAAGATTAAGGGGAAAATTGTAAAACTCAAAATAAATAAAAATCTTTATAAAAAAAAGACATGGCGTTAGAGAGGCACTTGAGAGTAGTTTGGGTACTTCCATAGAATTTCACAGCAATTTCTCTGTTATACACAGAAATGAAACTGCCAGAATCAACTGAGCTCTGGACACACAATATATTATATTTTAAAACCACCAAAGTTAATTCCTTGGTCCTGGACACCCAAGAGGAATACTAAAAGAATCCAAAAATGGGAAAGGGATTTGGAATGGGGGGGAGACAAAACATTAAAATAACAACAACATTGGAAGGCAGGTGTTATTATATTTAATTTACAGTGAGGAATTGAGACAGAGGTTAAGTGACTTGCCCATGATCACACAGTTACTATAAGTTTGAGTTAGGATTTGAACTCAGGTCTTCTCAACTTCAAATACAGCAGCACTGTGTACCCATCTGCCTCTAGGCAGAAAAGAACAAATCTGACACTAAATTAGATGACTCATCAGTTAAATTTTTTTCAACTCAAAGTAACCAGAAAGAAAAAATAGCAAGGGGGTTATTTCTAGACTGAATTCTCAAAAATAAAAATGGAGCAAAGGGAAAAAGTGGTCAAAGGTAGGGGCAAAATATTAGATTCTTTGAAAAAAATGAATAGGGTGGAGTTCTTATTCATTTGCCTTTTACTTATTAGCCTACTAATGCTAGGTAATTCTGGCAAAATCTGCCTTGAGGGCTCAGATTGTCAGCTGTACAACCACTATTTAACACAGTAACAGGCACAAGGTATAAGTAAATACATCATCATATTTATCCATTGATTAATATGTCAGCAAGGAAGCAAGCACCAAGTATTTATTAATCATCTACTGTGTGTCAAGCACACACAGTGCTAATAAGAACTGAGGATTCACAAAAAGGGCAGACAGTCCCTGCTCTCAAGGAGCTGACATTCAAATTGGGGAGACATGAAACAACATTCCAAAATGAATTGGAGGTAATTGCAGACAGAGAGAAATCACTAGTATTACGAGGACTGAGAAAGGCTTCTTGTAGAGAGAGGGGGAGATTTTAGCTGAGGCTAAAGGAAGCCAGAGAAGCTCTGCCAGGATGCAGAAATGAGGGAGAATATTCCAAGAATGAAAGCAGCCAGTAAATATGTATGGAGCATTATGAAAGAAAACAGAAGGGAGGCTGATGTCACTGGATTGTAGAATAAATGGATGGAGGAAGGTATAAACTTGAAAAAGTAAAAAGAAGGCCAGGGTATGAAGGGCTTTAATAACTGAACAGAAAATTTTATATTTTACTCTAGAGGAGATAGAGGAGCAATGAAGTTTAATGAAAAGGAGGATGACATGGTTGGACCCTCAATTTAGGCAAGATTGATTCAAAACCTGGGTGGAGTGGGAAGAGACTGTCTAAAGGAAGCCAAACAAAAGGTTATTGTCAATAGTCAAGATGTGAAGTGATAGGGGCCTGCATAAGAGTGGTTTCAGTGTCAGAGGAGAGGAAGGGAATTATATGAAAGATATTGTAAAGGTAGAATGAACAGGACTTGAAAACAGATTAAATGGGGATGGGGGGATAGGATGGGGTGAATGCTAGTGAGAAGTCTAGAATGACACTGAGGTTGTAAGCTTGAATGACAGGGAAGATGATGGTATCCTCAACAATAAGAGGAAAGTTAGGAAGAGGGGAAGACTTTAAGGAGAAGATAATGAGCTCAGTTGTGAACACGTAGAGTTTAAGATATCTATAAGACATCCTATCTGAGATATTCAAAAGACAGTTGGAGATAGGATATTGGAGGTCAGAACAGAGGTTAAGACTGGATAAATAGATCTCTGAAGGATATGAATAGAGATGATAACTGAATCCATGGGAACTGGTGAAATCACTAAGTTAAATTGTAAGGAAGAAAATGAAAAGAGAGACAAGGCCAGACTTGGGAGACACCCACTTAGTGGGCAGGATCTGAATGAAGATTCAGCAAGGAATACTGAGAAGGAACAGTCAGAAGGTAGGAGAATCAGGAGAGGGCAATGTTGTAAAAACCTAGAGAGAAGAGAGTAGCAAGATGAAGAATGTTAAAGGCTGAAGTCAGGAAGGATAAGGATAAGGATTGAGGAAAAAAGTCTAGATTTGACAAATGATTAATAGCAACTTTGAAGAGAGTAATATCAATTAAATGATGAAGTAGGAGCCAGACTACAAAGAGTTAAGGAGAGAGGGCTAGAGAGAGAAGAGAGAGAAGAAAGGAAGTGGAGGCTAACAATTAACCTTAATAAGGAGTTTAATTACAAAAGGGAGAAGAAATATAGGATAATAGCTAGAAAGGTTGGATGGATATTATGAGGTCTTTTGAGAATGGGAGATGTAAATTTAAAAGCCTGGGAGTGTTTGATTTCCCTATTTTTTATATGGGGGGAGAATTCCTTTTATTTAAGTTGGAAAAAAATCCCTACAATGTTGATGAGTATATTAATTGACTATTTAATCTGACTACACCACTCTGTAAAAACTGATGCCGAAATGTTATCATGAACAGACTTGCAAAAGAATGGAATTATCCTTGCCATTCTGTTGACACAGATACAATCACAAAAGGATTTTTATAGGCACCTTTTTTGGTTATTCTTGTAGTTAAATGGCTTTAAATTTCAAAACTAGCTGGAACTAATACTTTAAGCATCATTACCAACTGAAAAAAAAAGTTGGTAGACACCAAGTTAAACTGTGGAACAGAAACAGAATTAGAATGTCAATTTCTGACCCTAATTCCATTGTGTTTACATGAAGAAAAAAATGATAAAAAAATAGTCTTTATGTTACTATCATTTTCTAACTTGAATCATAAAGAATTAGGATTTCAATTTAACAAACTTTTGTCAAGCACTGACCTTGGGCAGAATAGACAAAAAAAAAAACAAAACAATGATACATTCCCCTGCCCTGCAAGAGACTTCAAGGCAAACAAAAAGTTAATGCTGACACAAGGAGGCTGCCATTTTCCCCTGCTGCCCCATTAACGCCTTGACCTCTCCTTTGTCCTGATCTTGTAGAGAGCCAATATATGGACTCCTCCCAATAGAACTGAGAAGGAATCTTGAGCACTTTTTCTCTGGGTGCCCTAAGCTTAGCCTAGTGCCTGGCACATAGTAAGTCCTTAGTAACTGCTTGCTGAGTTTTTTTTTAATTAAATCAATTAAAGTCTGGTTCTCTTTTTCTGTTCTACTGTATCACAGCTGATCCCCCAGCTTCCAAGGAGGAAGAGGCACTGAGACAAGAGACAAGGAAACGATTCTCTAATTTAGCCCCCCCCCTTTTTTTACCAACAATGACAATGCTCTATTCTGTGTGGACACTGGGATCAGCCAAAGAAAAGAAAAGGAACAGGCAAAAAAAGAGAAAGTATGTCACTAGTGCAATATGAATTTACTCCAAAAGAAATGGAGTGAAAAATCCAGTGTTCCAAAAAAGGAAACAGAAGTATTACACTAACTCTGTCCAATGAATAGCCTAGACTTTATCATAACATTGCAATGTTTCTAATGCTTTATTTTGTCTATGTGATTAAAAAGAGATAGAAGACTTACTATTAATTTCAGGAGATCCTGGGAGCAGAGCAATAGATTGGCAGTCTGGGGACCAATATTCAAACATTGGCTCTGCTATTTCATATTAGAGGTATGACCATGGCAAAGTCTGGACTTGGGGATCTTCATTTGTAAGATACCCACCCCACAAAAGTGTGGTGGAAAAAGCATTTTCCAAACCTAAACACATAATTTAGACCTTGAAGGAACCTTAAAGATTACCTAGCCCATTCTCCTCACTTTACAGAAAAAAACCCTAGGGCTGGTAAAAGTCACATGAAAATAACAAGAGCGGGGATTTGAATCCATATCCTAAATCCAAGTCTAGTATTTTATTAGATCACATTAAGAGCTATGTAAGTATGAGCTGTTATTATAATTAATTCTACACAAGCAAATTAATAGATTCAGGAAAGAAAGGAAAAATTACATTAGAAGGTTTCAAAACAAACCACCCAGAGAAAAAAACATGGTATAAACTTTACCTGAATATGTTATGACTAATTAACCACTAATTAACAAGGCTGGGTTCAACAATTACCATCAATGTGATATGACAAAACCAGAAAGTTTAAGTTGAAAACATATGGACATCAACTTATATTAAGGCTTTATGTAGACAACAAACATCAAATCTGTGGTTGAGCATTATACAAAAAACTGTAATTAACTGGACCAACCACATTTTTCTGGTACAGAAATAGCATAGAAGACTCATAATTATGCATCTTATACAAAGAAAATCACGAATAGGAATTCCCAGAAACATGTATTGACTTCCTCTTACCCCTTCCTTCGGGTCTGTGTGTAGTCCTCCACCGGCATGACCATGCCAACATGTTCTCTTTTCTATCGATGGCCATGTCTGGCAGACCTAGTTAATTGAATATGATACCAATCAGTTCATAAGTTATTCAACAATCTCCTATTTTGGAAATGCTCAAAGAAACCCATTCTTAGAAGCTAGCTTGGCTAGTGTAGTGAAATGATTATCATTTAGTGGAATTTGATTCAAGTTCAAAACCTCATTTCCAAGGTTTATACAATAAAAAGGATATGTTCTAAAACTGTTCATCATCTTCAGGGATCTGTTAATAATAAACAATTATAATTTTAAAACAAAGATGTTAATAATAAAAAACAATTAAACTGTTTTCTATGCTCTCCATCCATGTTAATACCTACTTTTCTCCAACTCAATACTCAAATGCTTATACCTGATTGTAGGTAGTATGGAGGATGACAGCTGAACTGTTATACTTCTATTGTGTTAGTAATTATTCCTGAAATTCTTCCAAATCCTCTCTCCTCTTCCCATTCTCAAATATCCCCAAGATATAAGCCCAAACTACCCTCCAAAGCAAAGTACAATAGAATCCAGAAAACAAGAGGTTTGTTGTGGGGAAGTTTATGTGTATTTCTTTCCCAAAATAAGTTGTTATAGGAGAGGCTGGATGCTCACAATGTTTAATCAAGAAGTCCCTATTGCAATAAAGAAATATTTCTAGCAATAAATTCATTTGAACAAAGTTCCACTATAATAAAACAAGGTCCCTCATTCTTAACTTTAATGAGTCTGTGTGTGTGTGTTGTTTAAAATAAGTGAACCACATAGGGGCGGCTAGGTGGCACAGTGGATAGAGCACCGGCCCTGGAGTCAGGAGTACCTGAGTTCAAATCCGGCCTCAGACACTTAATAATTACCTAGCTGTGTGGCCCTGGGCAAGTCATTTAACCCCATTGCCTTGCAAAAACTAAAAAAAAAAAAGTGAACCACAGTCTAAGGCTTAAAATATGCTTATTCAAGGAGGTACCAAGATGTATTAGAAAGAGTTCTGGATAGGCAGTTACAGGACATGGATTGGAAGCTGTGCTCTGACATTTAATAAACGTTTGACCTTGGCCATGATACTTAGTCTCTTGGGACCTCAGTTTCCTCATTTATTAAGAAATAAGTTGGATTAGATGAGCTCTAAGGTCCCTTCCAGCCCTAACTCTATGTTCCTATGACCATGGGCATTCCCTTCCCTTTTTGGGAACTCACTTTTCTTTAAGATGAATTCTATGGTCCTTTCTAGCTCTATATCCTATGAGAAATGAAGATGTGCTAAAATGATCTGACTTGTAATGTCTCATAAAGCCTTTCACCACTATAGCAAAGCTGCCTTAGCATATTCCATATGGTAAGCAAGCTTTAATAAGATACATGGCTACTGACTACATTCTACTTCTTCAAGTGGATTTCACACTTTGCATGAGTGTATCTGATTTAGCATCAATTATTTTCCCCTATTACAGGACACAGAATTTAAAACTGAAAAGACATTTAAAATTGAGCAGTTATCCAGTCCAACCCTCTCATTTAAAGATAAGAAAAGCGGAGCCCAGAGGAGGTAGGGACTTGCTCAAGGTCACAAAAATGGTTAGTAGCAGAGTCCTGACTCAAATCCAAATACTTTCATTTGAAATTCTGTGGACTTTCGACTAAGTCTTGACATTTAACCTTATTTTTCTTTAATCACAAACTCCTTGAACAGGAATTGAACTATTTATTTCAACACATTAAGAAGAAAAATAGCCCTTTGAAACTTGTAGAATTTTCCTCATAACAAATCCATAAAATTTCTGTATAGTTGGGAAAACAGAAGTCAGAGAAGTGACTTGCCTAAGGTTCAATGAATTAATAATTAGTAGAGTTCAAATTCAAAGTCAAGTCTTTCAGCTTCAAATCCAGGGATCTTTCTATTGTCCATTCACATATATATATATGTGTGTGTATATATATATATATATATATATATATATATATACACACACATATATATATATATGACTTTAAGTTTAAAAAGACCGACAGATGCACAAATTTCCCAATAACACTTTTGAATTAGTAAGGCACTTTCTTGTCTATTATAAAACACTAAAAGGAGGTGAGGGGGAAGAGGGTGTGTGGAAGCCAAGCATCAGTGCAATAGAAGTATTCCTCTGATTAGAAAAACACAAAAATAAAGCATCAGGGGAAAAACATGAGACACATCCAAAACAGTTAGCCTTGCTGTTTCAGTGTTTAAAAAGAAAAGCATTTTAACAACCAAGAACACTTGAGGAAAAGGATGAAATTATGCCAAATGCAGTAGCCACAATTATCAATAATTCATCAATTAGAGTAAAGTGCTTTGCAAACACAGATACATAGAAAGATTATTATAGCACCAGCTTTGAATCAATTTATAAGAGAGGACCCTGTCTATTCTTATGAGTTTCAAACAAGAAGTTAGTACTCAAAATTAGCTACTGGTTCGGAGATCAAAATTAGGGTGTATTATAAACAGAAAATACAGAAAAGAGATTTCTAATCTAATAAAAATCTCCTTCTAACTAGTTTTCCCCTGAAGGCAGAGGTAACAAGTGAAGTTTATAAGTTCAAATGAACATCTAAGGTCAACTTGACCTTCATAAAAGGCAAAGGGCTGAGAATGAAATAACATAACGGGTCCTTAAACAATTCAGTTATAAAAGAGGTCTCTCTTTAAACAGCAGCTTAAAAAGCAAAGGCGTTACGATTTGGATGAGCTTCCAATTTAGGGACCCACTTCCATTTGAAAAGTTCACCTGGCAATTGTCTCAAATTGCCTTTCATTTACCATTAAGTGAAACCAAGAAGTAAACTCAATAGCACCAGCTCAGGTGGCTTCTAACACACTCTGGGTTCTAACTCCCTGGCATTCTGCTAACCAGGAATCTTTGAAAGAAGCAGCAATAACTTAAAAAAAAACCTCACGCCTGCCATATATCAAATATAAACAACCAGAATAAATTTGAGTGTCAACAAACTGCCATTACATTTAAAAAAGCTTTCTGAACAGGTTATTCTAGTTGGAATTGATTTTGAGAAATTCAGCAGATTCAGGGGCAGGGAGGTTTGTACACGTGCAAACACACATACACAGTATTTCAGGGTAGATTTTTTCCTCCATTCCCGGGGACAGAACTTCCTATTCATCTCACAAGTACTTAGAAAACATGAAAAGGGAAATTAGATGAAGGATCTAAAATACACAGCATAAATTGGAAAACATTCTAATGGCTTGCACTTTACTCCCTCCCCCTCCCCAGCTGTAACAGTAGAAAAGGTTGCTTAATCTTACCTTTGTCATCTCAAGTAGGGGTCTTGAATAGTGTGTCCCAAAATGTTTCCATGAGATTTGTCCAAATTTATCTGAAATCTGTTCAAGGGAGAAAAATAGAGTGGACAATTAATTGATGCTTGATTTTCAAAGAATATTCCCTTTATTTTTCCATAAAGTAATATGAAACAAAAGTCACAAATGATTTTAGCCTGATATTAGTTTGGAAAACTGGACTGATAGTGTCAATGGTCTTCACTCATTAAAAGCAACTCCCTCCAAGATTTTCAGCTTTGGTTTGTTTTTTCTCATCAAGCCCCCAAAGTCATCTTCCATCTTCCCTTTTTTGGTACTGCTGTAGCTCTTTTGTTTATATTATATTGTTGTTCTTTAGTGTTATTTACTTTTACAATCCTTTCTGCTCTGGCTTTAATCACAATCTCTGCTTTCATTTTTGGTGTGATCAGGTTAGCAAGATGTTTATCAACTCTGTTAGGTTTCTCAAAGAAAAAGCTTTTAGTTTACTTTTAGTTTCATCAATCCTATACTCTTATTTGCCAGTTTCCACTATTTGTCTTCTATTTTTCAAAATTTTCTCATTTGTGTTTATTTTGGGGTTATTTATTGATTTTTAAAATTGCTTAGTATATATTTATTAATATTGTTAGGTTTTATGTCACCAACATTTCCCATTGTTCCCCATATCCCCATGCCCTTCTCATTGAGTGACCCCCTTATAACAAAGAAGAAAAAAGAGGGGGAAAAAGTTCATCAAAACTAAGGAACACTGAGCAAGTTTCATATTATCCTCAATATTCCAGTTACACCTAATTTTTAACATGTATATTCACAACATCAGTCCTCCACTTTTCTATTCTGATAATTTATCAGATTTTTTTCCCCTAAAAAAGTTGCTTTAGCCATTTCTCCGAAACTGTGGTATATCTCATTATCATTTTCTTTTACAGTTATTATTTCTTTAATTTGTTCTTTGACTCATTCATTATTCAGGATGCCCATATTGTATCTATTAGATCTACATTTTTTTGCTCATGTTTTTATTATTATTATTATTGTGCTATGGTCTATAAAGGATGTGTCACTACTAATGTGTTTTTAGGATTTCTTAATCATAATTTCTGAATACTAATCTTATATAACAAACATAATGGCACACCAAAAAGTTATGACTTCTCATTGCAGTGGACAGGTAGTTTAGTATATCTAGGGCAAGACTTGGAATTAAGAAAAACTAAATCCAAATCCTACCAAAAACTCTGGGGAAGTCAATTAACATATTTGCCTCTGTTTCCTCTCCTGTAAGATGGAGATAACATCAGCACTCACCTTCCAAATGAAATAATATTTGTAAAGGATTTTGCAAACTATAAAGCACCATATAAATCCTGGCCACTGTTGCTACTGGGGCAGTGAAGATGGTGCAGTGGATGGTATGGTGAGCCTAGAGACAAGAAGATTCATCTTTCTGAGTTCAAATCTTGCCTTAACACTTACTTGCTGTGTGACCCTAGGCAAGACACTGTACCCTGCTGGCCTCAGTTTCCTCATCTGTAAAATAAGAGAAGGAAATGGCAAACCATTTTAGCATGTTTGCCAAGAAAATCCTAAATGGAGTCATAAAGAGTCAGATGTGAGTGAAATGACTCCCTAACAACCACTATTAGCTTTCTTTTTTTAGGTTTTTGCAAGGCAATGGGGTTAAGTGGCTTGCCCAAGGCCACACAGCTAGGTCATTATTAAGTGTCTGAGGCCAGATTTGAACTCAGGTACTCCTGACTCCAGAGCCGCTGCTCTGTCCACTGCACCACCTAGCCACCCCCAACTACTGTTAGCTTTGCTCAATACTACTATTTAACAAGCTGAGAGATTTCAGAGAATATGAGGTGTTAAAGGAGGACTAGTACCTCTGGTATGAGGGTTTGCCAAGACTTTATTTATAGATTTTTTTGTTGATGGTTTTTATTGTTACAACACATTAATTTCCAAACACATTCCTTTCTACTACCCTAGACAGAGTCCATCCCTTAGTTTTATTTTTTTTTACTTTATATTTCTATTTTACAGTTCTTTCTCTGAGGGTAAATAGCATCTTCCTTTGAAAGTCATTTATAGTAGTTTTAAATATTCATGATACAATAACTTAGTTGTTCACAGTTATTCTTCAAACAATACTGCTGTTATTGTATACAATGTTCTCTTGGATCTGTTTATTTCAATCTTCATTATTTGATTCAAGTCTTTCTATGTTTTCCTAAATTAACCTGTTTATCATTTCTTAAAGTGCAGTAATATTCAATCACAGCCAAAAACCACAATTTATTAAGCCCTTCCCCAGTTGAGAGACATTCCCTCAATTTCTAGTTTTTTGCTACCACAGAGAGAGCTGCTAATAATATTCAGAACATATAGGTTCTTTTGCTTTTTCCCTTATCACCCTGGGAAACATACCTAATAGTGGTATTGTTGGGTCAAAGGGTATACCTAATTTTATGACTCTTTGGGCATAGTTCTAGATTGCTCTTTAAAATGGTTGGTCAGTTTAACAGTACCAGCAACAGTAAATTTAGTGGTGTCTCAATTCTTCCACTACTTCTCCAACCTTTGTTATTTTCCCCTTTTATCATTTTTGACAATCTGATAGGCGTGACATGGAATCTCAGAGGTTTCTAACTTGCATTTCTCAAATCAGTAATGAATTAGAGCATTCTATATGACCATATATAGCTTTGATTTCATCAAAAACCTGTTTGTTTATAGCCTTTGACCATTTATCAATTGAGTAATGACACATATGCTTATAATTTTGACAATGGTCTCTCTATATTTGAAATAGGAGAATTATCTGAAAAGTTGTCTATAAAATGATTTTTTGCTTTTCTTCTAATCTAGGCTACCTCAGTTTTATTTGTAAAAAATCTTTTTAATTTAATATAACTCAAAATTAACCACTTTACATCTCACAATACTCTTTACCTTGTTTATTCATAAATTCTTATATTCACAAATCTGATATGTTCCAAGTTCTTATTTCCTTATGATATCTCCCTTTATATCTAGGTCATGTATCCATCCATTTTTGACCTTATCTTGGCAAATGGTGTATATACCCACCCAATTTTTGCCACACTGCTTTCAAGTTTTTCCAACAATTTTTTTCAAACAGTAAATTCCTATCCCAAAAGCTTCCATCTTTACATTTGTCAGACTGAAATTAACAACAAGGATTGTCTATCTTAAGCACTGTGAAGACTTCCCCTACAATGGGCAGAAGAGCACAATTTGTTCCAACAGCCATGAAGGTGGCTAAATCAGGCACTGTGGAACTCTGAGAGCTTCGGCAGGCATTGAAGATGTCAAGGTCATCCGCTGCACCCCAGGTCATCACCAGTCATCTTGACTTTTGTCTTGTCACTAGTTTGATGACTCTGGAAAATAGACTAAAGCTGAGGACTTTACACAACTCTACTTCACTTAAATTTAACAATTCATGTGCAAGTCAAGACATCACCCCATGTCATTAATCCTCTTCATTGAAACCAAAGGAAAAACAACAACAGATTTCAATCAGGAAAACAATAAAAAATTTATTTTCTGAGCAAATCATGCATTAGTGTTAGATGCTTTTCAAAACTGAACTCTTGAGATAGCAGAAAGAATGATCAGCATCCATGTTATTCAGTCATTCAGTCATTTCTGACTCTTTGTGACTCCATGGACCATAGTATGCCAATACTGTCGGTGGGTTTTCTTGACAATTATATTGGAGTGGTTTTCCATTTCCATTTCCTTCTCTAATGCGTTAAGGCACACAGAGGTTGAGTGACTTGTCCTGGGTCTAACAGTCTGAGACCAAATTTGAATTCAGGCCTTCCTGACTCCAGGTCCAGGACTCTATTCACTGAGCCACCTTGCTGCCTATCTCAGCATCCATAACTGAGACACAAATTATCAGTGTTTCAAAAATATCAATGGGAGGTAGACTGAATGAGAGTTAATAGTTTTGTCTTAACTCTTTCACATCCTACCCTTTAACAACCAATAAAGAATACCAGATCAAATTCTGATTGGGAAAGCAACAAAAAGTCACAGTGAGTCATTTTTCCAGCATACAACAGAAAGAGATCTCAAGGGACCCTTGTGCTAGCACTGACAGCAGAACAGGTATCGTTTTGTAGTTCTATTGCCCATTACTTTGTTCCAAGTCACAGTTGCAAAGCAGAGAAGAGTGGTCATGATCATGAGGGAGTAGTGGCCCTGTATAAGGAACAAGAAAAAACTTCCAGAAGCATAACTATGAGACTCTGAATCCAAAAGACAGAGTGGGGGGGGGGGGGGGCCCACACAACTCAGTTTTAACCTTTAGCCCTGCACCTGAGCCTGCTGTGAATAAACCTGTGCAAGAAACCAAATCCAAGAGAGAGTCACTCTAAACCTGCAAAATCTCCCAGCAGGGTAACTGAGTAAGTCCAGTAGCAATCTATAGAAACTCAACCACACACAAAAAAAACCCAACAGATTCCACTGGGTCAGGAATCTGATGACCAGGATTATAGGAAATATATCTCTTCCTGGATCTCACCACTTTGGAAGCATTAAAAACTTACAGGCCCCAAACTAAGCTGTGAAAGAGGCAAAAAAACATAAGACAGAATTTCAGGACAGATATTTTGCACTACCACAAACCCAAAGGTGAGCTGAACCCTACTCTAATACAATGTGTAAAGTCAAGAAACAGACTAGAGAAATGAGCAAACAACAACAACAAAAAGAACCTGGCCATAAAAGCTACTATGGTGATGGAGAAATTCAAGATACAAACTCAGAAGAAAATAATGGCTTAGAAACATCTATAAGCAAAACCTCAAAGGAAAAAAATGCAGATTAGACTTAAGACCAATAAAGAATTCCTAGAGTAGTTAAAGAAAATAATTTCTTTGTCCTTTCTTTTCCTTTTATTTTTTCCAATTACATGAAAAGACAGTTTTCACAACGTTCATTTTTGAGTCCCACACTTTTCTATCTCCCTCCTTTCCCCTACCCCTTCGCCATGGAATTGAATAATCTAATATAGGTCACATATACACAATCCCATTTAACATATTTCCATATTAGTCATGCTGTGAAAGAAGAATCAGAACATACAAGGTGAAAAAAACCATGAGAAAGAATAAAACATTAAATAAATTTTGAAAAGTGAAAATAGGGGCAGCTAGATGGTACAGTGGATAGAGCATCCACTCTGGTGTCATGGGGACCTGAGTTCAGATTCAATCTCAGACACTTAATAATTACCTAGCTGTGTGACCTTGGCAAGTCATTTTAACCCCACTGTCTTGCAAACCACCCCACCCCCCAAAGTGAAAATAGCATGCCTTTGGTCTGAATTCAGATGCCATAGTTCTTTCTCTGGATGTGGATGATGTTTTCTATCATAAGTCTTTGATCACTGTACTGCTCAGAAAAGCTAAGTCTATCACAGTTGACCACAGAATGTTTAAGCAGGAAAGTTTTGAAAGCAAAGTACAGAATTTATTATATATTTAAAAAAAAAAGTAGTCAAGGGGCGGCTAGGTGGCGCAGTGGATAAAGCACTGGCCCTGGAGACAGGAGTACCTGGGTTCAAATCCGGTCTCAGACACTTCATAATTACCTAGCTGTGTAACCTTGGGCAAGTCACTTAACCCCATTTGCCTTGCAAAAAAAAAAACTTAACAAAAAAGTAGTAATGAAATGAAGATTCATGGTTTCATACTCCTCTACTGCTTGTATAGAAATGTTCCTATTGCAGGTGTTTTAAATTCAACATTTAAAAAAAGAGAGAATACATAAAGGGAAGTTAGACCTAGAGACTGGGGGAAGGCTACATACAAGGTGGCTTAGTTTGAAATGTATGTGGCAAGTAGGCCATGCTTCCACAGACCCTGGGTCCCAAGAGCAGTTTTTAAACATCAATGGCCAGTTGCATAATGCTATTTCTCTCCTTGGTCACCTACATACTCCTTCAACTGAAATTGATGAAGATGCAATAGTCCAGCATTCGGATCTTCTAACTTTTCCTCCTTCCTCTCTCTTTTCCTTTTAACTCTGGAAATTCCCCTATTCTTCCAAATGAGAAACAAACAAAATAAAAACCTAATTAAGGATGATAAACTTAGGAGTACTAATTGATACATACATACATGTATCAAAGGAAAGTTGCACGAGTTGAAGTGAAATTGAGCATAAGAAAGCACTCAAAATTCTCCATCTACAAATCAAACTACTTCAGTTGACTTCTGTAGCTGAACAGATATGTTATGGTAGAGTGGAGAAAGCAAGAGGACCTAGGTTCGGATCCTGTTTCTGTTACCTGCTCAAGTCAATTCTTCTCTCTCGTCCCCTTTCCTCATTTGTAAAATAAGGGATTCGGATGGACTAGATGGCTTTGAAGAGGTCTTTCAGGTCTAGAGCTATGATCCCATGACGAACAGGATATATCACAAAGATTCCTGAATTTGGCATTAGTGGCTCTTTAAATCCAGTCCATGTGATCCTCTGAGTCTCTGATCCTATGATCTTAAAGGGCCTATAAACTACACAGCTCCAATGCGAATTCCTCATTCTCTCAGGTGAAGTGATTCCCTCATTTACCCATGTCTTATCCCTCTTTTATTTAACTTCTGCTATAAACGTTTACAAATCTAATCTGTATTATATGTGTGTAGGCCTCATCTTCCTCCTATACTAAGTACCTGGAAGGCTAGGATTTTAACTTTGTGGACCTAGCATCTGACCCTCTTATAGTGGGTATGCAATAAAATTCAGTTGGAGTGGAGTAAATTTCTCATTGAAAACAATTCTTCTCTGCAAATACAACTAAAGAAACAATTCAAGAAGTAGAGAATGTATATAACATCATAGCCTCATGAAAAGAAAAACACTAAGTTCATATTAGTTAGGCGCTACTCTCACCCTCACTTCAGTCCTACGAAATTTTGCTAATATCCTCTGTTTCATTCATCTTCTTTAAGGTGAAACTAACTAGATAGTCAACAACAAGTAATATAAAAAATGAAACTAAATTTATTCTAATATACAGGAAGATTAAATATTGATGTGGTGCCTGAATCAGTTGTCTATGTGCAATCAGATCAACTTGTTAAAGCCTAAATCAAAATTAGTATAAAACTAAACGATATGGCATGCAATTGAACCAACTCAATACAGACCATTTAAGCAAATTAGTGATAATAAAAAATGAATAATGGACATTAGAAATACTATTGACCAAACATGATTGTACATGTACAACTTTTACCAGATTGTTCACCACCATGGGGTGGCATATAGTGACATGGTGGATAGAGAACTGCCCCAGGAGTCAGGAAGTTCAAATCCAACCTCAGAAGGTAGCTATGTGACCCTGATTAAATCACTTCACCTCTGCCTCAATCCTCATCTATAAAATGAGAATAACAGCAACCACTTCTCAGAGTTGTCCTAAGAATAATATGGGCTAATATTTATAAACTTTAAAGCACTATATAAATGCTATTATTAATATCAGCATCATCAGACTAGGAGCCTAATATTCCTTCTCTTCCCATATATATATATATATATATATATATATATGAATGCAGACCAAAGCTTACACTTTTGAAAATTTGTTTTATGTTTTCTTCCTTTTTTTAAGTTTTTGCAAGGCAATGGGGTTAAGTGGCTTGCCCAAAGCCACAGAGCTAGGTAATTATTAAGTGTCTGAGGCTGGATTTGAACTCAGGTACTGCTGACTCCAGGGTCAGTGCTCTATCCACTGAGCCACCTAGCTGCCCCTTTTTCCCTTTTTCTCAAGGTTTTTTCCACTTTAATTCTGATTCTTCTTTCACAATGTGACTAACATGGAAATATATTAAACATGATTGTATATGTATAATCTATAGCAGCTTACTTGCTGACATGAGGAGAGAGAAGGGAGGTAGAAAAAATATGGAACTCAAAAGCTTACAAAAAATGAATGTTGAAAACATCTTTGCAAAAAAAAAAAATAAAATGACCAAAGAAATGATCTTGCTATGATCCAAATTTTCCATTTCAAAATTCATGGACTCTGAAATTCCTTTATTAGATCAAAAGCTTTTACTATTCTATCTTTCCCCACAATTTACAAAGCTGCTGTCTTCACTGATCTTTCCATTCCTCAGTTTATTCCCAAGCCTAAACCCTGCAAAGTGCATTCTCCTCCCTTCCCTATCTTCACCTGTTGGTGAGACAAGTTCAAGGGTGCACCATCATCTGCACTTGAATTCCCATTGCCCTTATCCTACTGCTAATTGCATCTTTCCAAATCCCAGTCTTATATTGCTCTGACCATTTGGCACCTTCAGTGTTATTCATGTGTTACTGGAAAAAAAAATTTAAGTTACATAATCTTAATGCAGCAAGGCAATCCTTTTACAAATTCACTCTTCTCTTCAACACAATGACTTTTTTTAGGTTTTTGCAAGGCAAACAGGGTTAAGTGGCTTGCCCAAGGCCACACAGCTAGGTAATTATGAAGCGTCTGAGACTGGATTTGAACCCAGGTACTCCTGACTCCAGGGCCGGTGCTTTATCCACTGTGCCACCTAGCCGCCCCAACACAATGACTTTTTCAAACTTTTTATACCTCCTTAGGCTTCCCAAAGTAATCCTTTCCAAACTCTCTGCTGAGAAACTTGTATCATACTTCACTGAAAAAAAGAAAAAAAACCCTGAAGTCATTCACTGAGAACTTCCTCTCCTTCCCTCCTCTTCTCACATAACCCAGATACCCCACTGTCACCTTCTTTACTCATCATCTCACATGAAGAGTTGGCCCATCTCCCTGACAAAGCAAATCTTTCTACATACATCCTTGATCCTATCTCCACTCACCTTCTTTAGTAGATTGCCCCTGTTACTATATCCATTCTGATCTTCAATCATTTCCTAACTATTGGCACCTTCCCTATTTTCTACAAAGTCATGTCTCCTCCATGCTTAAAATACCTTCAACTTAACCTGTCCAGCCCTGCTAGCTATTACTCTATATCCTCCCTGCTTTTTTGTGGTGAAAATCCTTGAGAAAGTCATCTACAATTTGTACCTCCATGGCTTCTGACCTTTCAATCAACTGAAACTGCTTTCTCCAAAATTTTCAATGACTTCTTTCTTTCTTTTTTGTCAAATAAAATGGCCTTCTCTCCATTGTCATCTTTCTTAATCTCCTGGGAGTTTCTGACACCTTTACCATTACACTCTCTTCTCCTAGATCCTCTCTCCTCTTTAAACGTTCAGAACATTTAGTCTCTCCTAATTCTCTTCTTACCTGCCTGACCACTACTTCTCAGGCTCCCTTGGTGGTTCTTTATTCATGTCATACCCATTCACTGAGTATCCCAAGGCTCTGCTGTGGGGTCCTCTTCTTTTCCCCTCCCTTTATGTCATCTCCTCTGGTGTCCTCAGCATCTCCCATGAGGTCAACTGTCACCTCAAAGTGAATAATTATGGAGGGAGAGACAGACAAAGACACAGAGATACCTAATGTCTAAGTACCATCCAACATTACCAACTACCTTACTAGACATCTCAAACTGGATGTTTCATAAGGAACTTGTCTCAAATTTATCAAGTCCAAAACAGAACTCATCTATTCTCCCAAAACTCTCACCCCTTTATAACTTCCTTATAGCTACTCTAAAGATCACCACCCTCTCCCCTGTTTGTCAGACTCACAAACCTAATATCATTCCTGACTTCTCACAAGCATTCACCCTACATATTCAATCTGATTTCAAATCTTTTTACTTTCACATCTTTTATGTATGTCCCTCCTTCTTCCCACTATCTTTACTCAATGTACTCATAACTTCCTACCTAGACTATTTCAGTGGACTGCTAATTGTCCTTCCTACTTCAATTCTCCCCCTACTCAAATCTATCCTCCACTAGCATGTCACTCCTATACTCAATAAATTCTAGCAGCTCCATTTTACCTCCAAGATTAAATAAAAACTTCTTTATTTGGAATTTAAAGCCCTTCACAACCTGGTCTCTTCTGAACTCCCAATATCTTACCTTTACTCCTCCCTCCACACATTTTCTAATCCAAACAAACTAGCCTCTCCTTATTGTTTCTCACACATACCTTGAATGCTCTCCTTAATCACCTCTGACTTCCTTCAAGGCTCAGCACAAATCTTACCTTCTACATAAAGCTTTTATTGGTTCCTTCCCCTTGACACTCCAGTCCTTTTTCTCTAAGACAGGGTTCTTAACTTTCTGTGTGTCATGGATCTCACTGGCAATCTGGTGAAACCTATGAACTCCTCAGAAAGTTTTAAAATAACATAGGATTACCCTGAAGAGATTATGAAAAAGGGTGAAAACATCACTTGTACAAAAATATTCATAGCAGCCCTATTTGTGGTGGCAAAGAATTGGAAATTAAGTGAATGTCCTTCAATTGGGAAATGGCTTAACAAACTATGGTATATGTATGTCATGGAACACTATTATTCTATTAAAAAACCAGGAGGGATGAGAATTCAGGGAAGCATGGATTTGCATGAAGTGATGTTGAGCGAGATGAGCAGAACCAGAAGAACATTATATACCCTAACAGCAACATGGGGGTGATGATCAACCTTGATGGACTTGCTCGTTCCATCAGTGCAACAATCAGGGACAATTTGGGGCTGTCTGCAATGAAGAATACCATCTGTATCCAGAGAGAGAACTGTGGAGTTTGAACAAAGACCAAGGACTATTACCTTCAATTTAGAAAAAAAAAACCTGGCTATCTTATTATGTAATTTTGCTATCTCTTATACTTTACTTTTCTTCCTTAAGGATATGATTTCTCTTTCATCACATTCAACTTAGATCAATGTATACCATGGAAACAATGTCAAGACTAACAGAATTCCTTCTGTGGGAGGTGGGAGGAGGGAAGCAAGAATAGGGGGAAAAATGTAAAACTCAAAATAAATAAAATCTTTCTAAAAAAATAAATAAAATAACAGGATTACAAAAGAAAATAAAATCTAGTGAAAAGAAAGATGTACTTCTTTCCTCATCCAAGTTTACAGACCTCTTAAAATATGGTCCATGGATCCTAGATTAAGCTTTCTCTTTTTCCCTCCCTTTAGATCTATAGGGGAAAGAGGGGGAGGGAGAGAGAGAAAGAGAATGAGAACATAGTTATTTGCATATTCTCTGCCCCAATGGAATAGGAATTCCTTGAGAGCAGAGCATATCCTTTATTTCTTTGCACACCCAGTGATTAGCACGGTGTTGGGCATATACCAGGTGCTTCATAAATCTGTTAGGGGCTCTCCAGGGTTTAGCACGGTGCCCAGCAAATGCTTGTTGGCTTACTAATTAAAGAGAAAAATAACATTATGTCTATACCAACAAAAGTCATTCCTATTAAAAAGCATGACTTAAGCACCTTTATTCCTGCAAGACTAATATAGAGATTTTTACCAGTTCACTGAGATCTCTGACAATTGCTGTTACTGAAGGATAAAAGAAATCCCTTGGTTGAAAATATGTACCCCCACCTCCACATCCCCTTTAGTGGTTCATCACAGGCAGGAAAAAATCTTGATTCAAAAGGTTGAATGGGAAATTTGTACATGACTCTTTTTTCCTACTTTCATGGAAATTTGCACACTTTTTTCATATTTTTACCTTGGAAAAGTCAAAGATCCCATTGTTGCTAGAGGAACAACACAAGAAATCTGGAGGGAAAGAGCACTGGAACCAGACTCAAAATATCTGAGTGAATTCCATTCTTTGCTGAATTGACTATAGAAAAATTACTGCCTCTAGTTCACAAGGAAGACATCTAAGCTATCAACAGTTGCATATAAAAAAATTCCAAATCATTAATAATTAAAGAAATACAAATTAAAGCAGCCCTAAAGTTCCACTTTATAAGTCTAACAAAGATGAAAACCACTGAGGGAGCTTGGAGGAATATAGATCCACTAACATACTGTTGGTGAAGATGTAATATGATCCAACCATTCTGGAAAGCAACTTAGAACTATGCCAAAAATTATTAAACTCTGCTTTCCTTTTGATCTAGTGTTATCACTACTCAGCTTATACCCCAAGATCAAAGAAAGAGAAAAGAGGAACCATATGTATGTACAGAAATATTTACAGCAGTTCTTTTTGTAGGGACAAAGAACTGAAAACTAAGGAGGTACTGATCAACTGGGGAATGACTAAATAAATGATAGTTATATGAATATAATGTAATAATATTGTGCCATAAAAATGATAAAAACTTTTGAGAAAACTGGAAAGCAGTTTGGCAGAAATTGGGCATAAAGCAACATTTCTCTGTTCACTCTAAATGGATACATGACAGATATAAAAGATGCCATTATAAACAATTTAGCAAAACAAGAAAGAAATTAAGTTTCAGACCTATGGATAGAGGAAGAGTTTAGGATTGAACAAATGAGAGGATCACAGAAAAGAAGAGATTTCTTAGTTCCATGTCTCATTCTTATTCACTTAGTAGAATGCCTGATACTTACTAAACACTTGTTTCCCATTGTTGCTTCTTCTTTGTACATGGAAATATTTCTTCTATTTCCTGTTTAAGTTGTAACTTTCTTTTTAGATTTTTGCAAGGCAAATGGGGTTAAGTGGCTTGCCCAAGGCCACACAGCTAGGTAATTATTAATTGTATGACACCCAATTTGGATCAAGGTACAACATAGAAACAAAGTAAAGATTGACAGATTGCTTTCCCTGGGGGGGTGGGGGGAGGGAAGTAAGATTGGGGGAAAAAATGTAAAACTCAAATAATATCTTTAATAAAAATTAATTTAAAAAAATTATTAAGTGTATGAGATCAGATTTGAACCCAGGTACTCCTGACTCCAGAGCCGGTGCTTTATCCACTGCACCACCTAGCCACCCCTAGTTTGTAACTTTTTAAAAGGAAAACAAAAACTCAATTTCAAAAACAACTGCCTCCCTCTGGACCTGTTTTGTTTTGGGCTTTTTTGCCTGTAAAATGAAGCACCTCAGGGAGGTGATGCCAGGACAAATAAGTGAATTGGATTTGAGTGGGGGGGGGGGTGCTGTGCTCAAGTCACCAGCCTCACTTTCTCCTCCAGACCATCTGGGCCCAGTGGTCAGACAGGAATCAGGACAACTAGAGATAACCCTGGATGGGAGGCAGTCAGGGTGAAGTGACTTGCCCAAGGTCACATAGCTAGTAAGTGGCAAGTATCTGAGGTCATATTGGAACTCCCATCCTCCTGACTCCAAGGCCACCTAGCATATAGTGGATAGAGCACCCACCTTGAAATCAAGGGAACTGGTGTTCAAATCTAGCCTCAGCCACTTGACACTAGCTGTGTGACCCTGGGCAAGTCACTTAAGCTGGCTGATTTACAAGCACAAAACATCTGCAAATTGAGGGCAACAAGGACAAGGACTCTGGGCATTAAGAGGAGAAGTAACTGGTTTCAAATATTACATTAAGAGGATAATGAATAGCACAGAGAGAATTTTCTATCATATTAAGAGTAATCAAAGAGAACAACTTTTATAGCAAATTAGATTTTTCTCCCACTGTGCTGGCTTATTGGATCCCAAGAACTTTAGAAAACTGGTGCTCCCACTGCCAACCCTGTTGTGTTTGTGCACTGAACAGAGCCGTTATCGCACATTTCCCACTACATCTGGAATGTTGAGATAATGGAAAAAGAAGTTGAGAAAGTAGAATTGGACCTATTTTCTGCTACTTTATAGTTTCAATTTCCAGTAATTTAGCCAGTCTTGCTCTTTATGGTTTACTAACGTAGACCAGGAAAAAACCCCAAGCCCATTTCTTAACTCAGTTCTACATTTCGACCATTCACATCAGTAGCAAGTCGGCCACTTGGTTTAGTTATGTTTTTCTCTAATAATCTCATTTGTGTGTGCTGCTTTTTATGGATTTGTCAGGCTGCCACTGATAAGTAAATTACTACAAGAATTACACTAAACTCATATAAGATAGCATGTCTTCCTGGGTCATGCTGAATAACTCACTAGGCAGGTCATATCCAATATATCTTGATTTCCTTCATAAGCAACCCAACAAAGTCTGACACCAGACAGTCTTTCTGACAGAGAAAAACCTCAGATTACTTTGTTTCCAAGAGAGGTCTGAGACAAAGAATATGAATGCACAAAACCAACAACAGTGCTCACAACAGGAACTAAAGGAGCTCCTTATTCTGCAAAAGATAGAAAAGGGATTTTGAGAAAACATTTTAATTTTAAACTCAAATAAACCTTGGCTAATCATGATCGTAATTCTAATATGCCCAAAATTAACTTCTATCACAGGTAAAGGCAATCAGTATCATTCCGGGCAAAATCTGGTAACATTCTAGCACCCTCTGGCCAAGAAAATGGATTATCTCTCTCCCACCTAACCCCCTTCCAAGACACCCACATTTTAAGCTCTCACTGGTGGATAGTACCATTTATACCCAATTCAAGTCCTTTGCATAGTATTCAATGAGGTGAATGGAAAGAATTAAAACAAACTTATCACCAAGAAGCAATGAGGAACAAAACTGTGTTAATGTGTTGATTAGTTCTACTGAACTGTTTTTCCCCCCTTTCTTTCTTTTTTTATTTCCCGTTACAAGGGATAGCTCACTGGGTAGGAGATGAAGAGGGACATATCAAAAATGGAAAAGTTAATTTTTTTAAAAATACACAACTTCACATCTACCACCTCCTCCCCCAAAAGACCCTACTGTGCATAGTTTATTGTGCTTGGAGATACAAAGGGTTCAGATCCTGGTTCTTCTACTCATTATCTGTGTGATCTTGAGTAAGTCACTTAACCCCCTGGATCTCAGTTTCCTCATCTGTAAAATGAAGTAGAACTAAATAGTTTATAAAGTCTTTCAGCTCTAAAGGCTATGACCCTCTAGTACTTTACTCACAACAAACTTAAGTTGGTAGGTATGGAAAAAATTATTATCCATTTTGGACACATGAGAAAATAGAGATGTATAGACAAAGTGACTTGTACACCATTCCTTTAAATAGCATATGCCCACTCCCACTGAGGTGGTCCCTCCAATTCTATCAGACTGCCTCTCTAAATGTCTTCATCTACTGTAGTTGCAATGTGTTGCTTTTCCATAACTTGAGAGTTTAGAAAAATATATTTAAATCCCAGTTCTACAACTTACTACCTGATGTGACCTTGGGCAAATCATTTAAACTCTTAATCCCACAGTTTCCTCACTTGTTAACTGAGAGGGTTGACCCAGATTATCTCTAAGGTGTCTTCCAATTCTAAACTCTCTGATGTGATGATCATGCTGTATAAAGCAATGAACCCCTGACCACACATGCAACAGGTAATTGATAAAGAAAAGAACTGTATAGCTATTAATAATATTATAGTCAACAATTTCTAAAATTAGTTTCTCAAAAGTGAGGTTTGGTATTTTATCTTTATGTCTTAATTTTGTAACTTCTGGTTTATGCCAAGTCCCCGGGAGGTTTAAAGATCTACCAGATCCTTTTTCAATAATCTTTCCAGTTATACTTCTAAAAACACAAAATTTGACTATTATTTAGTTCATACACTATATACAATCATTGTTTTCAAGTAATTCCACCCTAAATTTTTCTAGAAATATGCTAAACTTCAGTCTATAAGAAAAGCCCTTTTAAAAACAAGAACTTCAGGGCGGCTAGGTGGTGTAGTGGATAAAGCACTGGCCTTGGAGTCAGGAGTACCTGGGTTCAAATCCGGTCTCAGACATTTAATAATTGCCTAGCTGTGTTGCCTTGGGCAAGCCACTTAACCCCATTTGCCTTGCAAAAAATAAAACCTAAAAAAACCCCAAGAACTTCTAAAAGGCCTTTTCTCTAAGGTGTCCCAGTAACCCTCAATTGTCCTCCCTACCACTACCCCAAAACGTTACTAAAAGTGCCTATACACAGACAGTTTACATAGATGATGATTCCTAGACCTTTGCCGTGTTTAGGAAGGGATCATAATCTACAATGGACATACCAAGGAGACAAATGATACAAACCAGCTTGGGATGCAATAGCTCAATGAGAGGTAGCAGAAAGAAACCATGATTTGGAGTTCACACACCTGGGCTTAATTGCTAACTCTTCTACTTTCTACCCATTATGTGACCTTGAACAAATCTTCTAACTTCTGAGGTCTTTGTTCAAGGGTAAAATGAATGGAATGAACTAAACGACCTCTGCGATCCCTTTAAGATCCAGATCAGGAGTTCTTAGCCTTTTTTGTCTCTCTCTCTGGCAGCCTGGGAAAACATCTGGATCATTCTCAAAACATCTTTAAATAATGGAATGAAATGCTAAATTTCAGTTCCTGGCCCATAAGGCAGCTAAGGTGGCACAGGAGTCAGGAAGACCTAGGTTGAAATCCAGCCTCAGATATTTTCTGTGTAACCCTGAGCAAGTCATTTCACCTCTGTCTGATCTTCCTCATCTGTAAAATAGGAATGATAAAAGCATCTACCTCTCAGGACTGTTTTGAGAATTGAAAGATATATTTGTAAAGCAGTGTTTTGCACATAGCAGATTTTATATGAATGCTAGCTACATGGTAACATCTTTGTGACGGATTCGTGAAAAGCCTCAGATAAGAATTGTATAAAAGGACATAAATGTGTTGCAATCTGCACACATGGAAGGAGTATTCACACCAAGGAAATCATAGTTCCAGTAATATATCAAAGTTCATTATATCAAACTATTCTTAAATACAAAGTACTATGAAATTAGAGAATACTCTATTCTAGTTAGGAAGGATCACAGAAGCCTGGGTCTTAATACAACAGATATCACAAAACGCTAAATGGTATTATTGCTCTTATAATTAACCAGTTCCCAATTTCAGTGTTTTAAGGATTACAAAGTATTTTCCGGATGAGATAAGTATGGGGAGTAGTAATATTCCCATTTTACAGATGAGTAAATTAATTCTCAGAGAAGTTTGAGTGACTGGTTCAGGGTCACACAACCAGTACCTTGATCACAACCAGGTCTCATGAAACAACAAGTCCAATATTCTCTTCACCAAAAATCCTACTCCTAAGTCCAACATATACTTTTAATCTTCTAATGAATATAGTTTAAAAAAATCTTTTAGGGTGAAATCAGAAATGTGAAGATAGAAGTTGGGTCTATTAGTGGCCATTATCTAAGCCCACTTTACCTTTAACATTTTAATTTCCTTTAAAATTTTCACTTTGAACTAGTCACTTCCCTTTTCTGGGCCTCAGTTTCCTCCTTTGTAAAATGAAGGGATGATCCTAGATGATAGAATGTTCCTTCTATCTCTAAAGCTATAATCTTATGTATGAATCATAAAGACTATACATTTTTATGGTAAACATCCCTTTCCAAATGTCATCAATTTAGTTGTCACAGTACATCAATACAGTAATGTCACAATTCTGATGGAACTGAAAAATGTCACCCTCTTGACTAATAATCTTGGAAATTCAACATTTTTAGTCTACTTAAAAACAAGATAACACACACAGTTGCACAAATAGTGACCAATTCTTTTCAAGAGCACAAACATTGTATTATAAAAAAGGTAATATGAATTCCCCTGCTTAGAAAAATATAACAAAATGAAGGGTTATATATCACTGTGGTACATTTTAATTAGCTTTGATATATTTAAGAAGATTAGGAATTTATCAATAATGGAAAAAAATCAGCACTTAACAATTTGGGTACATGCTTAGTAGGCTTGCCAATCTGTTTCTTGATTATCCCTTGGTATACTCATTGAACATCTGTCATCCTTTTCTTTCTGTAAATCACCAGTCAAGTTCTAAATTGCAATGATATAAAACATAAGAACAACAAAGAGGAAAAGAAAAGATGAAGGGGGGGGAGAAGGAAGAGAAAAACCTGGACCACTCTAAATACTTCAATGCTCTGTCTTCCTCTCTCTAGTATCTCCCCCTTCCTACCTGTTCTATTCACTGACAAATTAATTTTCCCAAAACACATATCTTGCCCCTAATTTCCATAAAGTACAAACTGAAAGAACCATACAGATGCCCCTGACAGTCCCTCTCTTGGACTCAATGGCTTGTCCCAGAGCCTCCATTTGAGGAAGATGTCCAGATCAGTCACGTTTGCCTCCTCTCCAGGCTGTCTCTTCCACAAGCACACTAACACTTTCAGCCTCCTTTTATGTACAGTCCTCCCCTCTTCCCATTAGAGTGTAAGATCCTGGAGGATAGTAGAGCTGTTCTACTGGAATCTGAATTCCCCATCCGTAGCACATTGCAAGCTCTTAATAAATGCTAGGTGACTGACTGACAAACATCTCCATCACTCCACATCAAAGAAAGTTCTAAAGGCCCTCCATAGCTAGCAGTCGAAGCCCTCTGCAATATGGCTTCAAAAGATCTTTTCTCCTATTAATAACTACTCAACACAAGTCCTCTACTTTAGCCCACTTGTTAACTGTCACCTGAATGTGCTTCATCTTTGTCGGGTTTCACTGACCTGGCAGCCACCACTTCTTCTGACATATGAACAGGAGGGTTAGGAGGCTTAGCATCTATTACTACTACCAGTCTCTTCTCTTGGGGACTATTTTTCTCTCTGTAAAATGAGTTGAATTAGACAGTATTTTATTAATGTCCTACAGATGCCAAATGATGGTGTTCCAAAGAGAAAAAAGTAAGTAGTCTCTACTCTCAAAGAGCTTATCTTCTAATAAAGAAGACAAGCCAATATGTATGTTTGTTTAGGTATATACATGAATACATGAAAGGAAAATAAATACCAAGTATTTCAATACAAGGTTATTTGGGAGAGATATAACCACGTCACTCTAATTTACTCCACTGAAAGCACAAGGTCTTCAAAAAGTCTTGATAAACTTCAAACTTTAAGTATTGTTTCTATTCTAACTCCATTTTATAAATTGCATTTGAAAGTAAATTTAGTAAAATTTAGGACAAGTACATCATACAACTGAATACTATACATAATTTCTAATCTACAAATAAAAAATGGCTACCACAGATAAAAGGCAAACACTGGTGGAACTGAAGTCCAAATGAACAGAGAGAAGAAAATTCCATTTGCCTTTAAATTCCATTGACAGTTTACATACCCTACACACCAAGCCATTCAAATCTAAAAGCTATAAAAGGAATCTGTGAAGACAAGTATAACTGATATAGCAATGACTTGGGAAATACTTCAGTACTTCACTCCACCAACACAGACTGCAGCCCTTCCATACCTTAGCAAATGAGATTCATAATTTATGATTAAAAAAATTCATTACCCTAATGGGCAACTCTCTAGTGATAGGTCTTGAAGTTTAACCAGACTAACTCTCAGATAACTACCAGATCTGTGTTCCTTTGGTATAGTATTTAACAAACCCTAGTTTACTTCCATGGCATAATATGGCATGTAGGACGATTCATAACTTTTTTTGAGTCATAGACCCTTTGGCAATCCAATGACACTTATGGACAATGCTCCAGAATTTTCTTTCAGTTTCTAATAGAAGGAAATGCTAACTTTCATTTAGAAGCTAATGGGGGAAAAGTAGCATTTTTTCCCCATCCAATTTTACAGACTGCCTGAAATCTATTCACAGACCCCTAGGCAGCAACCTTTGACTTAAGGTGGAAGTTGGGAAAGTCAACTGAGTTTAAATATCACAAATAAACCACTTAGGCACAGACAAGTAAATCAAATAATTAAGCTCAGTCATAGCTCGGTTTTCATGGCTTTCAAGAGGCCTAAATCAAACCCCTAATATTATTTGAGCCTAGTTTTGTCATTTAATTCAGTTTGGTGCTGCTCATGTATCCATTTGCACAATAATAGCTACTTTATTCCAGACTATGACAAAATTCTATCTATCAAGGGCATTTAATCAGAAGCACTGAATGAAAAGCTAACCATAACTAATTTACTACTTCTGAAAGTACAGATCTTAAATGATCAAACTAAAATAATATTCACTATTTCCAAAGTGAATGCTCAAATTTAAAAGGTGATATTCTCACATCACTCATGGTAAATGTTTACACTTCTCTTATGTGAAAATCCTGCTCAGAATGACTAAATGTTCTATGCTTGATCAAATTTTAACATGTCAGAAAATATATTTATTTTGAAGTGCAGACAGTCTCCAACTTACAAACAGGTTGTAAAATTTCAATTATAAGTCAGTTTTATGACATTCAGAATATATTTTCCTACATGTGTGAGGGAGAAGTGACGACTTCTTTAGGGAAGGAATTATCAGTGTGGAAACTCGGTCTACAATTGATGATCTCGACTTATAGTCTTAGAACAAGAATTCTTAAATTGGAGAGGATGGAAAGATCTGTGGACAGATTTCAGGTGGTCTGTGACTTCAGATGGAAAATGAAAATTAGATCTTAAGTGATATGGTGATTTTGGTTTCACTAACCACCAAATGAAATTTAGCAATTTTTACAATTAGGAATTTAAAAGAAAAACTAAAACTAAAACAACATTCTGAGAACAGGTTTCTAGGTTTCACCAAACTGCCAGAAAAGTCCATGACACAAAAAATAGTTGAGAAGCCCTGTCACAGAAGTTTGTCCAGAAGACTGAGAGGTTGTGTCTGCCCACAGTCACACAGTGTGGAGGAATTTTCCTGACCCCTAAACTAAACCTCGACTCTATTCACTATACCATACTACCTCTCTTTCAAAGATATGAAATTATACATGATGAGCTCCTGAATCTAACCCTAAAGTTTATATATTAGAAAATATAGCTAAAATGGTACAAAGTATAGTCCTAAAACCCAAGTACTGGCCTAATCACAAAAAGCATTACAAATGGCTTTTCATAATGTAAGAGAATGAGCGGTGATCTTGAAATCAGAAGAGCTGAATTTTCATCCCACTCTACCACCTACAGCTCTCTGTCCCCTGACAATTCCCTCTCCCTCTTGGAGTCCATTTCCTTATTTGTAAAGAAGGGTATATCCCTTGCCTTCCTGACCTTACAGAATTTTTTAAGACAACTGCTTTGTGAACCTTAAAGCATTATGTAAATAAGTAGTTATTACAGGTGCAGATCCTCTGATCATTAACAAGGCAGCAAGAGTGCCTGTTCCCTTTGGATTGCATGCTCCCTGCAAGAGTTTGCTAATGTCTTGGATGATGTCTGGCATAGAAATCAAATAGAAGAAGGATTCATTAGAGTGATGTCCTCCAGAGGTTCCTGTTTGCAGATGGCATTGTGATGATTTCAAGAGTAGCAGAAGAATGCCTATGGTTCAGACTATGATATGCAACTGAAGAGTCCATTAAGTTGGTCCATCTGTATGTATATGTGTTTGCATGCATGTATGTATGTACAAACAAACATTCTGGAGATAGACAATGAGTTGGACCCAGAAATGAATTGCAGAAAAAGAGCAGGATGGGCTACATTTGGGAAATTGTATAGCACTTTTTTTTAAGGTTTTTGCAAGGCAATGGGGTTAAGTGGCTTGCTCAAGACCACACAGCTAGGTCATTATTAAGTGTCTTCTGGATTTGAACTCAGATCCTCCTGACTCCAGGGTTGGTGCTCTGTCCACTGCGCCACCTAGCCACCCTGTATAGCACTTTCAATGACTTCAAACTACCCCTGAAACAAAATCTCATTGTTTTTAACACCAATATTCTCCCTATGATGCTGTGTAGTTATGAATCATAGAATACTACAATTGCCAAGTTATCAAAATTGTAGGTTACCCAAAGGGCAAGAGAGATGAATGGTGGATGTAAATAGGCTACAGCATATTTCCAACAACACAAAAAGCAGTCTAAAATAGAAATCTCAAAGAGCTCTATTAATTAGGAGAAAAGAAGGTGGGTCAGTCAAATGAGATAAAAAATTAAGTGATGAGGGACGGCTAGGCGGCACAGTGGATAGAGCACCAGCCCTGGAGTTAGGAGTACCTGGGTTCAAATCCGGCCTCAGACACTTAATAATTACTTAGTTGTGTAGCCTTGGGCAAGCCATTTAACCCTATTTGCCTTGCAAAATCCTAAAAAAAAATTAAGTGATGAGCTGCAATTGGTACTGTAGAGAATTTCTAAGAGGAAAGGAGTCATACCAGAGGAGAAGGCCTGGAATGGCTGCAATCTATACCATTTGTAGGAATATCATCAATTAGATCATAGATCCATATAACCATTCATAAATCTAATGTTTACGACAATGACTACCTAGACTAATATTTTTCACAAATGTTCATAAAACTTTAAGATTTACATATGATTGTTATTCCCATTTTACAGATTCAGAATCAACTTTCCCAGATCTAAGTTAGTCGCAGAATATAAATATAAATCTGCTGCCTTGTATAATTTATGTTTATATAGCACTTTAAAATTTATAAAAAGCTTTACATATTTTACCTGGTTTGATTCTTCTAACAACTTTGTGAGGTAGAGAGAAATTCAATTTTAGCAAACATTTCTTAAGGGCCTGTCATGTGCTAGGTCCTTTGTTAGGTACTGAAGTTGCAAGGACAAAGAGGGAGAAGTTTATTTCTACAAGAAGCTTATTATATAATCTAAAAAACAGAAAAAGAAAAAAAATGGGGGAGGAGAAGAGTATTGGAAAGGATCCAGGAAAGGCCTTGTAGAGGCCTTTGTACATTTGAGCTGAACCTTGAAGAGACCCAAGAACTCCAAGAGTCACAAATGGAGACAAGCATTCAAGACATAGAAGATAGCCAGAAAGGCAAGAGAAAGAAGTCAGCCAGTAGATAAAATGAGCTCAAGGCAAATGGCACAGCAAGAAAAATCGTTAAACACAGTCCTACCTTCAACTTGGCGTATACTCTCCCACAATTCCACAGGAATACAGGTTGGACCAGAGAATGGGAAATGCCTGCCTGTTTCAAGGAGTACCCTGCCAGTTCCCATTCCTAAAACCATAGAGCTTACAAGTTCCCAGAACAGCCAGCAGACAAAACTAGCTCAAAGCAACAGTTTTCAATAAAAAAGCACGGTAGAAACAGCAGTTACCAAACATTCCCCTATAAACTCGAGACACAAATCTCAAACACAATCTGTGGAAAAGTGAGCACACATTGTAACAATGGTAATGAGGCCCACAAGTAGGGAATGTGACTTCACACTAGCTCTGGAACGCTCATCCTAGTGGCCTGTCATCTTGGTTGGTGAGTGATTCATGTGTCTTACTAAATCAAGCCCAGCTCTATCTAGACATCTTCCACTTTATTCCCTGGCCATCTGTCTGCCCACATATTCTCCTCTACCATCATCTCTTTCTAGTTCTGGAATTGTAATCAAATAAATATTGCTATTGTTACTGAAAAGGATTTGTTAACATACTCTTCTATGGTCCCATTTATCACAGGATAACTTTTGAAATATAATCTCTGGTCACTGATCTTTTTTGTATATTGGCCTCTCCATTAGAATGTAAGCTCCTATGCATACCCTTTGACTCAGCAATACCACTTCTTGGGCTATATTCCAAAGAAATTAAAAGAAAACAGAAAAGAATCTATATGTACTGAACTATTTCTAGCAATTCTTTTTGCGTTGGCAAAGATCTGGAAATTGAGGGGATGCCCATCAATTGGGAATGGCTGAACAAGCTATGGTATATGATTGTGCTATAGGAAATGAGAAGCAGGATGCTTTCAGAAAAACCTGGAAGACTTACATGAACAAAATGGGTGAACAGAACCAGGAGACCACTATACACAGTAACAGCAATACTGTATGATGATCAACTATAAATGACTAAGTGCTTCTCAGCAATACAGTGATTCAAAATAATGCCAAAGGACTTATGATGAAAAATGCTACCCACCTCCAGAGAAAGAACTGATGGCATCTGAGTACAGGTTGAAATATATTTTTTTTAAAACTTTATTTTCTGGGGTTCTTTTCCTTCTATGTTTCCTTTTGTAAAATGGCTTAAATGGAAATGTTTCATATAACTGTTTATGTATAATTTATATCAAATTGCTTACCTTCTCAAGAAAAGGAAAGGGGAGGGAGAGAGAGACTCTAGAACTAAATTTTTTTAAATGTTAAAAATGTAGCTTACATGTAATTGAGGAAAAAAATTATATACTTAAAAAAAGAACTTAGCTCTTTAAGGGCAGTCAGTGAATGTCTTTCACTTTTGTATGTGTATCTGCAATGATTAGCACATAGTGAAGGTTTAAAAATTAATTCATTAATTAAGAAACAGGTAGACCAGTTGGGCTAGAAGCATGAAGGGGGAGCAATGGTTTGTCCATTTGGAAAGGCAAATTGCAGCTAGACTGATGGACTATCCAAGACAAACAAATGCTTTATACTTACCTAGATACAATTGGGAACCACAGAAGTTGAGCACAGGCATGACATGTTCAGACCTGTGCTTTAGGAAGATTCTTTTGGCAGTTACACTCAAGAAGGATTGGAGAGAAGTCAAACTGGAAACTTTGTAGAAGAGTATGACAAAAAGTCCAGGTGAGATGGTGAGGCCATCTAAAAGTGGTGGCTACATAAGTAGAAGGGAAGGAGTCAGACACGAGAGACATAAAAGAGAATTAACAGATTTGGCAACTGAATAGTTATGTTGGATAAGAGTGAAAAGTTGAAGATGATTCCAAGGTTATAAACCTGAGTGAATGGTCACTAGTATAAGCATTCGTTAGCCCCCTGCTTATACTAGTGACCATTTACCCAGGTTTCACAGATACAAAAGCTATGGCCTATAGTGACTTTCTTGGAGCCAGAGCTAGTGAGTAGCAGAGGTGGATTCAGAACCCAGATCTCCTGTATTCAAGCTTAGGTCTTTATTGATTACACTACTCTGCTTCTCATATGAAGGATGTCTGATAGAATGTACTAGTCTGCTTATATCCAACATACTAGAAATTGAATAAATTTCTCATTTATACTCCTTACATATGCTCCTATTCACTTAACAATTTTTGAACAGATAAAGGCAACAGGACATAGAAAATCAACACTTTGATTCCCAGTTAAGTCTTGGCTGCTAGGTGTTTAATGGGAGGGACATCAGTCAAGTATATACACTCAACTTTAACCTTAATCACTGCTTTTTCTAAAAGTACCTTCATAAAATCATAGAATATTTGAGCTGGAAATTTCCTTAAAGATTAAGTCTAGTTACAGGATCAACAGTTGTTAGATCTAGGAGAAACTGCAAATTCTATAATTTTCCAGAAGAGAAATCCAAGGCCCAGTATGGGTAAATAACCTGTCCAAGGGTCACATAAGCTAGAGACAAAGTATCCTGAATCCCAATCTAGTGACCTTTATAGAGCCTTTCTAGCAAATAAATTTCCCCACAACTTACTGACATAATGTATTTTGTATTAGTTTGACCACTTACAGAAATCTGATTTATGGTACTTGGATCAATTCTCTTAATTAAGCCTATTGTCCTTTATTACTGAGCCCAGAATTTTAAGGAATGAACATGAAACTACCAAATTATACTGAGCACTACTCCTGATTTTTATGATTATTCAAGTTCAAATTGCAAAAAGGAAACATCTTCAGACAAGGCATCCATAATGTGCTGGTATTTATTGTGAGTCTACAAAGATTCACTTCTAAATCTATGTTTCTAAGGGACAAAGACCATATAGTTCATTGTAAAGGACTCATACTGAAAAAGAGGTAGGTCATAGGAGCAAAGATTTAAAGTTAGAAAGGCCCTCAGAGGCTACCCACATCAATCCCTCATTGTACAGATGAAGAAATGAAAGTCCAGAGAAGTTAAGTGACTTTCAACTAACAGAGTCAAGAACTGAATACTGGTTGCTCTGACTCTAAATTTCATGCTCATGTGCTCTCTCTCTCGTGCTCTCTCTCATGCTTGCTCGCTCTCTCTCTCTCTCTCTCTCTCACACCATTTGGAGGGCTTCTGTGTCACAAATGCTAGCTTGTATTTGGGATGGTTTTAAAGTGCTGATGAAATCACTTAATTTGGGTCAAGTCTGGGGTTTCTCTTTTCTAGCTACGAAACTATTTCTCTAAAATCAAATTTTTTCACAACTTCCCCCTTTCCTCCTTAAAGTTCTATTAGCAAGTAGTCACATCCACATTTTCTAGGTCTGAGCATAACTGTCCTATCTATAATGCAGTTACCTTTCATTTCTCACTCCCAAGGTAGACAATGAAGTCCCAGTCCATAGTGCTGATGGGAACAGGGAATTTTTATTACTGGCACAACAGAGCAGTAAAGAAACAGAATGGAAACAAGCAATTATTAAGTTCCTCTTATGTACCAAGAATTATGAGAAGAGCCTTACAAACAGTATCTCAATATGTTATATATAATAGTACAACTCACCATTTTTAAAATATCCCAATAAAATTTCTCTTTATGAAGATCTACCTATGTGTGAAAGAATCCCTCTGCAGATTAGAGTAGGAAGACTCCGGGGGGGGTTCAGTAGAGGGGACCCTTCTTAACAGAGCTTTAATTATGATTAACAAGGGGTGAAAAGGCCTTTGCCTAAAGCATGCGGTTGGAGGGAAGGATGATGAACTTCGACATATCTTCCCTCAACCTTGTGGCCCCCCAAAATTCAAGTCCAACAACTCCTACAGCACTCTGAAGAGAAAAATTATGCCAGGATGAGATTGTCCTCTTCTCTGCTATTTGACAAGTTTAATTGAATCCACTGACTTCCTAAACCCACCGGTCATCTCTCCCTACTCTGAAGACCTAAAGGATTCATTATCAGATGTTCAGATATCATATACCAGTTTATATTGTTACCCACTCTACCTACTGTTACCTACCTGGTGTGTTCTGCCTGTCGGACAGATTGCAAGATCCTTGACAGCAGCGAGCATTATTAATAGCTAGCGTTTCTATAGCACCTTATGTATTAGCACATTACATAAATATATATGTATTTATATAGTGACAACTTCAAGTCACAGTCCCACTAAATATTTTGGGAGGGAAAAAAGACATTTCAAACTATTGCCCCCTTAGAAGATCATGCAGGACTCTGACCTGGAAGAGATTTAAGAAATCTTGCTCAGGACCAAGGAAGTAGACTGAAACCATCTACCCTCTACAAGTTACTATACAGCTGCCAGTTCTACCCTTTTTCTGGTCTTTAACCAGGCACTCTACAAAACTGGTAGAAGAAAAAAAGCTGCCCACTCTACTCCTTTTCTATGTCTCCCCACCCCACCCCATCCCCGCCCCTCCATATTGCTTAAAGAACCTAGAGCCTTTCACAATTTGGTTTTCTTGGGTTTTTTTTTTAATCTTCTAAATTGCACAAAGCCTTTCATTTGAGAAATGAAAATAACAAAATTCTTGAGATCTTTGTAGCTCCCCTCCCTTGGTTTGAGTTCAATACTTCTTAATTAAGCACCTCTTAATTTAATCAGTGTGTGCTAGCAACTATGTTTTATGCATTTTGACAAGTCTATTTAGGGACTGAGTTAGACTGGATTAAGAGTACCTGAATTTAGGGGAAACTAGGTGGTGTAGAGGGGCGGCTAGGTGGCGTAGTGGATAAAGCACCAGCCTTGGAGTCAGGAGTACCTGGGTTCAAATCTGGTCTCAGACACTTAATAATTACCTAGCTGTGTGGCCTTGGGCAAGCCACTTTAACCTCATTTGCCTTGCAAAAACCTAAAAAAAAAATACCTGAATTTTAAAAAAATAGACCCAAAGGTTTTGAAGTTAGGCAGAGATTTAAAACCTCATATTTCTGATACTGAGCTTGCTATAGAGCAGATCGCTATTGCTGGCTGATTCACATGTAATACAAGCTTGTTTTTTTAATGTTTGAAATTATCTACTAATGTATTTTTTTTTCTTTAGGTAGAGCTATTTTTCTGTTTGTTCATCTTTGGAATTCTTATTGGTTAGATTCATTTGCCTTCCCAGTTTAGTTTCTAAATATGAATTCTAGTACACAAGTTATCTTCATTAATGACTTTTCAGAAAGTGAAAATCAGCCTAGCATAAATGAACATAGCACTGAAAATTTGGAGGCTGAGCTTTCTGGATTCCAACATGTGGGACTTGGTCCTCTCTGATCATGTTTCTTCATCTTATCAAACAAAGCAAACATAGTGAAGTAGAAAGTTCACTGCATAGGAATTCAGAGGGCCTGGGTTTGAATCCCAATTGGTACTTACTACTTTATGACTTTGTACAAATGGCTTAACCTCTAACCCTCAGTTACCACATCTGTAGAATGAGGGCACTGAACCAGATGACTTCTAAGTTCATTTCTCCCTCTTCACCTATGGCACTATGATGACAAGAGAGTCTGGACTAGATGATGTCTAAGGTCCATTCTAGTTTGAAATCTCATGTGCCAAGAGAAGTATGAAGCATATTATCAAGGCTAGCTATGACCAGAAAAGATGGACCAATCACAAAATAAGATGAGATGACAAAGCAAGTAAAACACTGGTATCTTCAAGGTAAGAGGAGGAAAGATATGCAAAAAAATTAAAATCGACAAAGCACATACTTCTCAAAGAGAATTTAACCATGAGAACAGAGCTGTCTCTCTTTCCATAAAGAGGTACTGATGAAGAACTCATGTACTACCTGTGGCCACAGCATTACTATAAACCTTGAATTTTAATTTTATTCCTCAAGGTATTCTATCATCATAGGTTAATTTTCCCCTCAAAAGACATAGTACTAATGAAGTGATTTAAAGTTTTTAAGACAAGAAAACTGTATGCTTTGACTATTACACTAAAAAGTAACATTCAATGACACTATCCCACTGGGGGGGGGGGATTGTGGTATGGCCCAACATCCAAAATGAAACACATGCTGACAAGAAAAATATATGATGGGGTGGCTAGGTGGCGCAATGGATAGAGCACTGGCCCTGGAGTCAGGACGACCTGAGCTCAAATCTGGCCTCAGACACACCTAGCTGTGTGCCCTTGGACAAGTCACTTAACCCCATTTGCCTTCCAAAAACTTAAAAAAAAAAGATATGATGGTCCAACTTGAAAAGCTACCAAGATTTAAACTAAAGTATATTTAAACTAAAGTATAGGTTCAATTCAAAAAATATGTAACTGATATAAACACGATTTTCTTTTGGTCTTCTCAACAGTCTCACTGGCTTCCAGATACCCCACATCCTCATAATCATGAATACAACAGGTGGTTTCACTTACACAGTTTTGATATAGAATCATAGCAATGAAAGGGGTCTTAAAGATTATAGAGTTCAAATTCAACATTTTACAGATGAAGAAATTGAGATCCAGAGAGAAAAATCTGATTTTCTCAACAGTCACATAGCTAGGAAATGGAAGAATTAGGACTCAAGCAACTCATAGTATGTTGTTCTCTGCAATATACTATGACTTGTTCTACTTCAGCTAATGTGAAGATAAGACTGAAAATCATACTTTTTAACCTTCATCCATCAGCAGCTAGTGGAAAAGAACTCCCTCTTGAACCAATTAAAGCTCCGCTCCCTGGCCACAAAAACACAATGAACATCAACACTATGGATGAGATGAAACTAGGACTGAGGCAAAAGCAATGGATTTCTCAGAGATGTTTTGAGGTCCAAATGAAATAACATTCATTAAGCGCTAAAAATATTGACAGACTCAGACACTTTGTCCTGGGTTTTTTGGCTAATTTTTTTGAAGGTATATGTGGGAAGGTTCAATCTGGAGGTGGGGCTATTTTAGGAAGAGATTCTGATATTAAAAACAAAAATTCAAAATCAAAATAAAGTTTATTTTTAAAGTTCTTAAAAACAACCTAATTAATCATCAATGGATTTGGAGTCAGAGGGTCTCAATTAGACTTCCAGCTGTCACTAACTACTGACTTGGGTGATTCATTTGACCTCCCTGTTTCATTTTCCTTACCTGGAAAATGACAGTATAAGACCAGATGATCCCTAATTGGGGTCTCTTTCAACTCTGGCATTTTATAATTCTATAAAATGCAGCCAAATGGAATGTAACAATTTTTAAAAGTAAGGTACTTAAGTGGGAACATCCTATAAAACCCAGAATAGTGATAGAATCCTTACTTCAGAAGACAAAAAGATTGATTGCAAATCACAAGTAAATGAAAGAAGTTTAAACTCAAATGACTGCAATCTTATCAATTGAGATATTCCTACAAATGATAGGAGATGGCTCTCCCTGCCCATGCCTCAGCAAATGAAGCCCACTAAACATGCTGGAGGCTTTCCTTAATTTCTCCTAAAGAAATTTTAAACTGACTACCAAATAAGTTATCAAAGATTTCTTGAATTACAGTAAAGATGCTATGAAGAGAGTATATGATATAAATAAGCTCCTTAAGGTCAGTCTGGTAGTCAACAAAACTTTAATTGCATTTTCATAATGTCTGGTCTCTGCAAACCAGTACCAGTTCCTTTTTATTTGCAAGTCCTATTCTTCCTCACTTGAAAGAATGTAAGTGAATCAATGCTGATTGCTATCAAGTATTTATACATAATTATATTAATAAGTAAGGCCTTTATCCCTGCGACAAGATATTTGTGCATTTTAAGTCTATTCCCCCTTCACCCAAGGAATCTTGAGTTACCATTTCAAATGCTATTCCAGAATTCCAAGGGGGAAAAAAAAAGCCACAAACATCTCTATAAGGCTTTTGATTCCTCACTTAAAAGAATAATAGCAGCTAATTGTTAGCATTTATATAGCACTTGAAAGTTTGTAAAACACTTGTTCTTTCATTCATCTGCATCCAAGTCTACATGATTCCATTTGGGGTTTTCTTGGGAAAGACTCTAGAGTGATTTACCATTTCCTTCTCCAGCTCATTTTGCAGATGAGGAAACTGAGGCAAACAGGGTGAAGTGACTTGTCCAAGGACATACAACTAATAGGTGTTCTAGACCTGATATCTAAAGTCAGATTTAAGTTTAGGAAGATGAGTCTTACTGACCCCAGGTCCAATATTCTATCCACTATGGCACCCAGCTGCCTGAGAATACTCCAAAAGATTCTCTTGGCTCTGGTCAAATAATTGTCACATATCCTATAGGTTCTCTGAATTGTTCTTTGACCTCTAAAATCAACCATTGTCTCTCCCTCTTTGCCCCATAACATCTGGTATCAATCATAAGAACTTAAACATTTTTCCTATAACTAGCCTTGCAAAAATTGGGAAACAGTCCATTCCCATACTCGTATTGCCTAAATCTATTATTTAGTTTACAGATTCCCCAAGCATAAACCTGGAAGTAGTGGTGATGAATAATACTTTACTCTTGACCAGTCACCATCCTGAACCCTCAAAACAACATGTCTAGCACATGTCAGAGCTGGGCCTCTCCCTATACAAAAAAAGGGAAAAGTCAAACTACAATGTTTTATTCAAGAAATCATTCATTATGATCAAGTGGGATTTATGTCAGGGATTCAAAAATGGTTCAACATTAGGAAAAGAATCAATATAATTAATCATATTAAAAATCAAAACATGCAAAAAACATAAAGTACAAAATTCTTTAATACTAAAAAGCCTACAAGGTATAGAGGGACCTTTTCATAATATAAAAACCATCCATCTAAAATCAAAAGCATGCAACATGAAGAGTAGGAATATACTAGAATCTTTTCCAATAAACTAATTAAAGCAAAGTTAGTCATTCTTCCCACTATTATTTGATAGAATTCTGGAAGTGCTAACAAGAGCAATAAGAAAGAAGAAATTAAAGGTATAAAGGTAGGTAAAGAGGAGATAAAACTATCCTTAGTTGCTGATGATTTGATGGTATACTTAGAAAATTCTTGGGAATCAACAAATATATTGAGATAATAGCTTCAGCAAAGCTGCAGGCTACAAAAATAAAGCCTCAAAAATCAGCAGCATTTCTATTGGATAATTACAAAATGCAAAAAGCAATACCTGGAAAATCTCATTCCAAATAACTACAAAAGACATAAACTATCTGGGAATCAACTTCCCAAAATTCACAAAAGACTTGGATAGATTCAATTACAAAGTGCTCTTTAAAGAAATAAAGAACCTAAATAGTTGGGGGAATAGTCAGTGCTAAGGGTTAGGGCCATGTCAGTACAATAAAAATGACAATTCTACTAAAATTAATTTACACTTTTAATGCTATACCACAGAACTTGGTAAGGTAATAAACATCATTTGAAAAAGCAAAAAATTGGGGCAGCTAGGTGGCGCAGTGGATAGAGTACTGACCCTGGAGTCAGAAGGACCCAAATTCAAATCCAGCGTCAGATACTTAATAATTACCTAGCTGTGTGACCATGGACAAGTCACTTTACCCCATTGCCTTGCAAAAAAAAAAAATAAAGTTCTTAAAATAAAAGAACTCTCATTTCAGTTGCTGCAACAAATCGTTCTAATTTAGGCAGGAAATGATTTTCATTGTCTGTGTATAGCTTAACAATCTTGAACAAGTAAGTATATATTAAAAGTTTGTTGGAGTTTCAGTCTTCAGAGTCCATACTCCTCACAATGACCACCTTGGAAATGGTACTCCTGCTCTCATCTTCAGTGCTACTGCACTGAATAAGTTTATTGCACTTGTCACTGACTGTGGCTCTGTGGTTGAAAAAGTCCAATAGGTGAATGTGAATCCCTGCCCCAATAGTCTTGCAGGTTGCACAAAAAGAATCCTATAGTGTTAACCAGTTTGAGTGCATGGCCCGTGATGAGTAGCCTTCTACTCCTCAGACTTAAGGATAGGAAATGGTAAGAATGGTATCTCAACTGTCTCATTGAAAAAGACAAAAACATATAGCTATTTGAACAGACTGTCAAAGAAGAATGAATATACTAGTATTAAATTGGTAATGACAAGGAAAAAAGTCTCTTTTCTGCAGCAGATCCCAGAACAGATAGTGTAAACTAATGAGCTGTATCACACCAATATGCCTGCCTCATGATGAGATTAAACAAGAGAGGGAGAGGGGTGGTAGGGAAAGGATGAAACCTGAAACCAGTTCATTTTTGTCCTAAGAAGAAAGGAATTTCTAAGACATTGCTGTAATGTATCCAGAATCCAGTTCTCTGCCAGATCAAAAGTTATGGTAACTACACATTATACTTCATACAATGAGGAAAAATTGAGCCTGGAGTACTGTCTTCATTCACTGTCCTCTTCAGCTAGCATGGGAAGGGTCCAAGGATAACCCTAAGGGAAATGTTGCTTTGACATTTCTAAGAATACAGCATGGAGTCATAGGATTCAACTGCAAGCTACAGTGGGACTATTGGCACATTAAATCTCTAAGCTTTCAACCTGAAGTGCATCCTAGTGAGCAACACTCCTGTCTAATATCTGGTGTGACTACATGGCCACAACACCTTACTCCCTGTCCCCTGTTGGTTTCAGTGGTTGTTGAATTATTGCTTTAATTTTGACCTTTGTCTTGGGTGGTATTTACTGAACAAATATATAATTTTTAAACAAGCTTATATTGAATGTACAGCAGTATGTACAGGCTGAGTCTTTCTTTTTTTAACCTTATTAACGTGCAACTTCTCTTTATGCACCTGGGAATACTCTTTTGAATAAAGTATTTATAAATCTTTTAAAAATAAAAAGAAATGCTTGTTAGATTGGATTTGGTAATACAATTTTCATAAACCTATAATTTAAATGTTGATAAAAATAAATCCAATTTTTAAAATGTACCTTTCAAGATCATGATTCACTGTAAACAGAGACTAATCTAGTGGAAAGAGCACTGGACTAGCAATCATTAGCAATTAAAAATCATCCTGGATGAAACACTAAAAAAATTATTGACCTTAAAAAATCAAATATTCCTCTTGAAAAATTTCCATTTATTAGCAAGCTTTTGATAGTTAGATTTTAAACAAATCTCAGAGTTTTTCTGTAAATGTAAAGTGACTAGAGTTCTGTAAAATGAAATTGAACGCTCCAAAAATAATGGCCAACATTTACTAGCACCTACTATGTCCCAAGCACTTTACAAATTACCTTCTTTGACAAAAAACAACTCTGAGGTTTCAACCCACACCCAGCAAACTGGCAAATGTGATAAAGACAGGACTAATCAATTTTCTAAGGATCGGGAAGATAGGTATAATAATGCATTGTTGGTAGAGCTGTCAACTGGTTCAACCCTTCTGGGAAACAATTTGGAAGTATATTTAGAAAGAACTAAAACATCAAAATACTTCAATCCAAAGATTCCACTGCTAGGCATTTACCACAAAGAGGTCATTGGCAAATGAAAGACTCCATATACACTAAGATATTTATAATGGCACTTTTTGTGGAAGCAAAGCAGATGTCCATTATTTGGGGAAAATTAAACACTTTTTTACATGAATGTAATGGAATATTACTGTGCTGTAAGAAATGATATGCCAGGGCAGCTGGGTGGCACAGTGAATAGAGCACTGGCCCTGGAATCAGGAGTACCTGAGTTCAAATCCGGCCTCAGACACTTAATAAAGACCCACAACCACAAAAGGATCAAAACTGAATGACACCTCCCCAACATTCTCTTGCAAAGATCTGGGTCCACCAGGGTAAATCACTGCATATGTCATTTTTTTTCCAAAGTACTATTGATTTTACTGAACTTGTTTTAATTCTCATAACAGATGACTCTCTGGGAAAGATAAAAGGGATACAAGGGGAAATCTGGGAGATGTAAAAACAAAAGATATTAATACATCTGGTTTTGGAGAATGCAGTTCAGTTACTCTAGATCTTTTTTATCTAGAGTACTCTACTAGGTTTGAGTGGGAAATAAAATAAAAGGCCCAGAAAGCATGACTAGGAGACCTGTCTCATGGGCTGTCATGCATTTATCATTCTTATTTTCTATTAAATGAGATGTAAATATATAATGTTACCTGTGGACATTCTCACCCCTGCTCCTTAAGGACAAGAATCCTTGTTTATTTGTGTATCTATTTACACTCTGAGCACACAATATATACTTAACAAATGTTTTCTGAATTGAATCCTACCTGAATGATAGGTTAGTAAGATCACTTTGTGTACCACTATTCAAGGAGAGTCAGGAATACTGGATTTCCTCCCAAATTTGGGAATAAAAACGTTTTAAAGTCACCTTGTGAGATAATCTGTAAATGTGTTGATGTGACTAAAGTAACTCCCAAATAAGATTAAATTATAAGTAAAATAAATGACTGTTATGCAATGTCAAAATCAAAAGAAATCTAGAACAAGGATAGTCGAGGAAAAATAAAAATTTGTAGATGCATACATAACAAGGCCCTGGGGAGTTTATTCTGAATAATAACAACCAATAGATAGTTCTCCAAAGAAGAAAGGATGATTTTTTATAGGTTCATAGATAAAAATTTTGAAGAGACCAGGGCCTTAGAGATCATGGAGTCCAACCTCTTCATTTTACAGATGAATAAACAAGTCCAGAGAGGTGAAGTGACTTTGACCACATGGTTGCTGAGCAGAGATTTGAACCCAGGTTGTGGGACTATGGCCCACCTGTAATTTCAATCCAACAATCATTTATTAAGCACCTGGAATGTGTTAGGGCATGGTGCTAGACATGGGAGACAGAAAATGTAAGGTCCTAAAACTGCCATTTCACAGATGTAGGGAACTACTTTTATTCGAAATTCAGAATCACAGGCAAAGTCCTCCTTAACTTAAGAGCAAAGTCAAAGTATTAATGATGCTATTCATCCTTCTGCATGAATCAAAACTATGGATTTGCTTGTTGTTTGAATAGTAGTTTTAAAACTTTTTGATTCACCAACTTCCTCAATAATAAGATCATAATGTAAAAATATATATCCATACCATGATTTCTACATTCTTGATTAAAATTATAATACCTGGGTTTCAACCTTCAAACTTTAAGAAAGTTGAGTGTCCCAAAGTGTTTCATAAAGGCTTGAGTCTTGAATTTAGAGTGAGAAGACCTGGGTTGCAACTCTGCTCCCCTATCTATGGGAACTAGTCAAGTCACTTAACCTTTTTAGGTCTCAGTTTCATCTACCTTAACAAGAAACAAACTAAGTTTCCTTCCATTTTAAATTCTATGAACAAGGTCCTGGACAAGTCACTTCATTGGCTTCTTCTATCTCCTAATCTCTTGAACTAAATAATCTCTAAGATTTTTTCTGATCCTAAAGATATCTGACTCTAAGTAAGCCAGTGACCCCATGTTTCGTTTGCTCAATTAGACTGTAAGCCCCATAAGAAAGGGAAAATGCCTATATTCTCAGATCAGAACAAAGGCCCCAGGGCACCCCAAATACAAGGGACATTTCTAATATACATAGAACAGGAAAGGATCATACATTTATATTTATATTGTAATATATGCAGCTTCCTTTTCTTTTTAAGTGTATATATATATATATATATCATCATCATCATCATCATCATCATCATCATCATTATTTGCAAGGCAGTGGGGTTAAGTGGCTTGCCCAAAGTCACACAGCTAGATAATTAAGTGTCTGAGGCTGGATTTGAACTCAGGTCCTTCTGACTCCAGGATTGGCACTCTATCCACTGTGCTACCTAGCTGCCCCCTCTTTTTAAATATGTATTATTTTCAAAAGTTTTATTCAATTCGGTTTCCTTATTTATGTGTAAAAAATTTTAATATTCCTTTCTAAATTTTGAATTCCATATTCTCTCCCTTCAACTTGCCCTTCCCTACTCCTTAGAAAGGCAAGCAATTTAATATCAATTATACAATTCAAACACATATTAAGTGAAATGTCTAACTTTCACCAGATCAGTGACTCTGTGATCTCATGGTAGCCTACCCATGACTTTTCACATGACATTTTTAGCTATGTTTCCAAAGAGGAGTGATCCAATGAGTATGAGTTCAAGTCTTCTTCTAGGGCAGCAGTTCTTAGCCTGGAGTTCAGAAATTAGATTTCTTAATATTCTGATAACTGTATTTCATAGTATAATTTCTTTCATTTGCAATCCTGTGAATTTTACTTGATGGATTTTAAGAAAGGACCCATAAGTTTCATCAGATTTCCCACAATCCAAAAAAGGTGAAGAAACCTTTCTCTTTCTGCATTTTGTGGTTACCAGTGGGGCATTCTGGCTATCCCTTTGTCATCCCTATTGCAACATGACCAGAACCACTTTCTTTTCCAATCACAATCTAAATGTTGATTGCTCATTTTGATAGAATTAAAAAAAATCAATCTAATTCTTCAACTAAAATTCTCTACTATGTACAGGGAACAATGCTAAATACCGGAGATAAAAAAAAATCATAAATGAAATGTTCAATTGGGGGAGGGCAGGGGTTAGCACTGAAGGAGAGGATAATTCACAAACCATAATAGAACAGGAAAAATGATTGGGATGGATCAGAAAAGACTTCACAAGTACCTGAGACAAATCTTGAAGAGAGATAAGCATTCTGAGAGGCAGAGATGAGGGAGTCTATTCCAGGCATAGGAAACAACATATGAGCAAATATGATACAAAATAAGATGCTATAGATAGAGAGAATTCTGGGAAAATTTTAGGTGGGACAGAACTCTTTTAAGATGGAGAAATCAGGGAAGACTTCGTGGCATAGTAACTGAGCAAAGCCTCCATGGGGGGAAGGATTTTGGCAGGTACAGATGAAGGAAGAATATATTCAAGGGATAGGGAATAGCCAGTGGTAGGATTCAGCTGGTTCACATTAGTTTGGCAAAAACCAGTTCAGTGAACACGCTGTTAATTTATTTGAATCAACGCAAATAGCTTATTCAAATGTATAGCAAGAGATGAAATGCTGATTTTGAGGTAGGTGTCCTATTGGTTTGGAGTGTTGAAATGTAAAACAAGATGGGAAAAATAAAGTGCAAATTGATTTTGAGGAAAGTCTCAAATTATAATATATATTATACTTAAGTGCCTATATATTCTCTCTAGTTGTGGGTTTCCCTAACTGGAAGTCAATGGATAAACACTTGAAGTATGCTGAAGGTATTAGAGATTCTTTTAGGTTGGATGTGGTTGCTGAGGTCTCTTCCATTTCTGGAATTCTGACTTTTTTGAGTTTGCAATTTACTTCAAAAATAGTTATTTTCTGTAAGAATCAGTGAAGTTTTCTGAGCAGGAAAAAAGATTTCATAAGATCTGTCTTTTAGGAATAAGAAGAGAGATTAGAAGAAAGAAGGACAATTAAAAGGCTAATAACATAATAGACCTAGTGAGAAGTGAGAAAAGCTTGAATCAGAGTAGTGGGAATGTAAATGGCGAGATAAGGGAAGTAAAATGGAAAGAAAGTGGGAACTAATTATAAGGAAAAAGATTACTCTGCATGCTGGAGGATGGCATTGCCATCGATAGAAACATGAAGAGGGCCAAATGTGGGAGTAAATAAAGTTCATTTTTGTTGGGTTCAGATGTTGGCAGAACATCCAAATGAAGGTGTCAAGCAGACAGCTAATGATGCAGGGCTTGAACTCTTCACAGGAAGAAGGGTTAGGGTATATAGATAAGAAAGCCCTCTGCTTCAACTTGTAAACAGAATTCTAAGGAAAGAGTTGATCACACTTAGGGAGTAGCAGGAAGTCAGATGGTAGTGGGACACCCGAGAGAGGACTCTCACAGGAGTCCAACCAGAAATGGTAGGGTGACAGTGTCCACAAGGAACAGTCAATATTGTCAAGAGCTAGAAATACATCCACTAGTTCAAAGATAGAAAGGACATTGAATTTAGCACTTAAGAAGTCATTGTGGACAATAGTACAATAAAAAGTGAATGCAACAGGGGCAGCTAGGTGGCGCGGTGGATAGAGCACTGGCCCTGGAGTCAGGAGGACCTGAGTTCAAATCCAGCCTCAGACACTTAATAATAACTTAGCTGTGTGGCCTTGGGCAAGCCACTTAACCCCATTGCCTTGGAAAAAAAAATCCTAAAAAAAAGTGAATGCAACAAAAGTACAATGACTAAACTTGGTTCTAAAGATTCGATTCAATAAAGATTTATGAAGCAGGACTTTATGTGGCAGGCACTGTGCTAAGCACTGGAGTTACAAATGAAAAAAAAAAAGTCTTGGCCCAGAGAGCTGACAATCTAATGCGGAAAGGCAACACGTAAAAAAATAGGTTGAAATGGTAAAACCAGGTGGCTAGGTGGTGATGTGGATGGGACAGTTAAAGTAACTTGTACTGGAGTCAAGAGGACCCGAGTTCAAATGTAACCTCAGGCATTTGATACTTACTAGCTCATGGCCCTGGGCCAATCACTTAATCTTAACTGCCTCGAGTCAAAAATAAAAAATAAAAAGGAGAGGGAGCTCCAGGGAGTACTGGACCCCCAGGACTGACAATAAAGAATGGAGTTACAGAGGTTGGCTCTACAAAAGAAGGCTTTGGGAGCAGTTCAGTGCTCTACCCTCCAGCCGTCCAATCAGAGAAAGGAAGTTGAGGTTCAATTGAGAAGGTGTACAGTGTCTAAACCTGAGTCATTCTTGGTGATCAAGTGATCAGTTTATCCTGGAGCCAGAGAGGAGAGTTCACTAATGGGGAATATAAAAAATGTCACTCTTTTTGTATGATACTTAAGTTTTGCTGATTTTTTCCCCTTTTAAAAAAAATCTTTATAAGGGATAGCCCTCTGGGAGGGAAAGGAGAGGAACTTTAGAGTTTCACATCCAATATATCCATATTAATAACTCTGTGAAAGAATAAAGTCAAAAAGGGAAAATAAACATAATACACTAAACAACTTTTAAAAACTGAAGATAGTAAGTTTTTATCTGAATTTAAACTCCATACATAGTTACTTCTCTGGATATAGATGGTATTTTCCATCACAAGTCTCTCAGAATTGTCTTATTGTACTGCTGAAATGAGCAAGTCCATCATCATCATCAAACACACACAGAGACGCAGAAAATGTGCTTCTGGTTCTGCTCATTTAACTTGCCATCAGTTCATGCAAGTCTGGGAAAGGAGAGGAGGCAAATGATGAGGAAATATAGTTTTTTTAAAGTATGAAAAAAATTTATTTAAAAAAAGGGGTCAATGTTGATCTTTGAAAGTAAGAGTATGGAGGTAGCTAGGTGGCACAGAGGTCGTAGAGCACAGGCCCTGGACTCAGCAGGGCTTGAATACAAATGGGACAGCAGACATTTAATTACCTAGCTTGTGGGAACTTGGGCAAGTTATTTAACTCCATTGTGTTGCAAAAATAACAACATCAACAGCAACAAAGAAATTAGAGTTCCAAAGGACTGAATAAATTAGGAAGAGACACAAAAGAAACAGAAGTAAATGCCTAGTAGTAATTTACAGTTTGATAAACCCAAAGACTCCAGGTTCTGAGATAAGAACTCTCTATTTGATAAAAAAAAAAAACACAACTGGGAAAAGTGGAAAATAGTAGGGCAAAAACTAGGCATAGATGTAACATCTCACACCCTAAACGAAAGTAACTTGAAATGGAGATAGAATTTAGACAAAAGGGCAATTCCATAAACTAATTAAGAGAACAAGAGGTAGTGTATCTATTGGACCTAGGAAGAAGGGAGATGTTTATATGCATGATTTCAAACTACATCAATTAAAGTTTGTGCGCAAATGAAACCAATGCAACAAAAGATTAGAAAGAATATAGATACTTGGGAAACAATTTACACAGTGTTTCTGATAAAAGATTCATTTGTAAAAGATATAGAGAAGTGATTTAAATTATAAGACAAGTCATTCTCCAACTGATAAATGGTCAAAGGATAGGTACAGGCAGTTTTCAAATGAAGAAATTAAAGATATCTATAGTCATATTTAAAATGTTCCAAATCATTACCGATAAGAAAAATGCAAATTAAAAGAACCAGAGGTACCACCTCAAACCTATTAGATTGACTAAAATGATAAAAAAGGAAGATGATCAGTGTTGCAGACAAGGTGGGAAAACTGGGACACTATTGCACTGATAGAAGTGAGTACAGATCCAACTTTTCTGGGGATCAGTTTGGAACTACGTCCAAGGGCAATCAAACTGTGTGTATCTTTTGATCCAGCAATACCGCTTCTAAGTGTATATTCCAAAGAGATCATTAAAGAACGGGAAAGGACCCACAAGTACAAAAATATTTATAGCAATTCTTTTATACTGAAAAAAGAATTGGAAATTGGGGAGAATGCTTTTCTATTGGACAATGGCTAAAGAAGTTAAGGTAGATGAATGTTAAGGAGTACTGTTGTTTAGTGAGAAATCATGAGGGGGGGGCCTCCTAGGTGGAGCAGTGAATATAGCACTAGCCCTGGAGTCATGAGAACCTGAGTTCAAATCGAATGTCAGACACTTAAAAATGACCTAGCTGTGTGACCTTGGGCAGGTCACTTAACCCCATTGCTTTGTAAAAATAAAAAAGAAATCATGAGTAGCCTGACTTTAGGAAAGTCTGGAAAGACTTGCATGAACTCATGCTGAGTGAAGCAAGAACAAACAGGAGAACATTGAACTCATTCAGAGCAACACTGTGAGAAGGATCAACTATGATTGAAGTTCCTCCCAACAGTTCAGGGATCAAAGACAATCCTGAGGGACCTGTTACGGAAAAATGACATTCACATTCAGAAAGAAAAAACAAAAACAACCCCCTCAAAAACAAACGCGCATTGGGGTGTGAATACAGGGCCAAGTCAGAGTACGTCCACTTTTAAAATTTTCTTTGGTGTTTTTTCTTTCTTTCTCATGGCTTTCCCCTGTAACATCGGATTGGCCTTTCTCAAGAAGACTAACGTGGAAATAGTAAACATGGCTGTAGCTGCACAACTTTGATGAGATTGGTTGTTCCCATGGGGAAGAGGGAAGGGGGAAGGGAAAGGAGGGTGTGGTAGAAAAATGTGGAAATCATAAAGTTGCAAATGGATGAATGCTGAGAACAACCTTTGCCTACGATGGAGAAAAGAAAATGGAAAGGGAAAAACCTCTAAGGGATAGCGTTGTGGGAGGGAAAGGGCAAAGGGCAGGGAAATCGAGCTGAGTTTTCTAAGTATGAACATTTTATACCAAGAGGAAAAGAAAAAGAGGTCAATGTTGCAATTGTAAGTAGTCGGAGAGTAGCGGCTTGGAGGCCAGCTTCCAAAGGGCTGATAAGTGGAGGGCTGAGTGTGACAGCGCCAAGGGGAGAGGACAGCCTGGGGAGATAAGGGCGGCCCAGGCGGAGTTGGGAGGCCGGAGCACGCCCAAGTCCTCAGCGCTCCTCGGCTGGATACATTCGTGTAGCAACTTGGCCCGCTTATCGCTAGGAGGAAAGTGCTCGCCCTCCCGCCGCGGCTCGCTCCTCTCAGCCGCCCGGGGCCCGGCAGCTCGCGCCTCGGGACCGCCGCGGCCACTCGGACACGGAGTGGGGGGAGGCCGGGGCCGGAGGGCTCGGGGGGTCTCCCCGAGGGAACGCTGCCAATGCCGGTGCCCGCGCCGTCGGACGCTCCTCTGCCGGCGATTGCAAGCCCCCCCCGCCGTCACCGCGGTACATCCGGAAGCAGCGGGCACTTCGCCCCTCGGATCGGCCCACATGCAGCAGTGCGTCCCCCCAAAGTCCATCGGGACGGCGGGGGCCGTGCAGCAGTGACAGGGCGCTGGGCTGGGCAGAGAGGGATCTGGGCGGCAAAGCCGCCTCGGCTCCTCATACCTGCGCCCCCGGGGAGCCCCGCATTCGGGACAGGCCGCCCCCCGCCCTCGGAAGCCCCCTCCCCGCCATGTGTGTGGGGCGCCTCACCTGGTAGGTCCGGCGGCGGCCCCAGCCCGTGGCAGGGCCGCCGGGGGGCAGCGGAGGGCTCCCCCTAAAGCCGGGGCTCAGGCCGCAGCCCCGGGGCCGAAGCAGCGCGGCCGATAGCCGCTGCCTCTGAAAGGCGACAGCCACCGTCGGAGGCCACAGCACCAAGCGCGCCATCTTGAGCCGGGAGGACAGGCGCCTCGCTAAGAACTCTGGGACTGTGACGGAGGGAGCTCCGGGTCCCGCCCCCTTCCATCCTCCCTCACTTGGGTACCTCGGCGTGGTCCCCCGCTGGGCCCTCTCCGGGCCCCGCGCCCAGGCCTAGCCGCTCCGGGGCAGAAGCAGCGCCCTCTGGGTAGGGGGCGGGGGCGGCCTTTCCCCTACAGCCCCAGCACCCCCAGCCCGCGCTTGGCGCCCTTTGCTGGCCCGGGGGCCCCCCTGCCCCTCCCCCACTCTTATCGCCCCCTGCCTCCCCAGGGCCGCAGAGCTCTATCTCTTCTCCCACCCGCAGGGCCTGCCAGGCTGCATGTATGGGGCGCTTACTGCGTGCTGGGCAAGGAAGCCATCCCTGCCCCCAAAGGGAGAAGCCGAATGAGCAACTAGGCGGGTGGGCACCTACACGGACCGTCCATGGGTCCATCTTTGATCCCTAAGACACTTGGGCTCATGCGGCAGAATGGGGAAGGGGGTGAAGCTACCCGCTTTGAGCCCAGCTCTCCTGATCATGCAGAACCTCTGAGACCACACAGCAGCTCCAAATCCAGTTGTCGCCTTCACTGGAAAATAGGTAGCCTTCTCCTTCTACACTATGGTGGGGGCTGGGGGCTGCAGTGGAAGACCTGGCCTTCTGTCCCCCTCTTACATACTCAGCTCTCCGACCCTGGGCTACTGAAAGACCTCTCTAAGCTACAGTTTCCCGATTTGCAAAGGGGAGAAAAAGATAGCACCCACCTCCTTGCATGGTTGTAAGGTTCAAAACCAGAAACTGTCTTGTACCCCGTGCTTAGGGTGCTACAGGTGGTTCTCTTACAGAGCAGTGAAACAAGTTCAGATGGAGAAAACAAATGAGCTCGGATTACATGATTTCCTAGGCTCCTCTTCCACATCAAAATCTATGCTCTGTGAAGCTTGCAACTTACAGTTCAACAGACATTGATGTAAGGTGGGAGATGCAAAGACCAAAAAGCTACAGCTCTCTCTGCCTTCTAGAACATTACATTCCACTGGGAAAGGAGAGCTATTCCACGTATACAAATAAGCAAATATAAATTAGAAGAAAACAATGACAAGGGAGGGATCAATGACGGTCCTTAGAAATTGGAGAAGTTGGGGGCAACTAGGTGGTACACTGGATAGAGCAGTGGCCCTGGAGTCAGGAGGACCTGAGATCAAATCTGGCCTCACACACTTCAAAATTACCCAATTACGTGGCCTTGGGCAAGCCATTAACCCCATTGCCTTGCTAAAACCTAAACAAGAAAAAAAAAAGAAATATGAGGAGTTAGTATTCCCTAAAGAAGGACACAAATGAAAACTGGAAGTGGAAATAACTGAGAAGGCCTCCCAGACAAGTTAAAACCTGAGAACCTAAGCTGGCAAAGAAGGATTCTAAAATAATTATAGAATGCAGCAGTGAAGAGGGAATACATTATACAAGGTCACACAAGTAGTCATAACAAAACTTGAAATCAGCCATAGTCAAGTCATTAAGCATCTGTTTGGTCATTATCCTCAGCTTTTGAAGAGCATCTTAAGGACATCTCTATCTTAGAGACAAGCGGCAGTGCGTCCGATTGTGGCTAATCAGATGAATGCTCTACTTCAGGTTGAAGACAAATTATTCATGTGAACACTTGAAATGAACTCTTTTGCATAACTTGTGATTCTTTTCAGCTATTTCCATTCTGCCTCATTCATAAAGCACAACAGCTTCTCTAATAAAGGCACATCATGCTGGATAGTCCTGTGCTAGTGACTCTCAAGTTGTACAAAAAATTCCAAAGTTCTAAAAACAGAACTTCAGAGTATCCCGGTATCAATTTTTTTGACCCCCACCCCCATGAGTGCTTGCCCTGTAGGAGTTCTTCATAAAATACTCTTTCTGATGTTCCAACAACGTGGCCAGTCCGTTGTAGTTCTCTCTGTAGGAACATTGCCATTGGAAATGTTTGACAGTTTAACTTGAGAAAGGACCCAAGTGTTTGGTATCTTATCTAGCCAGGTGATCTTCAAAATTTTCTGAAACAATACCATTCTATAATATTCACGTACTATAACTTGTTTAGCCATGCCCCAGTGGATGGCAACCCCATTAATTTCCAATGCTTGCCGCTACAAAAAGAGCTGCTATGAATATTTTGAAACATGCAGTACTTTTCCCATTTTTTACAATTACTTCTGGATATAGTCCTAGAATTGGAATTGCTAGGTCAAAGGGGATGAACACTTTTATTGCTCTTTGGGCATAATTCCATATTGCTCTCCAGAAAGGGTGAATCCATTCATAACTCCACCAGCAATGCATCAATGTCCCAATCCTCCCACATCCTCTCCAACATTGATCATCTTCTCTTTTTCTTTTCTGGGCTAATCTAATAGGTGTGACGGGACAACTCATTGTTGTCTTAATTTGCATTTCTTAATCAATAGTAATTTGGAGCATTTTTTCATATACTTATATATAACTTTAATTTCTTCATTTGAAAAGTGTCTGTCCATATCCTTTGACCATTTATCAATTGGGGAATGACCTGTGACCTTATAAATTTGATGCAATTTTCTATGTATTTTAGAAATGAGATCTATATCAGAACTTCTGGTTGTGAAGATTATTTCCCAGCTTTCCACTTTTCTTCTAATTTTACTAGCATTGATTTTATTAATGAAAAATCTTTTTAATTTAATATAGTCAAAATCATTCATTTTGCAGCTTATAATATACTCTAATTCTTGTTTGCTAATAAATTTATCCCTTTTCCATAGATCAGATAGAGTCTTTTTTGATCTATTAATTTATCTAAGGTATTGCTCTTTATATCTAAATCCTGTACCCATTTTGACCTTATTTTAGTATAGGATGTGAGATGTGGATCTATGCCTAGTTTTTGCCATACTGTTTTCCAGTTTTCCCAACAATTTTTGTCAAATAGTGAGTTCTTATCCCAGAGGTCGATGTCTTTGGGTTTGTCAAATAGTATATTGCCGTAGTCATTTACTGCAGTTTCTTTTGAACCTAGCCTAATCCACTACTCTATTTCCAGTACCAGGCAGTTTTGATGATTGCTGCTATATAGTATAGTTTTAGATTTGGTAGAGCTAGGCCACCTTTCTTTAAATTTTTTTTTCATCAGTTCCCTTGTTATTCTTGCTCTTTTGATGCTCCAAATAAATTTTGTTACTATTTTTTTCTGGTTCAGTAAAGTAATTATTTGGTAGTTTGGTATGACACTGAATAAGTAATGTAATTTGGGTAGAATTGTCATTTTTACTATATTAGCTCTACCTAGCTATGAACATTTGACATTTTGCCAGTTCTTTAGATCTGACTTTATTTGGGTGAGGAGAGCTTTATAATTGTGTTCATATAGTTTCTGGGTTTGTCTTGGGAGGTAGATTCCCAAGTATTTAATGTTGTCTACAGTTATTTTAAATGGAATTTCTCTTTCTATCTCTTGTTCTTGGGCTTTGTTGTTCATATATAGAAATGTTGATGTTTTATGTGGGTTTATTTTATATCCTGCTACTTTGCTGAATTTGTTAATTGTTTCAAGGAGATTTTTTAGATGATTTTCTCCGGTTCCCCAGGTATACCATCATATCATCTGCAAAGAGTGAAAGCTTTGCTTCCTCTTTGCCAATTCTGATTCCTTCAATTTCTTTTTCTTCTCTTATTGCTACTGCTAGCATTTCCAATGCTATATTGAAAAGTAATGGTGATAATGGGCATCCTTGTTTTACCCCTAAATTTATTGGAAATGTTCTGAGTTTATTACCATTAAATATAACATGTGTTGATGGTTTTAGATAAATCCTATTTATTATTTTAAGGAAAACTCCCATCTATTCCTAAACTTTCTAGTGTTTTTAATAGGAATGAATGTTGTATTTTATCAAAGGCTTGAAAAAGCATCTGTTGAGATAACCATATTTCTGTTGGTTTTGCTATTGATATGTTCAATTATGTTGAGTGTTTTCTTAATGTTTAACCATCCCTGCCTGCCTGGTATAAATCCAGCCTGATAATGGCATATTATTCTGGTAATAACTTGCTGTAGTCTCATTGCTAAAATGTTATTTAAGATTTTTGCATCAATATTCATTAGAGCAATTGGTCTATAACTTTCTTTGTCTGTTTTGGTTCTTCCTGGTTTAGGTATCAGCACCATGTTGGTGTCATAAAAGGAGTTTGGCAGAACTTCCTCTCCTATTTTTTTCCGAAGACTTTATTTATTTTGAGTTTTACAATTTTATTTACAATTTACAATTTTTCCCCTCCCCCCCACAGAAGACAATTTGCCAGTCTTTACATTGTTTCCATGGTATATATTGATCAAAATTGAATGTGATGCCTCTCCTATTTTTTAAAATAGTTTATGTAGAATAGGAATTAATTGTTCCTTTAATGGTAGAATTCACTTGTAAATCCATCTGCACTTGGAGACTTTTTCTTAGGGAGTTTATTGATGGTTTCTTCAATCCTGAGACAATTTAAATGGAAATGATTCAGTTTCTTGGCATGGCTCTGGTAGATCTTCAGTTTGGTATTCAGTTTAATACCTCTTCTTTCCCACACTTTCAGAGCTTCCCAAATACTGAGCTAACTCTGGCAATGTCTGTGTCAACCTCATTATCAATGTATACCTCCGTAGAAATAAAAAGGGATACATAAAGACAAAAACAATCTCTCAAGAAGCTCCTAACTTAATGGGGGGAAATGAATATACCCTGACTCCAACTTCAGATTTGTTTCTGCTTTACCATACTTCTTCATATGGATTTGTGATATCAGTGGTATAAAGAATTTCCAAATGAGGAAACTCCCTTCCCAACAAAGATCAGCCCTTCCTCTGCAACTTAGAGACTAGCCTAGGGAAGAGAAATCAAACTCGGTGGCTTGAGAAAACCAGATAAAAAAATGTGATTATGAAATATTTGGCAAAATTAACAAAAATAATAAAACATAATTCTTAATATGTGGTCTTCAATGTAAATTTCTATTTGAGTTTTCACCACTGATGTACAACACCAAGAGGTTAAAGAACTTACTCACAATCACTGCCCAACAGGAGAAATACCAGGAGCAGACCAGAGATCTGTTTACAATGTATGTAGATCTGACCAAGGCCTTTGATACCATCAAGTTGTGAGGGCTTATGGGAAATTATGTCAACACTTGGTTACCTGAAGAAGTTCATCATTATTGTATGTCATTTCCATGATGGTGTGCTTATCTGGGTTCTGGACAGTGGACAATACTCTTGTGATTTTCCATTCACGATGGAGTGAAACAAGGTTGTGTGTTCCCATGCTTTTTAGCATGGTGTTTTCAGCCATGTTATCAACACCATCACTGAGGATGGCACAGCATGAAGGTCAGTTACTGCACTGATGGTAAATTCTTCAACTTGAAAAGGCTACAAACCAAGACGAAAGGGAAGGGGAGAGTTGGTGCATGATCTTCTGTTTGCAGATTATTGTGCACTCAATGTAGCCTCTGAAGCTGAGATGCAACAAAGTATGGATTGATTCTCCGCTGCTTGTGCTCGTTTCGTTCTAACAATGAACACCAAGAAATCACAGGTGCTCCATCAGTCAGCACCTCACCATCCATATGTGGAACTATCAATTACAGTAAATGGAGAAGTTTTGAGTACTGTGGACAAGTTCACTTACCTTGACAGGGTCCTTTCCAGGGAGGTACCCATTGATAGTGAGGTTGACATACCCATTGCCAGAACTAGTTCAGGATTTGGGAGGTTCTGAAAGAAAGCGTGGGAGAGAAGAGGTATTATTAGACTGACTACCAAACTGAAGGTCCACAGAGCCATTGCACTGACCTCATTGTTCTATGCCTGTGAAACCTGGATAGTCTCCTAGAGCCATGTCAGGAAACTGAAGATTCTGAAGATCACCTGGCAGGAGAAGATACCAGACCCTGAGGTCTTTTCTCAAGCTAGACTGCCAAGCATTCAAATGTTACTACAGAAAGCCCAACTACCATGGGTTACCCACATTGTTCAGATGCCAAATCTATGCTTGCCCAAAAGATTATTTTATGGAAAACTCATACAGGGCAAGCGCTTATAAGGGGAGGGAGGTTAGAGAAAGTATATTTCAAGGCCACTCTGAAGGTCTCTCTTAAGAACTGTTGAATTGATTGTGCAGCATGGGCACAGGACCACCTAGCATGGTGTGCCCTCATCAAAAAGAGAGATGTGCTCTATGAGCAAGGCAGAATTGAAGAAGCTCAAAGAAAATGTATGATATATAAATTTGGAGAACCTACCCCAGTATTAACTTGGACTATTTGTGCTCCACCTATGGTAGAACATTCCAAGCTCTTAGTAATCTGATAAACCACAGCCTAGCATGTTGAAACTTGTCTTAAACATAATGATGTTGCTTTGGTATTTTTGGATAATGAAGAATAAGCTCCAACCAGGTTGGCTACCAGCTGTTTCAGAAAGAGGGGCCAAGTGGCTTTGCATCTGAGAACCCCTGATCTATCTGACTTAGAGTGACTTTGCCCTTTCAAGTTTCACAAAAGTAGCCTTCTGTTCTGGGGCTCCTGGGGTGCCTATTATGTTGTTGTGATTCTGATGGGGCTTCTAGCAGATAGGACATAACTACCTGGTATCTAACAGGAATGATGGGAGCAGGGGGGTATCCCCCTTCAGTTGGGTCTCTCAGTCTTCTGACTTCCAAAGGAACATGGTGAAGATAACCTTAGAATTGATACTCTTAGCTGCCCCCTATCCATTTTGTCAGGTAATCTGACCTGTAGGATACAACTACCTACTGGATCAAGGAAAATGATAGGATCAAGGTGATAAACTCCTTCAAGACTACTGTGAATTGGAGCCTGCTGGCTTCAAAACCTACTGACATCTAGTAACCTGGAAATTGTGCTGAAGGGTTTTCCCCTCCAACTGTTTTCTTTTTCCTGAGAGGTCCTTAAGAAAGGCTGAGCTTTCAGTGGGGGGTAGGGGGACGGGAAGTGAGATTGGGGGGAAATTGTAAAACTCAAATAATAATCTTTAATAAAAATTTAAAAAAAAAGAATGAAGGGCAAACAAAAAAAACAAACAAACAAAAAAGAAAGGCTGACAAGTTTTCCCCAGGTGTCCAGTGGGATTCAGAGTCTCACGAAATTTGTGGAGATTATTATTCTTCAGGTTCTCTGAGAAATATCCTGGAAACAGGCCAACTGACTTGGCCCACTGAGAGCCCTACTTTTATCCATCCATTTTGATGGGACATTCATCAGGTAGGAAAGAATTATCTACTATCCAAGAGGAATGATGAGACAACAGGACATCCCCCTTCAAATTGATGGGAGTCTCTGACTTTAAGTAAACTTCATCCACTGCTTCCCACCAACAGCAGATGTCTGCTATGTGCTCCCCTTTATTCACACCTTCCAATTGCATTTAAGGTGAAATGTCCCTAATGAAGGTTGGCCAGAGGTCTCAGGGAGGTAGTAGAAAGCACAGCCTGACCTGAGTTGGGGTACTATTATATTTTAGATTAACTAAGAGCTCTCTCTGGAAGAGGGGCCAAATGACTTCAGGAATCTGAGAACCTCTGCTCTATGTCAACCATTATGGAAGGAAATTTGACATGGGAGTCACAATTATGGATTGGTTCAAGGACAGTGATGGGAGCAGGAGAATATCCCACATCATGTGTGATGGGAATTAGAACTCCTCTTGGCCTCTCAGGGCCACAGTGGAAGGAGCAAGGTCCAAATAGTCTCAGGCCTTTGAGACCCCCTATTGTGCTACTAGTTTTTAGTGAAGTAGACAGGTGACAATGACCTAGGGAATTAAGAGGATAGATGGAATCAGTGGAATAGCCCCATTCAGATTTAATGGAACTTGAGGCCTACAAAGATACCATAGTATGTATGATCACTATTAAGAAGAAACTCAAATGAATAGCACACCTCTCTGGGATCCCAGCTGTGGCCTACCCATTTTTCCCAGGAAATCTGGATTTTATGACATAACCAAGGTAAATGATGGGAACTGGAGGATATGCCCCATTAAGGTTGGATGGGTGTCTAGTGGGAATCACAGTCCCACCAGAATTGTGGGGATTATTTTTCTTCCGGTTTTCTGATAAATATCCTGGGAACAGGCTAGTTGACTTGGGTCCACTGGGACCCCTGCTGTTACTCATCCATTTTGGTGGGATAGCCAACAAATAGGAAAGATCAACCTATTGTCCAAGAGTAATGATGGAATAACAAGATATTCCTCTTCAAGTATGATTGGAGTCACAGGCTGAAGGATCCCCAACACTGACTGAAAACTTCACCAATGGGGGTGGCTAGGTGGCTCAGTGGATAGAGCACTGGCCCTGGAGTCAGGAGTACTTGAGTTCAAATCTGGCCTCAGACATGTAATAATTGCCTAGCTGTGTGACCATGGGTAAATCACTTAACCCCATTGCCTTGCAAAAAAACAAAAAAAAATTAATAAAAAAAAACTTTACCAATGGCTTCCCCCCACCCTATAACCTCTCACAACTCTTTCCTTTATGGGGAAATTACTCTTAGGAAGAATGGCCAGAGTTTCCCAGGGACGTTAATTGGAAATCACAGTCTGTCCCAGGTTGGGGTGCTCTTCCACTTTAGTTAAGAGATATCCCAGGAAGAAGGGCCACATGGCTTCGCACCTTTGAAAACCCCTGCTCTGTTCCAACCATTATGGAAGAAAATTCAGCATGGGGGGACACAACTATGGATTGTTTTGAGGACAGTGATGAGAGGAGGAGAATATCTCACACCATTTGTGGTGGGTGTAAGATCTCCCCTTGGTCTCTTAGGGCTTCAGTAGAAGGACCAAGATCCCAGTGGTCTCAGGTCTTTGGGACTTCCTCTACTATTGACTACCTGATTTTAATGAGGACAGGCAGGTGGCAATGATCTAGTGAACTAAGGGAATTGACGGGATTGAGGCTTACAAAGCTTCTCAACATTCTGATCTCTATTAAGAAGAAACTGGAGCAAATGACTACTCTTCTCTGGTATGCCCCCTCCTGAGAAATCTGGCTTTTAGGACACAACCATATATTGGACCAAGGGAAATGATGGGAGCTTAAGATTGGATGGCAGTTAAGGCCTATAAGGACTCCCAACTCTGAGACACCTGCTAATAAGAAACCCCACCAAATGGCCTCTGTTCTCTGGGCCCCCAGCTGTGCCTACCCATTGTTCCTGGGACATTACCAAGGGAAATGATGGGAACTGGGTCATGTTCCCCTTAAGGTTGGATGGGAGTTGGGGCCTACAAGGCTTCCCAAATATGTACCACCTGGTCACAGTAAACCTCACCAAATGGCCTCCATTTTTGAGACCCCTTGACCTGTTTCCACACCATTTTGATTGCACTTCCTGCAGACAGGTTGACTGAGTATCCCAATGATCTAATCTAAAAGATTAATGGATCTGTTTTGAAAGGTGGGCTTCCCCCCCCCCCCCCCCGTTAAGTTTTCTGAGTTGTGACCAGGGGAACTGAGGCCAGCTGTCTTAGGGACTCTGGGACCCCTGGCAGTGACCCATCCAGTTTGGCAGGAAATGTAGCACTAGGAAACACCTACCCAGTAGACCAAGGGGAAAATATGGAATCTGAGTATTTTCCTTTCTTTGACTTTCATGTAAGAAGGGCTCCATTGAGTTCCATCTTTACTCAGAACAGAAGAGGTATGAAGCTTTCTGAGATATGGGGGAAACCCCTGATGGGCTCCCTCTTCTCCTGGCAGGAAACTGGGCATTCAGGTGACTACTTCCTAGTGAGCCCTGAGGAATGATGAGATCAAGGTATAAACTTCCTTTGAGTGTAAGGGCAGTTAGAGCCCTCCTGATTTACCAATTCTCTGACCTCTAGTCAGAGGAAACTGCCTTGCCTCTCAGATCCCCTGCTGTGGTGTCCACAATATCTCTAAATCCCACTTTGATCAGTTTTCAAAGGGCAGGTGAGCCTGGATCCCAGAGACCTAATGTGAATCAAAGTCTGACCATGGTTGGAGCAAGTTTGCCTCTTCAAGTTAGATGACAGCAGTCAACTATCCTGGCTCCCCCTGGGATCCTTTATTATGTCCTTCTGATGCTGGCAGGACATCCAGCAGGTAGGACATAACTATTTGATGTCTATTGGGAATGATGGTTGCAGAAGGATATGCCACTTCAGATATGACAGGAGTTGGGCCCCTTGGCCTTCTGGCCTCCAAATCAAGAGTGGAGATGATCTCAGGGCTCTGGGAATCCTGGCTGCCCCCCCACCCATTTTGTCAGAATTTCAGGCCTGAAGGATACAACTACCTGTTGGACCAAGGGAAATGATGTGATCAATGAGATCAACCCCTTCAGGACTGATCAGAATTGGAATCTGCTGGTTTCAAAAACCTCTGATATCTCATAACAGGAAACAGTGCCCAATGATTTCTCTTACTCTGGCATAATTATTCCCACCAGCTGTTCCATTTTCTCAGTGAGGTGCTCAAAGAAGGTGGGTCCTCAGGAATGTAAAGGAAGGAACAACTTGATTGCAACGGAGGGAATATTTTGCTTTAGGTTTGCTTAGAAATATACTAGTAGTAGGGGTCAGTTGACTTAGGCCCCTTGGGACACCTGCTGTGCTCCAACATATTTTGTTGGGGTATCTAGCATTTTGGAAAGAACTACCTAATTTCTAAGGAGAATATTTGGATAAAAAAGACATTCCCCTTCAAGTCGGATGGGAGTCCCAACTCTCTGTCAGGAAATTTCACCAATGGCCTCTGCAATCCCCATCACCCCTACTGCCTATGACTCCTCCCAGACTTCCTCTTTTTTGGTGAAATGCCCCTAATGAGGGTTGCTCAGACATCCCAGGGAGTTTAGGAGAATTGAATCCTGACCAAGACTGGGGTTCTATTTCACTTTAGATTACAGAAGCACTGTCCCAGGAAGAGGAGCCATACAACTGCAGACCTCTGAGAACCCTTGCTCTGTCCCACCCATTATGGAAGGAAATTCAGCATGGGAGGTACAACTATGGATTGATTCAAGGGCCAGTGATAGGAGCAGAAGAATATCCCATGCCATGTTTGATGGGAATTAGATCCCTTTGGCTTCTCAGGGCTCCAGTTGAAGAAACAAGGTTCCAATGCTCTCAGGCCTTTGGGACCTCTTACTGTGCCTACCTATTTTTAGTGGGACCAAGTAGGTAGGATTACTTAGTGAACAAAGAGGATTGAATAGGTCAGTGGGATTACCCCCTTCAGAACTTGTGGGACTTGAGGCCTACAAGAGTTCCCAACTCTCTGACCTATATTAAGAAGAAATTCCAGAAAATGGTCACCTCTCTCTGGGATGGTCCGCACTTTTCTGGGAAATCTGGCTTTGAGGACACAACCATCCATTAAACAAAGGGAAATGATGGCAACTGACGGATGTTCTCCTTCAGGTACAAGACTGCCCAATTCTGTGACACCTGTTAATAAGAAACTGCAACAAATGTCCTCTCCTCTCTGATACCCCCTCACATGTTTCCCCATCATTTTGACAGGTTTTCCTCTAGAGACGTTGGCCTAGTGTCCCAATGGTCCCCATGACTAAAACGGTAATGGATCGGTTTGGGGGAAGGTCTTTTCCCTCTTTAAGTTTGCTCCCATGTTTCCAGGGTAACATAAGACAGCTTTCCTGGGGATTCTGTGACTACCTGCTGTGTCCCATTCAATGTACCAAGAAATGGAGTAGCACTAGGCTATAAAATTGTAGCCTGGTGGACTAAGGGGAATCATAGGATAAAAGGGTTTTCCCCTCCTTTGACATTAAATTTATACCTTTCCTCAGGGTAGAAGAAGAGGTACTAAGCTGCCTGAGATATAGATACCCCCTATTAGTCCCTCTCTCCTCCTGGCAGAAAATTGGGCATTCTAGTGGGGATTACCTAGTCAGCCCTGGGGAATGATAGATCTAGGGGATATCCTTCCTTCAGGGACAATGGCAGTTATAGCCCTTCGGTTTTAGCATCTTGCTGAGCTCTAGTAAAGGGAAATTGCCTCCCCTCTGAGACTCCCTGCTGTGGTGTCCACTACACTCCCAACCCCATTTAGACCAGAGTCCATAAATGTAGGTGTGCAGAGATTCTAGAGATCTAATGTGGATCGATTTCAGACCACAGTTGGAGGGACATTACCCCTTCAGGTTTGATGACTCCAGCTGCCCTGGGTCCCTGGGATTCCCTATTTTGTCCTCCTGGTTCTGGTGGAAAATCTAGCAGGTAGGACATAATTTCCCAGTGACTATTGGAAATGATGAGAGTAGGGGATATCCTCCTTCAGGTGTGATGGGAGTTGGGTCTCTCGATCTTTCAGCCCCAAAAGGAATATAGTGAAGGGAACCTTAGGACTCTCTCTTATCAGGAAATCTGGCTTGTATGCTACAGCTACCTGTAGACAAAAGATCCCTTCAGGACTGATGGGATTGGAGCCTGCTGGCTTCCAAACCTTGTCCATGTAGTAATAGGAAACTAGACCCAGTGGTTTCCCGCCTCTTGCATACCTGTACCTACCAGTTTGAGGGTAAGATGCTTAAGGAAAGTTGGTCCCTAGACAGCCTGACTAGAATTGGGGGACTATTTTGCTTCATATTTCCTATGAAATATCAAGGCAACAGCTGACCTGGTACCCCTACTGTTCCCAACTCATTTTGGTGGGACTACCAACAGGTAAGAAAGAACTACCTATTATCCAAGACAAAAGATGGAATAACAGAACTTTCTCCTTCAAGTCTGATAGGAGCAAATGCTAAAAGAATTCCAAATTCTCATAGAACACCGGCCCTGGAGTCTGGACAACTTAAGTTCAAATCTGGCCTCAGACATTTAATAATTACCTAGCTATGTGACCTTGGGCAAGTCACTTAATCTCATTGCCTTGCAAAAACCAAAAAAAAGGAAAAAAAGAATTCCAAATTCTCTGAAAGGAAACTTCATCAATGGCTTCCCCCAACTCAGCCCCTGCTATGGGCCAACTCTTCTCAGACCTTCTCCTTTTTGGTGAGATGACCCTAAGAAAGGCTAGCCAGAAATCCCAGGGATATAGTAGGAATCACAGTCTGACCCTGGTTGAAGTACTTTTTCAACTTTAGATTAGCTCAGAGCTATCCCAGGAAGAGGGTCCAAGTGGTTTCAGGTCCCTGAGATTCCCTACTCTGTTACAGCCATTAAGGAAGGAAATTCAGCATGAGGGACACAATTATGGATTGGATCAAGGTCAATGACGATTGCTGGTGAAAATCCCTTGTTCAATGAGAGTTAGATCTCCTCTTGGACTCTCAGTGCTACAGTGGAAGGAACAAGGTCCCATTGTCTTGGGCATTTGCCACCCCCCTACTGTGCCTACCTGTTTTAGTGGGGCAGACAGGAGGGAGCAACCTAGTGAACTAAGGGAATTGATGGGATCAATGGGATAGCCCCTTTCAGATTTGATGGGAGTTGGGGGCCTACAAGGCTTTTCAACTCTCAGACTTACTTATTAGAAGAAACTAGAGCAAAGGGCCATCCCTCTCTTGGATGCCCCACCCATTTGTCTACACAATCTGACGTTAAGGACACATTCACCTATTGGACCAAAGGAAAGCATGGGAATGGGGGAAAGTCTCTTTAAAGTTGGATGTAAGTTGAGGCCCCCAATATTTTCCAAGTTGGTGACACCTACTAATAAGAAACTTCACAAAATGGGTCTCCCCTCCCTCAGAATCTCAGGTATGGCCCACCTTTTTTCCTAGGAAATATGGATTTTAGGACACAACCATCTATCTATTGGACCAATGGAAATGATGGGAACTGGGACAAGTTCCCCTTAATGTTGAATGGGAGTTGGGGGCCTACAAGGCTTCTCAACTTGATGTTACCTGGTCATAGGAAGCTTCACCAAGTGGCTTCCTCTCTCTTGGATTCTGACCTGTGTCCAGACCTTTTTGACTAGAGGTCCTGCAGACAACTTAGCCAAGAGTCCAAGGGATTTAATCTCATTGTTAATGAATGTGTTTTCTAGGAAGGTCTTTGTCTGTTTACATTTGCTGAGTTGTATCTGGGGAAACAGAGGACATTTGTCTTGGGGACTCTGAGACCCCCTGCTGTGACCTAGTCAAGTGGTCAGGAAATGGAACACTAGGATACAACTGTTCAATGGTTCAAGGGGAAAATATTGTATCCAGTTCTTTTCCCCTTCTCTGACATTCATAAAAGGAGGGTCCCATCCTGTTCCATCTTTGCTCAGAGCAGAAGTGGCACTAAACCTCCTGAGAAGTGAGGGACACCCTGCTAAGCAACCTCTTCTTCTGGCTGGAAATTAAGCATTCAAGTGAGGACTGCCATGTCATTACTGGGGAATGATGGGATCGAGGGATATACCCCCTCGAGGGATGATAGCAGAGTCCTTCTGGTTTACCTTTTAGTAATGGAAAACTGCCTCCCCTCTGAGAGCCCCTGCTATGGTGTCCACTTCACCCCTAATCTCACTTTGGCCAAAGGTCATGAAGGCAGGTATGCCAGGATCCAGAGACCTACTGTGGATCAAAGTCGTACCAGGGTTGGAACAATTTTTTCCCTTCAGTATAGGAGAGCAGCCAACTGTCCTGAGGCCTGGAGGATTCCCAATTAAGTCCTTCTGATTCTAGTGGGACATCTAGCCAGTAAGGCATAACTACATGGTGTCTATTGAGAATGGTGGGAGCAGGGATCTATACCTCTTTAGGTGAGATGGGAATTGTGCTTCTTGCCTGTAAGGGAAATGAGTGAAGATGACCTCAGGGCTCTGGGATACCTGGCTATACCTCACCCACTGTTAGGAAATCTAGCCTGTAGAATAAAACTACCTAGGAGAACAAGGGAAATGATGGGATCAATGGCATCTACCTCCTCAGGATTGATGGAATTGGAGTCTGTTGATTTCAAAAGCCTCTGATATATAGTAAGAGACAACCCCTGCCCAATGGTTTCCCTATTCTGGCATACCTCTTCCCACCAACTGTTCCATTTTTTTGGTAAGGTGGTTAAGGAAGGTGGGTTCCCACATATGTAAAGGAAAGGAAGGAATAGCCTGAGTGAAATTGAGGGTCTATTTTTCTTCAAGTTTGCTAAGAATTATCCTAGTACTCTTCTCAGCGGTGGCAGTGGAGGATGCAGGTGGCTGCTGGGGCCAGAGGTGCTTCATGGAAGGCCCACCCTGGCTGCGGTGTTGCTGCTTGGAAGATGTCACCTGTGAGCACCCATTTGCTCTAGGACTAGGCAGGACCTGAGAAAACTCCTGAGGTCGAGTCTTTGGGGCCTTGGAAAATTTGAAAGTTAATAAATGATTTTGCAGTATCAGGTAGGAAAAATGCAAGCTGGGATGATCTGATTCTGAGACTTCCAAAATCTTTTATCTACTGCTGTATAATTCACAAGGTGTGATCATTATATGAAACTAGTGTTTATTGTCTGACTTGGAAGGAGAGAAGTGACCCTAGTGGAGCATGCTTCGCTTCGCAGAAAAATACTTTTCAAGGTCCCTGAATCAGTTCTGTAGTTATAGAGTATAGAAAAGCATGCTTCCTCTTGGTGGAAAAATGAGTGATCATTATTTGGAACAAAGAATTCATATCAAGCTTTGTGTAAAGTTAGACAAATCTGCCAGTGAGACACTTGAAATGTTTTTTTAAGGTTTTTTTTTTCCGCAAGGCAAATGGGGTTAAGTGGCTTGCCCAAGGCCACACAGCTAGGTAATTATTAAGTGTATGAGACCAGATTTGAACCCAGGTACTCCTGACTCCAAGGCCAGTGCTTTATCCACTATGCCACCTAGCTGCCCCGAGACACTTGAAATGTTAAAAGAAGCTTATGGAGATGAAGTAATGTCCAGAGCAAGAGTTTTTGACTGGCACAAAAGGTTTAAGGAAGGTAGGGATGATGTCCATGATGATGCATGAAGTGGGTGCCCAATCACCCACAGAACCAACGAAAACTTAAAAAGGTCAGAGATTTGGTTTGGTCAAATAGTCGATTGACTGTGACAATGATGGCTGATAAAGAGACAGTAAGACTTATTTTGAAAGAAAATTTGAATATGAGGAAGGTTTCTGGGAAGATTGTTCCTTGTACAGTTTCAGTAGATGATGCTAGTGAGGGAGAGATACAGTAGAGGAGTGTAGCAGTCTTCCATTGGAGTTTGTAGGATTGATTTGACTTTCAGATATTTTTGCATTTTTCTGTTAAATTTCATTGCTATAGAAACAACCTAAAACAAGCTTGACCATCTTCAAACATTTTCATTAGGTTTTCTTGGTATGAAATATGAAGAAGGCATAAATGAAAGATGAAAGCAGTGAAGATATAATAAAGTTGGCACCTTTATCATAGTGGAAGAATTAGGTCTTTATTAAATACATGAGATGGTTTTGACTCATTGTAAAGATCTAGCTCATTCATCTGAAAGGTGGGTAGCTGGTACCTCAAAGGTAAACCAGGAGGATAAGAGCAGATTCACCAGGTATATATATATAATGTATATATATATATACATACATTATATATATATACCTGGTGAATGTATATACATATATATGTATATACATATATAATGTATATACATATATATATATAAAACACTATTGTCAGACAAGCAATGAATATTTAGCTTTTAACAGGATAGTGAAGCAAATGAACAGAAATAGAGCACCATGAAAAGACTGTTAGAAAAAAGACTGAAATACCCCTTTTAAATTTACTTTGTAAGTTTTAATTCTTTTTCCATTTATACCTGAGACAGTTCTCAGGCTTCTCCTAAATCTTTTTTTTTTTAGGTTTTTGCAAAGCAAATGGAGTTAAGTGGCTTGCCCAAGGCCACACAGCTAGGTAATTAGTAAGTGTCTGAGACCGGATTGGAACCCAGGTACTCCTGACTCCAGGGCTTTATCCACTTGCCACCTAGCCGACCCCCCCCCCTTTTTAACAAGTTTAATTCTTTTTCCATTTAGCCCTGAGACAGTTCTCAGGTAAATTTACTTTGAAATTCATTGGTTGACCCTTGAATATGTGAATTTCAGATTTGACTATTGCAGTTTCCATGAGTTGCTTGAAAAACATTTTCTGACTAAAATTTATTTAGTGAGAAGATTAATTACTCCCTCATCAATGGCATAAGATAGTCTTTTCAGAGTTTAAAATGCTATATAAATTAAACCACAGACTGATAAATTAATACATAGAGTAGTTAGTAGTTAATACCCAGATTTGGTATATAGCTAAGCTTTAGTAGATTGTATGGTTCTAAGACTAATTTAATTATCTCTCCATTATTTTTATTTTTAAAAAATTGGTTGAATGAATCATGCACTCTTAGTATCAGTCAAGGAGAAAGAAGCAAGCAGCAACTTTGGAAAAGGGAATGGAGGGGGAAGAATAATCAAGTTTCTTAATGTTGAAGTATTTCAGATGAAGAGGGAGGCCAAAGAATTTATAATCAGATGTATAGAGTAGCTGAGCATGGAGCACTAGGAATTATCAGAAATTAGTATGTTATAGTCTACCTAAGATACATACTTATAATGTTAAATGATTCGTGACTTTGATTACACCAATGGCATTAGTTAATGGCCTCTCTTGAGCTTCACTAATAGATTGGAATATCTAGGGAGTGTTGTAGAATTACATTTGATCCTCTAGGAATTAAAGTTCACAACCTGTAAAGCAGAAGACAGCAAAGACTTCTTGAGGAAGACATTTTACAAAGTGACAACCTAGAAAAGAAACAATAAAGCTAAAATTTATTTGTTTTGGCTAGAACTTGTTTTGGTTAGCAAGAATATAAAGTATACAAAAGTAATAGTTGAATTACTGAGAAACCACCAACTGCTGTTTGAAATTGTCATCAGTTGCTAATATCTTTAATCCAGTCTATTTTTCCTTAAGGTGCAATACTATGTTGCTGATTTTTTTAAATTTGTAACCATACAAATAAGATGTTATTCAAGGATTAAAACACTAACAATGAAGTTTTCTAGATTATCTAGTCTCTACTAATCTCTTGGTCTCTTTTCTCTTCAGCCACTTAAATTAATTAAGGTGAATGCTGTCATTTAAACCACAAAATATCTATACTTAATAACCTTTTTGTAACCTGCATTTTTTCATATAACTAATCCTTTGGTAAAGACCAGTTAAAAGTAAATGTTTTTCCCCTTCAGTTGTTGGTAACAAAACTAGCCATTGTTTTAAATAATAATGCTGTCCCTTATTTCTGTCAGACCCATGGCATTACCCTCTCTCTACTTAACTATGCATCTTGAATCCCTTTTATGTGTCAAGCCTATTAAATGTAATATAAAAATTTGAGTTGGCTTGGAATGGTTGGCTTCAGATTTTATCTTGCTGCCAAAGGCCAGTAGCACAAGTACAAATTTTCTGATAACTAGATATATCATTGTGTAACTTACTATATGAATAAATGCTTCAAATTTTAAATGATTACTGTCCTTTGTATCTTAAGGATGACAATAGTGTCTAGTAAAAGAATTATCAGAATAGATTTGAAATGCCTACCAGTTAAATTTAACAGTTGTTGAATAAACTTGTTTTACAGTTAAAAAAAAGAATTATCCTAATAATAGGGGTCAGATGATTTGGGCTCATTGAGATTCCTGCTGCTTCCATCCATTTTGATGGACATCCAGCAGGTAGGAAAGAAGTACCTCTTTTCTAAAGTCAATGATGGGATAGAAGGACATTTCCCTACAAGTATGATGGGAGTCAGAGGCTGTAGGATTCCCAGCTCTCTGACAGCAAACTTCACCAACAGCTTCCCCCCATCCTTTGCCCCCTGCTGTGTGTCCCACTCCTTCCCCACCTCTGCCCCCTTTATGGTGAGATGACCCTAAGTAAGGCTGGCTGGAAGTCCCAGGGATGTAGTAGGAATCAGAGCCTGGCCTGGTAGTGAACTATTCCCCTTTAGGATAGCTAAGACCTGCTGCTTCAAGAGGAACCAAGTGGTTTCAGGCCTGCAAGAACCCTTCGCTGTCATTATGGAAGAAAATCCATAAACAAGTATGGATTGGTTCAAAGGGAGTGGTGGGAGCAGGAGAATAGCCTATATAATATGTGATAGGAGTTATACCGGACTCTCAGTGCTCCAGTAGAAGGAACAAGGTCGCACTGGTCTCAAGACTTCAGAACCCCCCTACTGTGCCTACCTGTTTTTAGTGGGGCAAGCAAATGGGATGAGCTAGTGGACTAAGGGGATTTTTTGGATCAGTGGGATAACCCCCTTCAGATCTGATGGGACTCGAGGCCTACAAGGGTTCCCAACTCTCTGAGCACTATAAAGAAGAATTTGGAACAAATGGCAACCCCATTCTGGGATGCCCTACCCATTTTTCTGGGAAATCTGGCTTGAAGGACACAACCACATCTCAGTAAACATGGAGAACTGTATGTAAAGAAAAGTGTCCCAGTTCTTTCTTTGTATCATTAGGGATGTTACCCTGTCCAACCCTTAGTTAGTAGAGTTAGGAATGTTTTCTGCTCCCTCCCCCCAAAGAAATTTTTACACTGTTTTTTTCAGTTTCAAAAAGCAGTTAATGTATGGTCAGCTCTAAATGCTCTGCAACTGAGAAATCTCCAGCTGAGGGTTTTTCGTAGGTCTGGTTTTTTGTTTTGTTTTAAAATCATATATTTGCTACAAAGTATTATACTTGTCTCAGTGGGAATGGTATAAAAACTGAACAGGCCTTATGTGACATGTATCATAGTTAATAAATGAATCTTGTAAAAATTAAACCAGAAGGACACAACCACACAATTATACCAAGGGAAATGATGGGAACTAGAGGATAGTCTCTTTAAGATTGGATATAAATTAAGCCTCTAATGCTTCCATAATCTATGACCCTTGGTAAAAAGAAACCCACAAAATGACCTCCGTACCTGGGACCTCCAACTATGACTGTTCCTTTTTTCTGGGAAACATGGATTTTAGGACACAATCATCTATTGGACCAATGGAAATGATGGGAACTGGGGCATATTTCTCTTATGGTTGAATGAAAGTTGGGGCCTGCAAAGCTTCTCACCTTTGTGATGCCAAGTTATAGTCAACCAAATGACTTCCTCTCTCTGGGACAATCTGATCCGTGTCTATACCATTTTGAATGGAGTTCCTACTGACAGGTTGGCCAAAATCTAATCTAAAATATTCATGGATCTGTCTTGTAGGAATGTCTTTTTCCTTTTAAGTTTGCTGAGTTGTGTCCATGGGAACAGAGGCCAGATGTCCTGGGGACTCTGAGACCCCATACTGTGACCCATCCCAGTTGCCAGGAATTGGAGCACTAGGATGCACCTATCCAGTGACTCAAAGGGAAAATATGGTATCCAGGTCTTTTCCCTTCTTTGACTTTCATGTAAAGAGAGTCCCACACAGTTCAATCTTTACTCAGAGAAGAAGCTGCCTGAATCCCTCTTCTCCTGGCAGGAAATTAGGCATTCAAGTGAGGACTGCCTAGTTACCATTGAGGAATGATGGAATCAGGGGGGATATCTCCCCCTCAAGGGGCAATGGCAGTTAGAGCCCTTTAATGGAAACCCAAAAAATATCTTACATCAAGTGTGACAGGAGTTAGCTCTCCCTTGGACTCTCTTTGTCCAGAAGAAGGAACAAAGTCCCAGGGGTCTTAAACCTTTGAGATCTACCCATTTTTAATGGGACATTCAAGTAGCAATGACCTAGTGAACTAAGACTGATTAAGAGGAACAATGGGATATCCCTCTTCAGATTTGATGGGAGTTGAGGCCTTCAAGGTTTCCCAACTCTCTGACTGCTATTAAGAAGAGGGGGTGGGGTGGAGCCAAGATGTCCACATGAAGGGATCCAGTCTTAGGAGCCCTCTGATAAAAACTCATAAGCTAAAGACTCTAACTAAACTTTCAAGAGATAGAACCCACAAAGGGACCCAGTGAGGCAGTTCTCCTACTCAAGGTAACCTGGAAAAGAGCAGAAAGGCTCTGCTCCCCGGGGGTTAGAGGGGCTGCTTGCCAGAGGGGTGGCCGGCCAGAGGAAAAGAACTTCAGCCTCCCTGAGGCAGCCCCAGGGTGCTGGGAGCCATGGCTCACAGCAGTGGGGGAGTCTCCTGAGCTGTACCCCGGGGAGCACCGGGCACAAAGTGGGGGAACAACAGGGGACCTCTGCCAGAGCAAGCACATGGAGCCCAGCCCTCAGGGCACACAGCGAGCAGCTTGGTCTTTTGGCAGCCCAGACCTGGAAACAGAAGCAGGTAAGCAGGAGCCCCCAGGACATGAGCCCATTGAGCTGAGGGAGGGGAATGAAGAGAGAGAGACTGCTGAGCTCTGTCCTCTGCCCCTGAAACAGGACTCTGGGGCTCTGACCACATTCAGATCTTGATCCCAGTCTAGGCCCCCCCATAGAACAACAGCCCTCCCCCACCTTGGCCCCGTGGCAGAGGGGGGCGCTTATGGTCATTCACAGACCAGGAGGGAGGACGGAGCCTCACACACTGAGACCCTTGTGGAAGTGTCCCAAAAGCTCAGGAAGCACCCTAAAAAACAGGCTTAGGCTGGGAAAATGAGCAAGCAAAGAAACAAGAGGAAGACCATTGAGAAATATTTTGCAAATGAGCCCAAGAAGGACCAAAATACTCAGTCTGAAGATGAGGAAGCACAAGCTCCTGCATCTAAAGACTCCGAGAAAAACAGAAACTGGCCTCAGGCTATGACAGAGCTCAAAAAAGACTTTGAAAATCAAATGAGGGAGTTGGAAGAAAAACTGGGAAAAGAAAGGAGAGAAATGCAGGAAAAACATGAAAATGAAGTCAGCAGCTTAGTCAAGGAAATCCAAAAAAATGCTGAAGAAAATAGCATGCTAAAAACCAGCTTAGGTCAAATGGATAAAACAATTCAAAAAGTTATGGAGGAGAAGAATGCTTTAAAAAGCAAAATTGGCCAGATGGAAAAAGAGATAAGAAAACTCTCTGAGGAGAACAAATCCTTCAGACAAAGAATAGAATTCAGGGAGATTGATGGATTTACCAGAAATCAGGAAACAACACTTTAAAACCAAAAAAATGAAAAATTAGAAGAAAATGTGAAATATCTCATTGAAAAAACAACTGATATGGAAAACAGACTTAGGAAAGATAATTTAAAAATTATTAGAATACCTGAAAGTCATGATCAGGAAAAGAGCCTTGACATCATTTTCAAAGAATTACTACAGGAAAATTGCCCTGATATTCTAGAAGCAGAGGGCAAAATAGAAATGGAGAGAATCCACAGATCCCCCCAAGAAAGAGATCCCAAAAAACCAACCCCTAGGAATATTATAGCCAAGTTCCAGAACTCCCAAGTCAAAGAGAAAAGATTACAAGCAGCCAGAAGGACACAGTTCAAATATCGTGGAGCTGCAGTCAGGATCACACAGGACTTAGCAGCAACTACATTGGAAGTTCGTAGGGATTGGAATACAATATACGGGAAGGCAAAAGAGCTTAGAATGCAGCCAAGAATGAACTACCCAGCAAGGCTGAATGTCCTCTTCCAGGGAAAAAGATGGACTTTCAATGAACCAGGGGAATTTCAAAGGTTCCTTTTGGAATGGCCAGAGCTGAACAGAAGGTTTGATCTTCAGATCCAGGACTCAGGTGAAGCATGGAGATTGGAGGAGAAGGGGAAAATATGAGGGACTTAATGATGATGAACTGCATGTATAGAAAAATGATACTGATAATATTCATATGAACCTTCTCAGTTAATAGAGCAGGTAGAGGGAGCTTTTATAGTTGAAGCACAGAAGAAAGTTGAATTCGAAGGTAAAATATGGTGTAAAAATGGAGTCAATAGGAAAAAAAGGGAAATGGAATGGGAGAAAGAAAAAGGAGAGGGGGAATAGTCCCAGATATTTCACATAATAAGATTTTTTTATTACAATGAGCTATTGCAATGATATGGAAGGGGGGAGGCTAGGGGGAATGAGGGAACCTTTGCTCTCATCAGAGATGCCTAGGAGAGGAAACAGCAAATATACTCAATGGGGTATAGACATCTGGAGTAAGAAGGAGGGGGGGAGCAGGGGGAAGGGGTGGGGATGTGAATAAAGGAGGAGAGGATGGACTATGGGGGGTGAGTGGTCAGATATAACACATTTTCTTTTTTACTTCTTGCAAGGGGCTGGGATTGGATGGCCTGCCCAGGACCATGGGGCCAGGTGGATTCTGGGCCTAAGGGGTGGTATGGGGGCTCAGGGCTTCTTGGCTGCAGGACCAGCGATCTGTCTGCTGCACCACTCAGTGACCCTACAGCAGAGTCAGAGTGAAAGGAGAGAGAAAATATAGTACATGGTAGTGGAGAAATAAGAAAGGAGGGAGTTGTGATCAGCAATGGCAACGTTGGAAAAATATGGAAGTAACTTTTGTGATGGACTTATCATAAAGAATGTGATCCACCCATGACAGAGTTGTTGGTGTTGGAACAAAGACTGAAGCACAGTTTCTGTTATTATTATTTGGGGGAGGGTGCAGGGCAAGTGGGGCTGTGTGGCCTGCCTGGGGCCACATAGCAGGGTGATCTTTGGGTGTCTGGGGCCGGATTCGGACCCAGGTGCTCCTGGCTCAAGGGCCAATGCTCTGTCTGCCATCCAGCCACCCCTACTATTATTACTATTTTATTTTATTTTGGGTCTTTTTTTTCTTCTTTTTGGTTTTTGCAGGGCAGTGGGGATAGGGTGGCTTGCATGTCACATGGCTGGGTGATTATTTGGTTTACGAGGCTGGATTTGGACTTGGGTGCTCGTGGCTCCAGGGCTGGTGCTTCGTCCATTGCGCCACCTGGCCATACCTACAATTATTACTATTATTTTTTTTAATTTTAATTTTTTTCTTTCCCCTTCACTTTTTTCACCCAAGCAAGTCTATCTATATTCATGGGGGGAGGGGTATTTTGTTTACTTGTAAACAAGAATCTTTTATTAATGTAAAAAAACATTTGTACAAAATGAGAATAAAAAATAAATTTAAAAAACCTAAAGAAAACACAGAGGAAATGGCAACTTGTCTCTGGGATGTCCTACTTTTATCAATAGCTCCTAAATACTTAGTCCAGGGTGATTAAAATGGCTTTTATTAAGATATCTTAACAAAAGGACCACCTCTCTCAAGGGAAGAGGGGCCCTGAATGACAACAAGGCTGGTCTTATATGCAGTTTGAAAAGCTTGTTCCTTTCTCCTTCTTGCCAATCATTGGCCACAGTCACAATCTAATTGATACAATCACCTCTATACATTTTCCCCTGCCCTACTCATTATACTAATGAGCACAAAGGAGGAACAGTAACCTTCCAGAGCAGGTGCAAAGGACAATAACACAGACCTCATTCAATCCCTGCCTAGTTGCAAAATTCTTTCTTTTTTTTTTAAGTTTTTGCAAGGCAGTGGGGTTAAGTAGCTTGCCTAAGGCCATTCAGCTAGGTAATTATTAAGTGTCTGAGGTCGGATTTGAACCCAGGTACTCCTGATTCCAGGGCTGGTGCTTTATCCACTGCACCACCTAGCCGCCCCTCAAAGTTATTTCTTTAACTTTTTGTCTTTCCTTTCCTTTTGTCGAACTCTCTCTCCTTCCTGTAAACAGGTCGGCATCTTTTCGGTTTCTACAAAGTCCAGACATCTTGGCTTCTGTAATGTATTATCCTCATAGACATTTGTGAGATTCTGGCAATATCCTCTGAAACTTGTGGAAACAAAGCACTTGATTCTTTCCCACACCTACCCATTTTTCTGAGAAATCTGGCTTTTAGGATACAATCCTAATTTTAATACAATTAAAATACAATTGAACCAATGGAAATCATCTTAAGGTTGGATGGGATTTGAATCCTACAAGGGTTCCCACCTCTGTCACACCTGCTAATAAGAGACTATACCAAATAGCCTTCTCTCTCTGGGACCCCCTGACCTGTGACAACACCATTTTGACTAGAATTCCTGCAGAGACATAAGCCTAGTATCCCAAGGATCTAAGCTGATATGTCAGGGGTTCAATTTTGGGGAAAGGGCTTTTCCCCTTTAAATTTGCTGAGTTCTGTCCAGAGAGCAGATACCAGCTGTCCTGAGGACTCTGGGACTCCCTGCCGTGTCCCATCTAATTTGTCAGAAAATGGAGCACTAGGAGACAATGTTCCCAAAAGGGAATGATCAGATACAGGGATATTTCTGTTTTTGACTTTCATGTAAGGAAGATCCCATCTAGTTCAGTCTTTATTCTGAACAAAAAAGGTACTAAGCTATGTTGTGGTGGCTCCCCTGCTGGGCTCCCTCTTCTTCTGGCAGGAAATTGGGTATTCTGGTGTAGACTGCTTAGTCAGCCATGGAGAATGATAGAATGACAGGGACATCCCCCCTACAGGGGTTATGGCAGTTAGAGACCTTTAAGTGGACCAGCTCTCTGACCTTGGGTAATGGGACCTCTGAGGCTCCTTGCTGTGACGTGCACTACATGTTCAAACCCATTGTGGCAAGAGTTCATAGACAAATGTACCAGGATTTCACAGACCTAATGTGGATCAAGGACAGACCAGAGTTGGAGTGACATTGCCTCTTCAAATTTAAAGAGAGAGTAGCCAGTTGTGCTGGGGTCCCTGAGATCCCCTATTATTTCCCTTCTGATTTTGGTAGGACATCTAGCAAGTCTGTTATGAGATATCACTAACCAGTATCTGTTGGGAATGATGGGAGCATGGGGATATCCTCCTTCAGGTGTGTTGGGAGTTGGCCCCCTCAACCTTCTAACCACCAAAGGAGGTGGGATTTTTTTTTAGGTTTTTGGGAGGGGGGTTTGTGCAAGGCAAATGGGGTTAAGTGGCTTGCCCAAGGTCACACAGCTAGGTAATTATTAAGTGTCTGAGACTGGATTTGAACCCAGGTACTCCTGACCCCAGGGTCTATGCTTTATCCACTGCACCACCTAGCTGCCCCTGACCACCAAAGGAACATGGTGAAGTTGACCTCTGGAATTTGGAACTCCTGGCTGCCACCCATCCATTTTGTCAGGAAATTGTACCTGTAGGATACTCTTATTGGGCCAAGGGAAATGGTGGGATCAAAGCCATAAACCCCTTCAGGATTGATGGAAATTGGAGCCTTTTACCTTCTAAACCCTCTGACATCTAGTAAGAGGAAACTTCCCAATGCTTCCCCTGCTCTGGCATATCTATATCTACCAATTGTTCAGGTTTTTGAAGTGAGCTGCTTAAGGAAGGTGGGTCTTCAGGTGTGTAATGGAAAGAACAAAGAACAAAGAATGAAGGACGATGTTCTCATTCACCCATTCCACCAGGGGAACTCTTCACATGCTTGGGGTCTACCCAACACTCCCAACAACTCACCAATGAGTTTGAGACTTCCTCAGTTACCCTCAATCTGGTTTAGTCCATCTGCCAAAACAGTTTACTGGGATGTGGCCACTGTGCATACCACACAGTGAGAATTAGGTGGTTCAGGTGAACATGAAAGGTGGAAAGCAGTCCTGAAAAGGGCTCAACAGCTCTCATACCAGAGGTACCATTTATGTGTGGAACCATCAATTTCAGCATATGGAGAAGTTTTGAGTATTGTGGACAAGTTCACTTACCTTGGCAGTGTTCTTTCCAGGGAGGCACATGTTGACAATGAGGCTGACATATGCATTGCCACAGCTAGCTCAGTATTTTGGAAGTTTCAAAGAAAGTGTGAGAGAGAAGACATATTAGACTAACTACCGAACTGAAGGTCTACAGAGCCATTGTGTTGAACTTATTGTTCTATGCCTGTGAAACCTGGACAGTCAACTAGCGCCATGTCAAGAAACTGAATCTCTTCCATTTAAATTGTCCTAGGAAGATTCTGAAGATCACTTGGCAGGAGAAGATCCCAGACACTGAGGGCCTTTCTCAAGCTAAGCTGCCTAGCATTCCAACATTACTATGGAGAGCACAACTACAATGGGCTGGGCACATTGTTATAATACCAGACATATGCTTGCCAAAAAGATTATTTTATGAAGTACTTCCACAGGGCAAGTACACACAAAAGGATCAGAAGAAATGATACCAGCACACCCTGAGGGTCTCTCCTTAATGAATTTTAGAATTGATTGTGCCACATGTGAGACCCTGGCAGAGGACCACCCAGCATGACGTGCCCTCATCGGAGAAGCTGCTGCGCTCTTGGAACAGGGCAGAATGGAAGCAGCTCAGAGGAAATGTGACATCTGTAAGTTTAGAGTCCCCACTCCAGGTGTTCACATGGACTGACCTGTGCCTGACCTGTGCTAGAGCATTCTAAGCTTGTATTGGGCTGATCAGCTACGATCAGAAACAATGTAATTTGTCTCAAACACAGTGGTGTCATTTTGGTCTTCTTCAATAAAGAAAGACAAGAACCAACCAATGAAAGGAACAACTTGACTGGAATTGGGCAAACTATTTTGCTTCTTGTTTTCTGAGAAATATACTAGTAATAGGGGTCAAATGACTTGGGCCTGCTGGTAGCCCTGCTATTCCCAATCCATTTTGGTGGAATATAAAGCAGGTAGGAAAGAAGTATATACTTTCTAAGAGGACAGATAGGATAACACAAGCTTCTCTTTTTTTTTACAAGCTTCTCTTTCAAGTTTGTTGCGAGTCACTGCCTAAAGAATTCCGAAACTTCTGAAAGGAAACTTCACCAATGGTTTCCCCCCCGACCCCATGAGCCCTGCTGTGGATTGCCCCTAACAGACCCTCTCCTTTTTGGTGAGATGATCCTAAGGAAGACTGGTCAGAGGTCCTAGGAATGTAGTGGGAATCACAATCTGACCCAAGTTGTGAACTATTCCTCTTTAAGTTAGCTATGAGCCTTTGCTTGAAGATAGATCAAGTGACTTTCAGACCTCTGAGAATCCTGCTCTGTCTCACCCATTATGGAAGGAAATTCATAATGGGGGACACAACTATGGATTACTTCAATTCATTAATGATAAGAGAAATGCAAATTAAAACAACTCTGAGGTATCATCTCACACCTATTAGATTGGCCAATATGACAAAAAAGAAAGATAATAAATGTTGGAGGGTATGTGGAAAAACTGGGACACTAATTCGTTGTAGATGGAATTGTGAACTGAGTCAATCTTTCTAGAGAGCAATTTGTAATTATGCCTAAAGAGCAATAAAACTGTATATACTCTTTGATCCAGAAATACCCCCACGAGGTATCTATCCCTTGTGATTCCAAAGAGATCACAAGAAAGATTAAAAAACTCACATATACAAAAATATTTAAAGCAACTCTTTTCATAGTGGCAAAGAACTGGAAATTTAAGGGATGCCCATCAATTGGGGAATGGCTGTTGTTCAGTCATTGTTCTTAAAGAAGAAATCATGAAAGGCAGGTCATGACAGGCAGGACTTCAGAAAAGCCTGGAAAGACTTAAATGAAATGAGTGAAGTGAAGTCAGCAAAATCAGAAGAACATTGGACATGTTAACAGTAATGTGTGATGATTAACTTTGATGAACTTACTCATCTTAGCAGTACAATAATCCAAGAATGTGTGATGGAAAATACCAACCACATCCAGAGAAGGAATTATGGAGTCTGAATACAAACCAAAGCTTACCGTTTTCAATTTTTTAAAATTGTTTTATGTTTTAATGGTTCTTTTCCCTCTCATGGTTCCCCCCTTTTTGTTATGATTACTCTCTCACAAAATGATTAATATGAAGGTATTTTTAGCATAGTTATACATGTATAACCTATATTACAGGAAAAAATGTCTCTAATGTCCCTTGCTTTCTCTCAGGGGAAGGGAAGGAAGGAGGAAAAATATGAAACTCAAAACCTTAACAAAAATTGATTGTTGAATACTATATTTGAATGTAATTGGAAAAAATAAATTAGATTTACAAAAAAAATAGACCATTAGATAACAGGTAACTCTACCATACCATTGAAAGTTTATTATGACAAAATTAGATTACTGAGAGATGATACTGTATCACCAAAGAACCTCAGTGATAGAAGACCTGACCCTAAAAGGTCAAGGTTGCCCATTGATCACCAACAGTCAGGTCACAGGGATCACAAAGGAGAGTGATCTTTGCACAATGCCCCCTCATCTATATACAAGTCAGAACATGACTTTTCTGATGTCATGATCTTCCACACTAAAGGGCAACTACAACACCATGTGCTCCATGAACCATCATACCACATGTGGAAACCTCGGTTATAGCAAATGGAAAAGTTTTTAGTCCTGTGGATAAGTGCACTTATCTTGGCAGTGTCCTTTCCAGGGAGGTACACATGGACAATGAGATTAACACACACACACACACACACACACACACACACACACACACACACACACACACTGCCAGAGCTAGCTCAGTATGTGGGAGACTCTGAAGAGTGTGGGAGAGAAGATGGGAAATTATCAGAGAGAAGAGACCTCCAACCTGAAGTTCTGCAGCACCATTGTACTTATCTCCTGTCTGCCTATGAAACCTGCCTACTAGAGTCATGCCAGGAAACTGAATTGCTTCCATTTAAATTGTCTTAGGAAAACCGAAGACCTAATATAGGTTATACATGTAAAATTGTGTTAAACATATTTCCATATTAATCATTTTGTGAGAGAAGATTCAGAACAAAAAGAGAAAAAAAACCATGTTCTTCCTCGAACTAAACTGCCAAGCATTCAAATGCTACAACAGAGAGCACAATTATGATGGGTTGATCATGTTGTTCAAATGTCAAAAAGACTATTTTATGGAGAATTCCCACAGGGCAAGTACTTACAGGGGGTCAGAAGAAGCAATAAAAGGACACTCTGAAGGTCTCTCTTAAGAACTTTGGAATTGATTGTGCATCCTGGGAGATGCTGGCACATGACTGGTCAGCATGGCATGCCCTCATTAGCACAAGGTGCTGTGCTCTTTGAAGAAGGCAGAATTATGGTTTCCTTCATTGTCAAAGAAGACCATGATATCAGGGAAGTGATGCCATGACAAGCCCATGAATTGGATTTGAAGGGGGGGGAGGCTGTGTTAAGTCACCAGTCTCCTCAAGAGTCACCTGGGTCCAGTGGCCAGATAGAAATAAGGGTAACTGGAGATAGCCCTGGATGCAAGGTAATCAGGGTGAAGTGACTTATCCAAGGCCACACAATTAGTAAATGATAAGTCTCTGTTCAAAGGAAACATGAGATATGTAAGTTTAGAGTACCTACTGCAGGTGTTCATATGGATTATTTGTACCTGACCTGCTAGAGCATTCCAAGCTCGTATTGGGCTGATCAGTCATAATTGTTCACATTATAATTTGTCTCTAAAATAGTGATATCATTTTGGTCTTCTTTGAAAAAGAAGGATAAGAACCAACCAACCAATGTGTCAGAGGAAGGACTTGAGCCCAGTCCTTTCTGACTTCAGAGTGGACTCTCTGTCCACTATTTGTGGTGCAGTGGATAGAGCAATGGCCTTGGAGTCAGGAGAACAGGAGTTCGAATCCAGCCTCAGATACTTGACACTAGCTGCGTGACCTTGGGCAAGTCACTTCACTCTGATTGTCTCACTTCTAGGGCCATCTCCAGTCATCCTGATCCATATCTGGTCACTGGACCTAAAAGGGATCTTTCTTTTGAGAACCTCAGAATCCTAGTAATCCTGGTATTAGTTCACTCCAATGACTTCATCCAACTATTGGCTAGGACTCTTTTAACCAAATGAGCTTAGGTGATGTGGAGAACAAAGTGGTAGACTTGGGTCTGAGGAACATGAGTTCAAATTCTACTTCAGATACTCCAGGACCTCAGGGTTCCCTTCCAGCTCCAGATCTATGATCCTAATGTACCTCTCTGGGTCTCAGTTGTACCTCTGGGCCTAATGTACCTCTCAGGTTTTATCTCATAGTTAGGAAAGAGGGGAGAAGGGAGTTTTCCATTCCTAATAATCTTTGGATCAGAGATTCTAGCACATTGCCTTGTCTCTTAACCTCCAAGGCCTTACCAGGCAATGATACAATGCCAAAGAGGCAGCTAGGTGATGCAGTGTATAGAGCACCAGCCCTGAAGTTTGAAGGACCTAAGTTCAAATCCGACCTCAGACACTTAATAAATGCCTAGCTATGTGACATTGGGCAAGTCATTTAACCCCATTGCCTTGCAAAAAAACAAAAACAAAAAAAAATGATACAATGCCAAAGAAAGCTGATACTTTCTTCTATACTAACCCCCTAACCTTTGTTATATTTAAAGGGATTTTAAAAAGGGGGGAAAGGAATTTAGTATAATGGAAAGAATTCTGGATAAAAGATGAGGAGGCCTATATGGCCTATATATTAGTCTATCAACATGGGTTCATTCTGTAGTAGAGTCAAAGGTTGCTTCTTTCTTTCTTTTCTCCTTTAGGATGGGTTGACAGAAAGTTCTCCTCTCCCAAACTAGCTCCATCTCCTTAAAAGTAACATCAAGTCCTCACCCCAGTGAGGATATATACACTACAAATCCCTCTTCTGGAATTTAATACTCTTCACCATCCTACCTACCATTCTGGTTTTATTCTCTCTTCCTACTGCTACGCAGTACCTTGAAAATCCATCTCTCCACCCTCTGTGGTTTCCACTAGCTGTTCAAAGACCTGGAAAGTGTTACAGCCTCCTCTAGCCTTTAAGGCTAGAGTCTAGACCATGAAACATGCCCAGGTCCCCCCAACCAACTTGTTTTGTGGTCATAAAATTGATCAGATAGACTGGTTCTTCTTCAGACTTAAAAATCAGCTGATAGTGGGGCAACAAAAGCATATAAGACTTTAATATGATGTTTTCTATGATGTTTGTGATTTTTGTTATTTGTCCTTTGTTCTCAAAGAAGACCATGATATCAAGGGAGGTGATACCATGACATGCAAGTGAATTGGATTCGGATTCAGTGGGAGATCTTGGTTTTTTAAAGCTAGGTCTTTCTCAAGTCACAGGTTGACTGAGGCAATGCCCATTCAGTCATTATGGTTAGGTAAGAGAGAGAGATAAGGGAAAGAAATCAAGAATGACCACTTCCACAAAAAGAAGAAAGAAGAGAAAATTGTTGGGAGGGTAAGACTCTCAGGGTATCTCAGTGATTAAGGCAGGTGAGAAGAAAGCATTGGTAACATAAACTGTTACTATACAATTATCTCCCAATCTGGAGATAATAGAATAGAGAGACATTAAACTACAAATTCATCTAGGCTAATAATCTTGGGCAAGCCACTTCATTCCCGGTCTCGGTTTCCCCAACTACAAAATGAGGACTTTGAACTAGATGATCTCAAAGCCAGTTTTCAGTTCCAAATCCTGTGAAATATGTATAATATCATTCAAAGGAACAAGTAATGATTCACAAATAATTCAGGAAGGGGAAGGTTGAGTACACCTTATGCTTTCTATAGAACATCATTTTCCAGAATACTTGTGCACAATTGCCATTTCTATAATCATTTTCTGAGACAGGAGAAGGATTATTATCCCCATTTTATAGATACAGAAACTGAGGACCAGAGAGATTCAGTGACTGGCTGAGGGTCACACAGATACTCAGGAACAAACCCGGAAATAGAGTTCAAGTTTCTTAACTTCTAATCTTCCTTCCCCCCACCCACCCAGTTGCTTGAACTCCAATTCTTGGTTAATTTATCTACAGATCTGTAGATTGTTGATTAGGACTGATCATCTGTATAGAGAAGATGCCTGAAAAATCTAAGAGACATTGGTCTAGCTTCTGGGGTCATTTAATTTTCCACATTAAGCCCCACTGGGGTGAATTCAGGATTGCCATTTCCTGAAATAGAATGAATCTATTAGAGATCAATTAATCTAAGCATTTATTAATTTCCTATATACTAGTCACTATACTGGATTCTTACTATACAGAGACCAAGAATGAAACAATCCCTACTCTCAAAGCATTTGCATCATGATAGGGGACAGCATGTACCTATGGAAGCATTTATTGAATATACATGTGTAAAATTGATACTGGTAAATACCAGATGGTCTGGGGGAGGGGGCTGAGAAATCATGTAAAGATGGTGCTTAAGCTATATCTTTTTTGACTGTTTCTTTTGTTTTATCCTGAATTTAAAAGACAGCAGATAAAACAAGCAGTTTTCTATATATAATAGAAAAAGGAGAGGATTGTATCTGAAATTGCAAATCTCCCTTCCGCGGGGTAATTAAGACTAGATCTAGGGTAGTAGTGGTGTGAGTTAGGGAAGGGAACATATGTGAGAGATTCTGTGAAGGAAGAATCAATTTAGGAATGAATTGTTTATGTGTAGTGACGCAAGTGAGAAGTCAGGATAAACCCAAGAGTGGTAGCTGGAGAGACTGGAAGGATGTTCACAGCCTCAGAAGAAATAAGGGTGCATTTTTGTGGGGAGGGCAGTCATTCTGCAGGTTTGCTCAGTTCTGATGCACTGATGTGCTGGGTGGGGCCCTTCTAAACTTTGTAGTTCCAGAGAGGACTGGGATTTCCTTCCCCCAGGCAGGAAAATTCTGAGTTTGTGAAGGACAATGGCAGTTTTTCTCCAGGAAAAGGAATCACCAGACTCTGTGATAATGATAAACAAAAGACCCTGTAAACAGTGGCTGACATCTCCTAATTGGTAAAAGATCAAAGGATAAGAACAGGCAGTTTTCAGATGAAGAAATCAAAGCTATCTATAGGCATATGAAGCACTCCAAATCACTTTTGATTAGAGAAATGCAAATTAAAACAACTCTGAGATATTACCTCACAGCTCTCAGATTGGCTAGTATGACAAAAAAGGAAAATGATAAATGTTGGAGAGGATGTGGGAAAACTGGGAACATTAATGCATTGTCTGTGGAGTTCTGAACTGATCCAGCCATTCTGCAATTTGGAACTATTGCCCAAAGGGCAACCAAACTGTGCATACCTTCTGATCCAACAATACCACTATTAAGTCTGTATCCTACAGAGATCATAAAAAAGGGGAAAAGGGACCTACATGAGCAAAACTATTTGTAGTATCTCTTTTTGTGGGATGCCCATCAATTGGGCAATGACTAAACAAACTGTGAACCATGAATGTAATGAAATACTATAGTGCAATAAGAAATGATGAGGGGTGGCTAGGTGGCACAGCGGATAGAGTACCAACCCTGGAGTCAGGAGTACCTGGGTTCAAATCTGGTCTCAGACACTTACTAATTACCTAGCTGTGTGGTCTTGGGCAAGCCACTTAACCCCATTTGCCTTACAAAAACCTAAAAAAAAAAGAAATGATTCAGATAAACCTGGAAATAGTTGTTTGAATTGATGTAAAGTGAAATGGGCAGAACCAGGAAAACCAGGAAAACAATATATACAGTATCTGCAACCTGGTGTGATGATCAACTGGGAATGAACCAACTCTTCTTAGCAACACAATGATCCAAGATAAGTTCAAAGGACTCACAAAGAAAGATGCTATCCATATCCAGAGAAAGAACTGATGGACTTTGAATCAAATGGAAGCATAATTTTTTATTTACTTTATTCTTTCTGGTGATTATTTTTTCCTTTTGCTCTGTTTCTTCTTCCACAACTGAGACTAATATAGAAATATGTTTTACATGATATCATGTGTATAAGCTGTATCAAACTGCCTACCATTTTCAGAAGAAGGGAGGGAAAAAAATTTGGAACTCAAAATCTTGTAAAAATGAATGCTAAAATTTTTACAATGTGTAAAGGGGGCAATAGTATTAAACATTTTTAAGAATAGCAACTGAGGCCAGCTAGATGGGGCAGTGGATAGAGCACCAGTCCTGCAGTCAGGAGGACTTGTGTTCAAATTTGACCTCAGATACTTAATGATTACCTAGCTGTATGACCTTGGGCATGTCACTTAACCCCACTGCTTTAAATAATTTTTTGTTTAAAATGGTGACTGAGACTGAAAACCAAAGAATTTTCTTCAACATCATTGACAAGGGTTATCATAACAAGCATTTATTAAGTGACTACCTAAGTGTGCTAAGCAGTAAAGGTCAAGGTTAATAGGGGAGGGGACAGACAGAGGAATAATATGTAAACTATATACATACCTAGAGGATATGGACAGTGTAAATTCAAGACTATATCAGAACATAGTGGGTGGGGGAGGGGTTGGGAAGAAAACCAGGAAATGCCTTCTGCAGAAGATGGGATGTGAACTGAGTCTTGAAAAACCATATGATCATATACAATTTAGAAGAAACCTGTTCTTAGTTTTTCCATCTTCATCAAATACTGAAGGATTGACATATCAATGTTTATTTATATCCTTGTTCAGATCAGAACCAATTTGCAAATAGGTAATCCAATATAGATAGGATTGAGAATTCTAGAATGCTCCTGCTGGATCCCAGACCTTAGAACTGGAAGGGATCTCAGAAATCATCTAAAAACTAAGACCCAGTCAGGAGAAATGATTCATCCAAGGTCACACAGAGAATTACTGCTGGGTCTAGTTTTCATAACCAGTCCAGTGTTTCTTGGCATAATCATCTAGAAAGGATATACTGTAGTTAATTGTTTTTCTATTTTTGGGGTTTTTTTTGCAAGGCAAGGAGGTTAAGTGACTTGCCCAAGGTCACACAGCTAAGTTATTATTAAGTGTCTGAGGCTGGATTTGAACTCAGGTCCTCCTGACTCCAGGGTCAGTGCTCTAATCACTGTACCACCTAGCTGCCTCTTAGGTTTGTTTTAATAAACATTTTATTTGTTTTCCAATTATATACAATAGTTGCTTCTACCTATCATCTTTTTTGTAAGATTTTGAATTTTACACATTTTCCTCCAACCTCCCTTCCCCCCCCACAGAAGGCAGTCTGATAGTCTTTACATTGTTTCCATGCTATACATTGATCAAAATTGAATATGTTGTGTGGGTGATGATCAACCTCAATGGACTTGCTCATTCCATCAGTGGAACAATCAGGCACAGTTTTGGGGTATCTGCAATGGAGAATACCGTCTGTATCCAGAGAAAGAACTGTAGAGTTTGAACAAAAACATTATCTTATTATGTAATTTTGCTATCTCTTATACTTTATGTTTCTTCCTTAAGGATATGATTTCTTTCTCATCACATTCAATTTGAATCAATGTATGCCAAGGAAACAATGTAAATATTGGCAAATTGCCTTCTGTGGGGGGGGGGAGGAGGGAAGCATAATTAGGAGAAAAACCGTAAAATTCAAAATAAATTAATTAATTAAATAAAAGCAAAAAATAAAATAAAATAAAATGTCAAATTAACTATGTAAAAAAATTGAATGTGTTGTGAGAGAAATTATATCCTTGAGGAAAAAATAAAATATTAGAGATAGCAAAATTATGTAGCACATAAGAGAAATTTTTTTTGGAATGAAGGTAATAGTCTTTGGTTTTTGTCTAAACTCCACAGTTCTTTCTCTGGATACAGACGGTATTCTCCATCACAGATACTCCAAAATTGTGCCTGATTGTTGTACTGCTGAAATGAGCAAGTCCATCTAAGTTGATCATCACCCCATGTTGCTTTTAGGGTATACAATATTCTTCTGGTTCTGCTCATCTCACTCAGCATCAGTTCATGCAAATCCTTCCAGGCTTCCCTGAATTCCCATCCCTCCTGGTTTCTAATAGAACAATGGAAAGAGTCCTGGCTTTCCAGTCAAGAGTCCTGTCTGAATGGAACTGAAGAGGCCACCATTCCTATACCAGCAAAAATCAAAACTTTGCACCAGACTGAAAAATGTTCAAAATATTCAACAAAAAAACTAAAGTGACTTCTTACACTCCAGAATTACACTCAAAAAAATTAACCAGTAGGTCATAGGAAAGAAGAAGAAAAAGGAGGAGAAGGACAAGGAAGAGAAAGAAGAAGAGGAGAAAAAGATCTAACATTCTTATTGCACCTACTATATGCTACATTTAGTATCTCAATTGATCCTCACAGCAACACTGGGAGGTTGGGGAAACTAAGACAAACAGGGTAAAGTGACTTGCTCAGGGTCACATAGCTAGTAAGTGTCTGAGGTCATATTTGAACTCAGATCTTTCTGACTACAGGCCTAGTACTCTAACCAAGATGACAGGGAGAGAGAAAAAGACACATTTAAACTGCTAAGCGCTGTCTGGGTACAACAAGAGGAAAGGGTTCCCCTATGAAAACCCAAAGGTGGATCTATGGAAAGGGGAAAAATTTATGACCAAACAAGAATTAGAGTACATTATAAACTGTAAAATGAACGATTTTGACTATATTCAATTAAAAAGATTTTGCACTAATAAAATCAATGCTGCCAAAATTAGAAGGAAGCAGAAAGCTGGGAAACAATCTTCACAACTAGGAGTGCTAATAAAAGTCTCATTTCCAAAATATATAGAGAATTGAATTTGTAAATTTATAAGATCACAAGTCATTCCCCAATTGATAAATGATCAAAGGATATGAACAGACAGTTTTCAAATGAAGAAATTAAAGTAATACATAATCATATGAAAAATGTTTCAAATCATTATTGAATAGAGAAATGCAAATTAAAACAAAAAATGAGGTATATCACCTCAGATTGGTCAAGATGAGAAAAAAGGAAAATGATCAATGTTGGAGAGGTTGTGGGAGGATTGGGACATTGATGCATTGTTGGTGGAGTTGTGAACAGATCTAACCTTTCCGGAGAGCAATATGGAACTATTCCCAAAGAGGAATAAAAGTGTTCATACCCTTTGACCCAGCAATTCCAATTCTAAGACTATATCCAGAAGAAATTATAAAAAAATGGGGCAAGTCTCACATGTTCCAAAATATTCATAGCAGCTCTTTTTGTAGTGGCAAAGAATTGGAAATTGAAGGGATGCCCATCCATTGGGGAATGGCTAAACAAGTTATGGTACATGAATATTATAGAATGCTATTGTTCTATAGAAACAATAAATGGTTGGACTCCAGAGAAGCATGGAATGACTTACGGGATCTGATGCTGAGCAAAGGGAGTAGAACCAATAGAACAATGTACACATCAACATTATGAGATGAACAACCTTGATGGATATAACTCTTCTTGACAGTCCAGAGAGTTAAGCCAATCCTATTAGACCGGCTATGGACAATGTTATCCCCATCCAGAGGAAGAAAAACAAAACAAAACAAAACAAAAAGCAGCCCTTCAGAATCTGATAAAAATTTTATAGAAATGATCTCTTACGTATCTCTTTCCCTCAATTCTAATTCCTCATACCAAAAACGACTAATCTATAAACATGTTTATCGAAAATATGTATGTATGTATAATGCTAACCTGATTGTTCACTGCTGATGGGAGGGGGTGGGAAGGGAGTTTGGAAGGAAACTTTGCAACTTAAAAATATGCATCTGCATATGGATGAAAATAAAGAAATAAATTTAAAAAAAAGATAGAAAACCTAAAGGTGGTTGTAAACTCATGTGAGAAGGATCTTGGAAATTCTAAGCAACTGTAGTAACCCATGTAACTGTGTGAGAGACCAGTGTGATCCAATCCTAACCCTCAGATCTCCAAGGTCCCTAGCACGTTGTCCTGAGCCCCAAAATAAGGCTCTAAGGATCCAGCATTCTACTAAAAATGAGAAGTCTTAGAACATATTACTACAGTCCAAAGATTAAGCCTGAAACCAAGTTTAGCTTATTTGGTTTTTTATTTTAATTTTTAATTTTTTAAACCTGAATACAAAATAAGGGGGGGGACACTATTATGTGCACAGCAAAACATAAGAGATAATTCATAATATAAAGCGAAATTTCCATTTCAAAAAAGCCTATATAATAAATACTATCCATTTTCCTCAAAATCGTCCATTTTTGCTTCATTGTAGATTTTCTTCTGTTCTCATTTTTTCCTTCCCCCTCAACCAGGTTAAGTGTGGATATACACATATATATATATAGAGAGAGAGAGAGAGAGAGAGAGAGATCAATATATACATAGTCATATCTATGTTCATAAATATATACTTACATATACATACCTACATATATTTTATACACTCCTATATAGACAGAAATACACATATATAGAAAAATAGACACATACATATTCATAGATATCTATATATCTGGTTTGTATGTATCTCATTTTTATAACATTTCCTGAAAGCAACAACCCTTCACCTCTACTTTACTTCTACTTGCTACCTTGCCCTCCTGTTACCTAACCTACTGCCCTTTCAACAATCCCTCCCTGACAGAGTGAAAGGAGAGAGAAAATATAATAGATGAAAGTGGGGAGAAATAGATGGAGGGAATTACTATCAGCAACAGCAAAAGTGGAAAAATATGGAAGTAACTTTTATGATGGACTTATCATAAAGAATGGGATCCACAGGAGACAGAGCTGATGTTATCAGAACACAGACTGAAACACATTTTTTTCAGGGAGGAGGTATTATGTAAACACTTAAGTAAGAATATTTTAGTAATATATAAAAAAACATCACTTGTACAAAAATATTCATAGCAGCTCTGTTCATGGTGACAAAAAATTGGGAATTAAGTAAATGTCCTTCAATTGGGAAAAAAAAGAATCTCTCCCTGACACACCTTTCTTTACCCTACATTGATCTCCACACCCTTCTATACCCTCCTCCCCATTGATCTGCATATCCTTCTATATACCCCTTATCCTATTCCCTTATCCTCCCTATCTCCTCATTTTATTTTTTCTGAATTTAAAAAGTTTTCATATATTTATGTACATGTCTACTATTTAATCCATTCCCAATGAGAGTAGCTTTCCAGAACTACCAGCTCTCCTTCCTCCTCCAGTTCCTCTGTATCAATTCTTCCTCTCAAACCTCATTTGTATAAAATGCTAACTTTTGTTATCTTTTCCTAAACCATTTTACTTTTTAGTATCCCATCTTACTCAGCTCTACCCCAGTCTTTCCTTTGAACTACCCAATTACTAATAACAATCTTGGGCATATGGTTTACATTTCCACATATAAATAGTAAACAAGTTGTCCTTATCTTTGCCCTTTGCCCTTGTCTTTGATGTTTACCTTATACTTCCCTTAGATCTTGTATGTCAATTTTTCTATTGAGTTCAGGTCTTGAAAGTGTGGTAATTCATGGAATGTCCATTTTTTTTTCTTTCAGAATTATACTTAGGGGGAGGCTAGGTGGCACAGTGAATAGAGCACCAGCCCTGGAGTCAGGAGTACCTGAGCTCAAATCCAGCATCAGACACTTAATAATTACTTAGCTGTGTGGCCTTGGGCAAGCCACTTAACCCCACTGCCTTGCAAAACCCGAAAAAAAAAAGAAAAAATATATATCAAGAACAGAATTCTACTTAACTTTGCTGGGTGTGATATCTTCAACCCCCAACTTCAGTTTTTGGGGGGATTTTTTGCTATTCAATAATGTAGTGTTCCATAACCTGCAGCCTTTTAATGTAGCTGCTCCTAGGTATTGTGTAATTTTAATTGTGGTTCTACCATATTTAAATTGCTTTTTCTTGTTGCTCTTAATATTTTTCTCTTTGACTAGAATATTCCCAATAAAACCATTTCAGGATTAATATTCCTAGTGAAGTCCTCTCAGGGTTAAGAAATATCTAAGAAAGAACAAACTATTATTCTTAAACTATTTCAAGAAGAAAGCCCCTTGTATCTCAAACAGGTGGCTCATCTAACTTTTGATAAGACTACTTTTACTGACTACTAGGATAGTAGACTTTTTCTAATGAGAAAAACCTTCCATTCCAAAGAAGCTCATAACTCCTCTTGTTTGATGATAATCAGACTGTTCCTAGACCTTGTGTTCCATTTTTTTTGCAAGGCAGTGGGGTTAAGTGGCTTGCCCAAGGCCACACAATTAGGTAGTTATTAAGTGTCTGAGGTCAGATTTGAACTCAGGTACTCCTGACTCCAGGGCTGGCGCTCTATCCACTGTGCCACCTAGCTACCACCTAGCCATCCCCTAGACCTTCTTGTGTTCCAAGATGAGTAACATTACTTCAATAAGATAATTATAATCCTGATAGTTATTCTCACCATCTGGATGGTGAGGTAATATCTTATGAAAACCTTTCATTCTTTTCTTTGTTGCTGGGGTAGATTTTCACAAGTAGAATGTAACTCTGAAGACTAACCAATGAATTGATAGAGAGGGACATTAGGGAGGAGGAGGGGATCATGTTAGGCCATATAATCTTGCTTGACTGTCAATTTGGGGCAGCTCCTTGATCTTCACTACCTTTGTGAGACTTGGAGTATGTCCTTTTCTCAAGAAAAACCAAAATAAATTTTTCTTTTCTGCTTAAATGAGTCTCTGCATTTTTTTAAAGTGGATTTTAATCCCACACAGTGTAGTTCCCTGACCAGGAATTAACCCCCTCTTTAAGATTCTCTTGAACACACACACACAAAGGGGCAACCTGCTGGATATAGTCAGCAGCTTGTGATTTAGTGCCCAGGCAGATCCCTTGAGGAGCGAGGGAAGAATCCCGAAGAAAGACTTAGTTTGAGCAAAATTGAAAGCCAGAGGACCTCTGGAGGCAGCACTATAAGGAAGACACCTTGCCACAGGAGAAGACTCTGAGACAGTGCCATGGGTCCATAAGTTTGTGTACAGAAGCCCAGGTGTAGCCCTGGGTGACCTGACCCTTGTGGCTCCCACATCAGATAAAATCTGCAGATTGAGTTTAATTGATGCAGAAAAAAAAGGGCAGAGGTGAAAATACTCCCAACCAATTAATACAATTTGCAGGGAGAGATTCCGAAGAAATCCAATCAGTTAGAGGTCATAGGGACAAGACAGAAGGGTCCAGAAGTGCTGGCTAAGAGCTCTAGGGTCTAGACTTAATAATGGGGAAGAAATCCAAAGTAAAAAGAGAAAAGTACAGAAAATGATAAAATGCTGTTGACTTATTCTCTTCCCTGCTTCCTCACTGTGATTCTGTGTTGCCAGAATGCTTTCTCTTCCTCTCCCTCCTCCCTGTCCCTGATTCTCTTCTCTGGGGCACTTGCCTGTTTTATTGTTTTTTGGTTTGTTTTTTGGTTTGTTATCTCTTGACCTTGGTAGGGAAATGGGAGCAAAAAGGGAATTTATTAAGAAAAAGGACTAATTAATACTAGAGAGAATTGTTTCATGAAGACATGGTAAAATAAGTGTGAAAAGGGATCTTATTTTGAAGTTAGAGACAGGAAAGAGACAGTGAATATTACCAAATATGTTAAATAAAGAAATCATAGAAAGAAATGCTATTTTAATTTGAGAAAGTTTTGTCAAAGTAAATTCCAGAAAGTCAGGAGAGTCAGGTTAGTTCTAAAATATATAATTTGGTTACACAGCAATGCCAACAAAGGGAAACCAAGTAGTTAATCTTTTACCAGAATGATATGGTAACATTGTAACTTCAGGAGTTTTTAGTATAGATTTTGGTAATGTTTGTTATTACAGAGAGTAATGGAACAAGAAGGGATCTGAGAACAGAAGAGCCCCCAGGAAAGATTTTGGACCTGCCTCCTTGTGAGCAAAGTTATGTGGTTTATTTTATCTGAAGACGGGAACTGGAGATTCCCCTCAATTTGAAATATTAAAGTAATTTGTACTAATTCTCTACCTTTACTGTTTATCATTACTCACTCACCCCAGAATTTTTTTTCCAGATTTCCAGCCTCCAATTAGACTGTGAGATTCTTTTGAGTAGCTGTTTGCCTTTTCAAAAGTTTTACCAGTTAAAATCAAGAAGTATTAAATATTAAATCCCTCGAATGGAAAATGTATTGTGGAAAGTAGAATCATGTCTGTGGTTTATATAGGCATATAAACTGCGGGGATCTACTTCAGAACAGTATTAACTACAGTCAAAGAGAGTTAATGAAAGAGAAGAGTGGAACAGAATATTAAGGGTAAATGTAAGTTGTATAGCCTGAGTAGGAGGTTCAGAAAGTACTGGGAAGAGAATCAAGGCATAGAGACAATTGGGGTTTTTGAACCATTTGTTAAGTATAGAAATTGATTAAAGCTTGTAGACAGAAGGTTTGAGCAGGTTTGACATTGTGTAAGTAAAAAGATTGATTCTGGGTTTTGGGGAACCTTGGGAGGTGATTTAAAAATCAATGTAAGGAAAAAAGGGTACTATAGAAAGCTAAAAGTTCAAATGGAGATATATGTCTAAATGAGGTTGGGGGTAATCTGAAGATTGAATTAAATTGCCACTTTTTTGCAATATCTGGCAGTGAATTGATTGTAAAAGTGACAAACCCAATAAAATGAAAAGTTTGATATGAAAGCAATTGCTAGGTCAATGTTAATTTTTTATTATGTTATTATTGATTCTATAATGTGCTAAGCTTTTGTACAAAGTAATCTGAAGATATATGTAAACTGAATTAAGGTGTTTGTAAGGGAAAAAAGTTTGGGTTTTTTTTTTATTCTAATGTTTTATGGCTCCTCCAGAGTCATAGGAGGAAAAAGAATTAATGGAAATGTTATAATAGATAGGGACAGAATGGCCTTGGTGGAGGCTGGGAGACTGACAAAACTATTGTCAGCACAGACTGAGTTATTTGCTCTTAATCAAGCTTTAGAGTTACTAAACAAGGGGAAGGTAATATTTTATACCAATTCAAAGTATGCTTGGGGTATAGTTGATGTATCTGGGAAAAAAATTCTGGGGTGAGTGAGTAATGTTAAACAGTAAAGGTAGAGAATTAGTACAAATTACTTTAATATCTCAAATTGAGGGGAATCTCCAATTCCCAGAACATAAAATGTTCTAATATTAAGAAATGTTGGTCAGTGAGGATAGAAAACTCTCATAAGTTAGAGCATTGAGAAGTCAGAATTGCACTGATAAAGATAAAATGAATTTGCAAACGTTTTAGCCTTTGAAAAGAAAATGATTTAAGGTTATTTTGAAAATTATTTTTGGAATTTAAGAGAAGTATAAAGAAAATCTTGTAATTATAAAAAGGGATTTTTAGTAACAACTGATCTTAAGAATTTTTCTGCATTGCAAAATTCCAGGGAGTAAAGGGAATATACATGAAATTGAAATATGTAATGAATAATTAGTAATAAATTGGTAAATATGTAATGAATAATTAGTAAACTTTGTATAAGAACAGATTCAAACAAATTTTTTTGAGAATTTAAAATTGTGTTACAATAATAAACAGTGAATGAATTGTGGTTTAACCTATCACATTTGAAAAGATTTGTTATGAGAAAACTAGAGAATACTTTGCCAACAGGTTATATCTCTCAAGGCCTTTTTTGGCCCAGAGAATTTGTGAAAGGCTTTATTTTTTTTTTACCTCATGTCTATAAAAGGGAATATTTATATGTAAGATCAATGTAGCTTATTTATTATCTGTTATTTAAGAAGAAGAAATTATATATGTAAATGTTATACTGGCATGGGTAAAAAGTATACATTGGCCTTTTGAAATTATCATATGTATAAGACTAAATTCATGGAGAATCTTATTTTCTTTGTTTTGAAAATAGAAGTGTATTTAAAAGAAGAGATAAGTTTATAAAGCACAAATTTAGAAGAGGTTTGTGTGTAAAAGCTTCTTAATTATAAGGTTAATTGTTTTTTGTAGGTTTTTGTAAGGCAAATGGGGTTAAGTGGTTTGCCCAAGGCCATACAGCTAGGTAATTATTAAGTCCAGGGCTTTATCCACTAAGCTACCTAGCAGCCCCCATTATAAGGTTAATTTTAAGAGAACCTGATGTTTTGTTTTGCTTTAAAAGAATCAGATGTCAGCATGAAAACTTTGTTTCATGTAGGTTAAGAATTTAATGTTTAAATTTTAAAAAAGTAAAATTCCAGATATCTTTCCCCACATTAAATGCAGATTCAGAAGGATAGTGTATAAGAGATTAGGAGGTATATCTTAACCCTTTCCAATAATGTTGAATGTGTTACCCCCAAGCAAAGGAAGAAAAACAAAACAAAACAAAACACATAAAAAAGTACCCCTACCGAATTTGATGAACACTTTATAAAAATTATCTCTTATGGATCTCTTTCCCTTAATCCTAATTCCTCTTGCCCAAAATTACTAATATGTAAATATACTTAACAAAATATGTATGTAAAATGCTAACCTGACTATTCCCAACTGAGGGGAGGAGGGTGGGAATGGAGGGTGGAGGGAAACTTTGTAACTTAGAAATATACATGTACAAATGGATGAAAATAAATACATTAAAAACAAAAACAAATTATTGCATCAAGATTCTTTTCTTTTGATCATAGCTTCCAGGTAGTCCAATTATTCTTTTTTAAAAATTTTTATTTAAGGCAATGGGGTTAAGTAATTTGCCCAAGGTCACACAGCTAGGCAATCATTAAATGTTTGAGACAAGATTTGAACTCTGGTCCTCCTGATGTTGCTGATTTGAGTTCGATACTTCCTATGAAGAATCATGATTCAGACCCAGGAATGCAGGTATGGAAAAAGTACAGATTTATTAAAAGAAGTTCCAGTACATAAGAAAGAGATAGGCAAGTTAAGAGTTGAAGAGAAGAGCATGTGAGAATTACTAGTTGAACTGGTAGGTCAGCTGGCAAGCTCAAGTTTGGAAAAGAAGAGAGAGAGAGAGATAGAGATAAGGGGGGGGGGGGCTTGGCTTAACTAGGCCACATGGTGCAGCCCATGGAACTCTACATGGTTAGGGAAGAGCCAAAGGAAGGCCCATCCTTCTGGATTGGAGACTTATGTTTTCTCTTCTTGTTCTGTCTCCAGATAAGATTATTTTTCTTATGAAGTGTTTCACATTTTCTTCTATTTTTTCCACCTTTATATATCTAAATCTATATTATTATTTCTTGATTTCTAACAACCAATATCTTCCTCAATTCTAATTTTCAAGGAATAATTTTCTTCCTTAAGATTCTGATGTTCAGGGCGGCTAGGTGGCATAGTGGATAAAGCACTGGCTTTAGAGTCAGGAGTACCTGAGTTCAAATCTGGTCTCAGACACTTAATAATTACCTAGCTGTGTGGCCTTGGGCAAGCCACTTAACCCCATTTGCCTTGCAAAAACCTAAAAAAAAAAGATTCTGGTGTTCCTATGCCCAAAGGGCAACAAAATTGTGCATAGCCTTTGATCCAGCAATACCACTACTGGGTCTATAACCTGAAGAGATGATGAAAAAGGGTAAAAACATCATTTGTACAAAAATATTCATAGCAGCCCTGTTTGTGGTAGCAAAGAACTGGAAATCAAGTAAATGTCCTTCAATTGGGGAATGGCTTAGCAAATTGGTATATGTATGTCATGGAACACTATTGTTTTATTAGAAACCAGGAGGATGGGAATTCAGGGAAGCCTGGAGGGATTTGCATGAACTGATGCTGAGTGAGATGAGCAGAACCAGAAAAACACTGTACACCCTAACAGCAACAGGGGGGCAATGATCAACCTTGATGGACTTGCTCATTCCATCAGTGCAACAATCAGGCACAATTTTGGACTGTCTGCAATGGAGAATACCATCCATATCCAGAGAAAGAACTGTGGAGTTTGAACAAAGTTCAAGGACTATTCCCTTTAATTTAGAGAAGAAAAACCCAGATACCTTATTGTTTGATCTTGTTATCCCTTATACTTTTTGTTTCTTCCTTAAGGATATGATTTCTCTCTCATCACACTCAATTTGGATCAATGTACAACATGGAAACAAGGTAAAGAATGACAAATTGCCTTCTGTGGGGGGGTGGGGGGAGGCAAGTAAGATTGGGGGGAAATTTAAAAACTCTAAATAAGTAAGTAAGTAAATAAATAAATAAATAAACATAAAATCTTTAATTAAAAAAAAAGATTCTGGTGTTCCTTTTCCAGTCAGTTAACTTTCTTTTCATAATCTTGTTGTTTATCTTGGATTTTTTTTAGTGTTTCCTCAATCTCTCTTAATTGGCTTTTAAAGTATTTTTTGAGTTATTCTATGAATACATTTTGAGTAGATTACCATCTAATTTTACTCTTTAGGGGTAGGAGAGGCTTTCTGGGGTTTCAATATCTTTCTTTGTCTCTTTCCCTATTTGTTCTTTCCTTTTCCTTTCCTCTCCTTCCCTCTCTCCCCTCCTCCTCTCTCTTCCGTTCTCTCTCTCTTCCCTTCCTCAGCTTAGATAAATGGAGATGGTGAAGAAATCATAAAGGCCCATGAAGGTTAACATCACAGGTCTGTACTAGTATATCCATGTTCTTTCAAAATGGGGAAGACCAGGGAAGGCTACAAACTTATAGGAAATTTGAACAAATTGACCAACCTAAAGTGTCTAGAAATTAAAGATGCTGCAGTAATAATTACTTGAAACATAAAAAAAGAGATTAAAAAAAAAAGAAACCTGAAGGCCTTATACTAAAGTTTAAAAAAGGAATAAGTAGTAGCTCTTGAACAGATAGCCTAGATATTGCAAGCGTAATCAAAGAAACCAGAAACAAGGTACAAGAAGCTCCAGAAGCAGTGAAAGAATTCATTCTTTCTTTAGTATTGAGACTTTCTTCACCTACAAGAATGTGTCCTAAAAGCTGAAGTTTGTCAGATACAATTGATCACATTTCTATGTTTCAAGGCCCTAAAAGGCAGGTCCAAGAAACATTCCAGCTCCTGAACTTTGGTCACATACTATGATTTTGACTGTCCTTTCATGTGTTTCTCGAATCTGTGTCCCAGATTACCTTTTATCCATTGCATGACCTTGGGCAAATTGCTTCATTTCTTCATTTTCAGCTTAGATTTCCCCATCTATAAAATAAAGGAGTTAGCTAGAGGACTAGTGCTTTCCAATCCCAACATTCTGGACACTAAACTCAACCTTTCCCTTAGGTCAGAATGATGCCTTCCAGGAAAATCATACAAGATCATTATATTCAATGGGGATAGGCTAGAGGCATTCCCAATAAGATCAGGGGTGAGGGCGGCTAGGTAGCACAGTGGATAGAGCACCAGCTCTGGAGTCAGGAGAACCTGAGTTCAATTCTGGCCTCAGATACTTAATAATAACCTAGCTGTGTGGCCTTGGGCAAGCCACTTAGCCCCACTGCCTTAAAAAACCTAAAAAAAATCATATCAGGGGTGAAATAAAGATGCCCATTATCACCACTACTATTCAATATCGTATTAGAAATGCTAGCTTCAGCAATAGGAGAAGAAAAAGAAATTGAAGGAATTAGAATTGGGAAGGAAGAGACAAAACTCTCACTCTTTGCAGATGACATGATGGTATACCTAGAGAATCCCCCAAAAATCATCTAAAAAACTACTAGAAATAATTAGCAACTTTAGCAAAGTCACAGGACATAAAATCAACCCTCACAAATCCTCAACATTTCTGCTCATCTCTTGATAATCCGCCTTCTGGCAAGGAGATTTAGCTGGTCCATCATCAGGTTTGTATTTGAAACACTCTTGGTTCAGTCAGACCTAACAGAGCCTGAAAAACTAGCAAAGCCTTTCAGAACCCAGGTTCAGCTCTATATTTAGGAGGAAGTAATGAGTATAGGGTGATAATCATGGAGAGAAAAGAGAACTTAGAATCATGGCCTTGCAACTGAATCAGTTGCAACCCATTCTTCATTGTCTCTAGTTGTCCATGTCCATGAATTCTTACCAAGGACATCATTTTCCAATCTAAATCCCTTTTATAGATTTTATAGAGTCTGGAGATGTTCTAGTTCACACATCCATATTTAACAGATGAAAAAACTGAGACCCAAAAACATGAAGTAGTTTGCCCAAGATCATATAGGTTAGTGAATAGCAAGGTCAGGATTCTAGCATTCTTGCCACTATACTGTTTATTTTTTCTTCTGGAAGAAATGGAGAAGAGTTGTTCAATATCCTCCATGTCATCTTCTTTTATGTACCTGCAGGCCTTTATTTAAAATCACTGGTAACACCAGCTGTGACACTGAGGGAGATACTTTAATCCTTTCTGCAGAAATTTTTCTTTCTGCTGGAATGCTAATCATAAACCTTCCCAAGCCTCACTTATTTTCTTCTTAGGGGGAGGGAAGTAGTTAAAGTAGCATTTTATCTTAAGTCACCACTCTCTGCTCCCAGCCCCTCTCCTCTCTGGAGATTTAATCTGTTGTCCAAGACAATAATTAGCCTAGGGGCCAAAAAATCAACCTCAGATTCACATAGTTCTTTTCTCTGCTATTTTATGTAGTTTATATCTGACAAAAAGTTATTCATAAAAGTCACCCAAGCTCAGCATACCCAGTTAGGAAAATCCCTACCAATCAAACGATCAGACAGACATTTGGAACACTGCTCCAATTTAAAATTTGTGCTTTTTCTAGTTTGCTACTGACTTCTATATAGTTGAGGTATAATCAGGATACAGGGAATGCTTGGGAAGAAGTAAGCAAGGGTATTGGGGTACAGTGCCTGTATTGATTAGGAAACTTGAGGAAGAGGTGAAGAGCTCTTTTTTTTTTTTTTGCAAGGCAGTGGAGTTAAGTGGCTTGCCCAAGGTCACATAGCTAGGTGATTATTAAGTGTCTGAGGCCAGATTTGAACTGAAGTCCTCCTGACTCCAGGGCCACTGTGCCACCTAGCTGCCCTCAGAGAGGAGACCTTTTAGAACCCTCAGTCCTGGAAGAGGTTGGCACAAATTCCATCCTAGTTCCATTCTGGGATACCTGACCAGCTCATTGGTCCACCTTGATTTTTTCCCTTCTTTTTCTGTTTCTTCTTCTTCTGTTGCCCCATGCTTCCAATGTCTTTCTTTTATCTCAAGACAGGTTGAGGACCCTATCTCCCTGCTTCTGGCTGCTTTTCTCTCAGGCTACTCTTATAGATTCTGAGTGTGTTCTGTTAAAAGGTACTGGGCCTTACTACAGTGATCAGAAATAGCCCAAACTGCTCTCAGGGTTGAGTGGCAATGCCTATCCCTTAACATTTCACAGTATGCCACTTGGTTCTCAATTTATCCTCCCTCAGTTTGAATTCTGTCTCAGGCATTTGCTTGTCAAGTGATCCTGGGCAAGTCACTCAACCACTGTCTGCTTCAGTTTTCTCATCAAGAAAATGGGAATACTTATAGTAGGATGGGATAATAATAGTATGACTCTTCCAGGGTTGTGGTGAGGATCAAATGAGATTTTATATATATATATATATGCATATATATATATATATATGCATATATATATATAAACATAAAGCATTTTGTAAACATTAAAGCTATTCTATTATTATTACTTTATTATTGTTGTTATTGTTATTATTATTACAATCCACAAAAAGTAAGTACGCTACAGGCTATATTGTCTCCATTCAATATCTTTTGCTTTTCTGCCCAAACTGACACAAGGCTGTCCTGCTGACTCACACTGTTCGCCCTGGACTTCTTGGTGGCACAATAGATAGAGCCGTGGTCTTGGAGTTAGAAAGTCCTGAGTTCGAATCCAGCCTCAGACACTTTACTGTTACTTAGCTGTGTGACCTTGGACAAGTCTCTTAACCCCCATTGCCTAGCATCCAGGGCCATCTCCAGTCTTCCTGATTCCTATTTGACAGCTGGGCCTGGATAACTCTGGAGGGGAAAGTGAGGCTGGTGACTTAGCACAGCCACCCCCTCCCCATTCAAATCCAGTTCACATGATTATCACAGCATCAACTCCCTGATGTTGTGGTCTTCTTCAAGAATGAAGGACAAAAACCAGTAAGAAAAAAGTTTGTACAAAAACATTCCTAGTATTACTATTTGTAAGAGGAATTGGAATTTTAAGAGCAATTGTTTAGTGAACAATTGTTTGTTCAGCTAGCTGAACAAACTTTGGCGCATGAATATAATAGACCTCATCATCCCACCAAAACTGTTTTCTCTAAAGTTCCCAATGACCTCTTAGTTGTCTAATCCAATGACCTTTTCTCCATCCTTAGTCTCCTTGACTCTTCTGTAGATTTTGATCCTGGTGATCACCCTCTTCTCCTTGACCCTTTCTTCCCTCTTTTTTTAAGGGTTTTTTTGGCAAGGTAATGGGGGGTTAAGTGACTTGCCCAAGGTCTCACAGTTAGGTAATTATTAAATGTCTGAGACCTGATTTGAACTCAGGTCCTCCCAACTCCAGGGCCTGTGCTCTATTCATTGTGCCACTTAGCCACCCCCTAGCCACAATACTTTTTAAGGAAAAGAATTAGCTTGACCACTTGGTGGGGAATTGTAAGTTCACACTGACTTTAAAAAAATGCACCACAATATTAACATTTTGTTGTTATTTAGGCCTTTTCAGCCATGTCTGACTCTTTGTGACCCAATTTGGGGTTTTCTTCTTTTTTAAAATATTTATTTATTTAAAGCAATGGGGTTAAGTGACTTGCCCAGGGTCACACAGCTATGCAATTATTAAGTGTCTGAGGTCACATTCGAACTCAGGTCCTCCTGATTCCAGGGCCTGTGCTCTACTCATTGTGCAACCTAGCTGCCCCCTTACCTTTTTTTTTAAGTGTTCAGGTCACTACTCTCTCCTGATGCTCCTATCTGACCTCTCCTTCCCAATCTCCCTTGCTGGATCCTCATTCAGACAATGCCCTCTAATTATAGGTGTCTTTCAGAGTCTTCCCTGGGCCCTCTTCTCTTCTCCCTCTATACTATTTCACTTGGCAATCTCATCAACTCCTGTGGATTTAGTTACATAATTACTCTCTCCTCTATGCTGAAGATTCTCCATTGTATCTGTCCTTTTGCAACTTTTTTGCTGACCTCCAATCTCACAACATGTCCAAAGTAGTACTCATGATATTCTACTCTAAGCCCTCCCCCACTCCTTTCTTTCTTAGTAGTGTAAGAGGGCAACAACCATCCTCTGTTTCTCAGCTTACCAGTGGCAATTCTCACTCTCAGCCTCCATATCCAATCTGTTGCCAAGACCTGTCAACTTTACCTTTACAACATCTCCCCAGGGTGTCCCCTTCTCTCCTCTGACTCTGGTGCATCTCTCAGCTCTGGTTATTTTTTCTGGCTGCCCCTCTCCCATGCCTGAAATGCTCTCCCTCAACATCTCCACCTCCTGACCTCCCTGACTTCCTTTAAGTCCCAACAAAAATCCCACCTTCTACATTAGGGGTGGGGAACATCCCTCCATATAATGGTCAAGATCTGGCACTGTCACAGCCAACCACAGGTGGGACTCTAAATTCAACAAATCTAAGGGTGGATTAACTAAATGTTTGACCAAATATAGCAGGATAATTTTTAAGTTGAAATTTTGTATGACCTTCAAATGGTGTTATAATCATATGGTCCTTGGCAGAGAATATTCTCCACCCCCATAGAGGAAGCCTTCCCTAAGCCCTCTTAATTCTAGGCCTTCCTTCTGTTAATCATTTCCCATTTCACCTGTCTATAACTCTCTTTGTATGTATTATTTGTATGCTGTCTTCCCATTTTAGATTGTAAGCACCTGGGGCAGTTAGGTGGAGATGCCACAGATAGAGTACTGGTCCTGGAGTCAGGAGAACCTGAGTTCAAAGCTGACCTCAGACACTTAATATAATTAACTAGCTGTGTGACCTTGGGCAAGTCACTTAACCCCATTGCCTTGCAAAAATCTAAAAGAAAGTCATGAGCAAGTAGAATTCAAAAAAAAAAATCCAGAAAGACTTACCTGAACTGAAGCTGAGTAAAGGGAGCAGAACCTGGAGAACATTGTACACACTGACAGCAACACTGTAAGATGATCAACTCTGATGGATACATTTTCTCTCAGCAGTTCAATGATCAAAGACAACCCTGAGGGACCTATTATGGAAAGTGCCATCTACATCCAGAGGGAAAACCATGAAGTCGGAATTCAGAACAAAACATACTATGTTCACTTTAAAAACTTCTTTTATATTTTTTCTTTTTCATGTTTTTTTCTCCTTAGTTCTAATTCTTTTTTCACAATCTAATATAGAAATATGTTGAACATGATTGTCCATGTACAATCTATATCATATTGTTAGTTGCCATGGGGAGAAGAGAAGGAAGGCAGGGAGGTAGAAAAAATGTGGAACTCAAAAGCTTGCAAAAGGATGAATGTTAAAAACTATCTTTACATGGAATTGTAAAACATAAAAAAAGAAGAAAAAAGTATCCTTACCCTCTGAACTCATATAGCACTTTGTTGACATCTTCCATATAATACAATGTATTATGGGTACCTGGGCTTATATCTTATACCCCTACTAGATTCCATGAGGAAAAGACCTGAGGTTTATCTAAATGTTCTATCTTCTCAAGAAAGAGGGGGGCTGGGAAAGACTTCATATTTCATAAATATTAATGAATGAAGATGGTGGAATGGAGGCAGGAATTCCCAATAAATGTTAGTGAATGAATGAAAATGGACAGTTAGAAGAATATCTCATTGAATCCTTAAAAACAATCCTATAAGATACATGATGCAAGAATTATCTTCATTTTACAGATCAGAAAATGAGTCCTAGAAAGGTGACTGAAGTCACACAGCCAACAAGTGGCTGACCTTGGACAGGTCTTCCGACTCTATTCAAAGCACTCTACAATTTATCACAGTTTCTGAGATGCTCATTAAGACAACTTTTTTAAAATAGGCTATAAATTGTTTGTAACTGTATTCTCCTGCTGCTTGAATACAGTGAATTTAGGAGATTAAATTAATAGTAATGAGCTTTCCTATGGCACTAATTAATCCTCACAATAGGTAAGAAGCATTATCCCAAGCTCACAGATGTGTGGCAAGCCCGAAACTCCTGATGCTGACATCAAGTACAACCTTGTTCACACACTGACAATCTCCCTTGCAAAGAATTCCTCCTTTGCCTTGAAAGCAAAAGGATAAAACAAAACAAAACAAAAGACGCTTACAAAATGTTTTCGATTCGATTCCTTCTGTGCATTTCCTAAGATTCCAACTAAGAGAAGTCTAAAGAAAGATCCTCTTTCATCACCACACAGTTTGCTTTTAAATATGCCAGTCTTAGAGTAAAGAGAAGTAAGAGCTTCATTTCCAGAGGATAACAAAGATCTCCCCATTATTTTTGCAAATCTCTTCGTTCTTCATATTTCTCCAGGCTGCCAGCACTGCCCTCATTTAGATCTTCATGTTTTAGAAGACACTCCATACAGACATAGGAAATGGCTTAGCTGTGTAAGTAGGATAAATCAGCATCGACAAAAATCCATCAAGAGTGTGCTCATGGGAGATTTGGGCATGGACAGCGAAGTGCTCCAGAGATATTATGAATGTGAAATCCAGAGATTTACATATAAAATGGCATGCTCATGGAAAAGCATCAACTTGGAAGGTTAACAGCATGCTTTATTTTTTTTATTATATAAATATTTTATTTGTTTTTCTCAATTGCATACAATGGTAGTTTCTAATTAATCCTTTTTTTTGGCCAGGTTTTGAGTTTTACATTTTTCTCCCTCTCTCCCTTGCCTCCCCCCTCCCCCCAACAGAAGGCAATCTGATATAGGCTTTATATTTGCATCCATGATAAGCATAGATCAAAATTGAATGGGCTGTGAGAGAAGAATCAGATCCAAAAGGAAGAAAGAAAACATTTAGAGCTAGCAACTCTAATTGGAGTCCTGGAGTCAGGAGTACCTGAGTTCAAATATAGCCTGAGACACTTTTAAGACAACTTTTAAAAATTGAAGACTGTAAGCTTTGGTCTTTGTTTAAACTCCACAGTTCCTTCTCTGGACACAGATGGTATTCTCCATCACAGATCCCCTAAAATTGTCTTTGATTGTTGCACTGCTGAAATGACCCAGTCCATCATGGTTGATCATCACCCCATGTTGCTGCCATGGTGTACAGTGTTCTTCTGGTTCTGCTCATCTCACTCTGCATCAATGCATGCCAGTCTTTCCAGATTTCTCTAAAATCTCATCCCTCTTGGTTTCTAATAGAACAATAGTGTTCCATAATGTTCATATACCACAATTGGTCAGTCATTCCCCAATTGATGGACATTGACTCAATTTCTAATTCTTTGCCACCAAAACAGGACTGCTATGAATATTTTTGTACAAGTGATGTTTTTACCCTTTTTCATGATCTCTTCAGGGTATAGACTCAGTAGTGGTATTACTGGATCAAAGGGCATGCACATTTTTGTTGCCCTTTGGGTGTAATTCCAAATTGCTCTCCAGATCTTGGATGAGTTCACAACTAAACTAACAATGTATTAGTGTCCCAGATTTCCCACACCACTTCCAACATCGATCATTGTCCTTTCTGGTCATATTGGCCAGTCTGAGAGGTATGATGTGGTACCTCAGAAGTGCTTTAATTTGCATTTTTTAAATCAGTAATGATTTAGAGCAAATTTTCATATGACTATGGATCTCTTTGATTTTCTCATTTGCAAATTGCCTTTGCATATCCTTGGACCATTTGTCAATTGGGGAATGACTTGGTTTTTTTTAATAAATTTGACTGAGTTCTCTATATATTTTAGAAATGAGCTCTTTGTCAGAAACACTAATTGTAAAAATTGTTTCCTAATTTACTACATTTCTTTTGATCTTGATTAGTGGTTTTATTTGTGCAAAATTTTTAATTTGATGTAATCAAAATGATTCAGTTTGTTTTTTATAATGTTTTCAATCTCTTCTTTGGTCATAAACTGTTCCCCTTTCTCTAGATCTGACAAAGTAAAGTATTTCTTGTTCTCCTAATTTGCTTATAACATTGTCTTTCAAGTCTAAATCCTGCACCCATTTTGATCTTATCTTGGTATAGGGTGTGAAATGTTGGTCTATTCCTAGTTTCTGCCATACTATCTTCCAGTTTTCTCATCAGTTTCTATCAAAGAGTGAGTTCTTATCCCAGAAGTTGGGCTATTTGATTTATCAAACAGCAGATTACTATAATCATTTCCTGCTGTCTCTTTTGCACCTAGTCTATTCATTGATCCCCCACTTTATTTCTTAGCCAGCACCAGACCATTTTGATGACTGATGGTTTTTGGGTTCTTTTGGTTTTTGCAAGGCAGTGGGATTAAGTGACTTGCCCAAGGTCACACAGCTAGGTAATTATTATTATTAATTGTCTCAGGTTGTATTTGAACTCAGGTACTCCTGACTCCAGGGCCATTGCTCTATCCACTGTGCCACCTAGCTGCCCCTAACTGATGTTTTTTAATAAAATTTTAGATCTGGTATGGTTAAGCCACATTTCTTTACTTTTTTTTTCATTAATTCCCATGATATTCTTTTTTTTAAAAAAAAATTTAAATTTTTAAAATTTTTTTATTCTCATTTTGTACAATTTTTTTTACATTAATAAAATATTCTTGTTTAAGAGTAAACAAAATACCCCCTCCCCCTCATGAATATAGACTTGCTTGAGCGATAAAGTAAAGGGGAGAGAAAAAAAATTAAAATTAAAAAAAAATAGTAGTAATAATTGTAGGTATGGCCAGGTGGCACAATGGATGAAGCACCAGCCCTGGAGCCATGAGCACCCTAGCTCACGTCCAGCCCCATAGACCCAACAATCACCCAGCCATGTGACATGCAAGCCTCCCAATCCCCACTGCCCTGCAAAAACCAAAAAGAAGAAAAAAAAAAGACCCAAAATAAAATGAAATAGTAATAATAGTAGGGGTGGCTGGGTAGTGGACAGAGCATTGGCCCTTGAGCCAGGAGCACCTGGGTCCAAATCCAGCCTCAGACACTCAAAGATCACCCTGCTATGTGGCCCCAGGCAGGCCACCCAGCCCCATTTGCCCTGCACCCTCCCCCAAATAATAATAATAATAAAAAATGTGCTTCAGTCTTTGTTCCAACACCAACAACTCTGTCATGGGTGGATCTCATTCTTTATGATAAGTCCATCACAAAAGTTACTTCAATATTTTTTCAACGTTGCCATTGCTGATCGCAACTCCCTCCTTTCTTATTTCTCCACTACCATGTACTATATTTTCTCTCTCCTTTCACTCTGATTCTGCTGAAGGGTCGCTGAGTAGCACAGCCAACAGATCGTGGTCCTGGGGCCAAGAAGCCCTGGGGCCCCACACCACCCCTTAGGCCCAGAATCCACCTGGCCCCATGGTCCTGGACAGGCCTTCCAATCCCAGCCCCTTGCAAGAAGTAAAAAAGAAAATGTGTTATATCTGACCACTGTCCCCCCATGGTCCATCCTCTCCTCCTTTATTCACATCCCTACCCCTTCCCCCCCTGCTCCCCCGCTCCTTCTTACTCCAGATGCCTATACCCCATTGAGTATATATGCTGTTTCCTCTCCTAACCACCTCTGATGAGAGCAAAGGTTCCCTCATTCCCCCTTGCCTCCCCCCTTCCATATCATTGCAATAGCTCATTGTAATAAAAAAAAATCTTATTATATGAAATATCTTGGCCTATTCCCCCTCTCCTTTTTCTTTCTCCCATTACATTTCCCTTTTTTTCTATTGACTCCATTTTTACACCATATTTTATCTTCAAATTCAGCTTTCTCCTGTGCTTCAACTATAAAAGCTCCCTCTACCTGCGCTGTTAATTGAGAAGGTTCATATGAGTATTATCAGTGTCATTTTTATATGCAAGGAATACATGCAGTTCATCATCATTAAGTCCCTCATATTTTCCCCCTCTCCTCCAATCTCCATGCTTCACCTGAGTCCTGTATCTGAAGATCAAACCTTGTGTTCAGCTCTGGCCATTTCAAAAGGAGCATTTGAAATTCCCCTGGTTCATTGAAAGTCCATCTTTTTCCCTGGAAGAGGACATTCAGCTTTGCTGGGTAGTTCATTCTTGGCTGTATTCTAAGCTCTTTGGCCTTCAGGTATATAATATTCCAAGCCCTATGAGCTTCCAATGTTGTTGCTGCTAAGTCCTGTGTGATCCTGACTGCAGCTCCACGATATTTAAACTGTGTCCTTCTGGCTGCTTGTAATACTTTCTCTTTGACTTGGGAGTTCTGGAATTTGGCTATAATATTCCTAGGCGTTGGTTTTTTGGGATCTCTTTCTCAGGGGGATTGGTCTATTCTCTCCATTTCTATTTTGCCCTCTGCTTCTAGAATATCAGGGCAATTTTCCTGTAGTAATTCTTTGATAATGATGTCAAGGCTCTTTTCCTGATCATGACTTTGAGGTATATTGGAATTCTCTTTCCTAAGTCTGTTTTCCATATCAGTTGTTTTTTCAATGAGATATTTCACATTTTCTTTTAATTTTTAATTTTTTGGTTTTGGAGTATTGATTCCTGATTTCTGGTAAATCCATCAATCTCCCTGAATTCTATTCTTTGTCTGAAGGATTTGTTCTCCTCAGAGAGTTTTCTTATCTCTTTTTCCATCTGGCCAATTTTGCTTTTTAAAGCATTCTTCTCCTCAATAACTTTTTGAACTGTTTTATCCATTTGACCTAAGCTGGTTTTTAGCATGCTATTTTCTTCAGCATTGTTTTGGATTTCCTTGACTAGGCTGTCTCCATTTTCATATTTTTCCTGCATCTCTCTCCTTTCTTTTCCCAGTTTTACTTCCAAATCCCTCATTTGATTTTTCAAAGTCTTTTTTGAGCTCTGTCATAGCCTGAGCCCAATTTCTGTTTTTCTCGGAGTCTTTAGATGCAGGAGCTTGTGCTTCCTCATCTTCAGACTGAGTATTTTGATCCTTCTTGGGCTCGTATACAAAATATTTCTCAATGGTCTTCCTCTTGTTTCTCTGCTTGCTCATTTTCCCAGCCTGGGCCTGGTTTTGGGGTGCTTCCTGAGCTTTTGGGACACTTCCACAAGGGTCTCAGTGTGTGAGGCTCTGTCCTCCCTCCTGGTCTGTGAATGACCATAAGTGCTCCCCTCTGCCACGGGGCTGAGGTGGGGGGGCGCCCTGCTGTTCTATGGTGGGGCCTAGACTGCGATCAGGATCTGAATGTGGTCAGAACCCCAGTGTCCTGTTCCAGTGGCAGAGGACAGAGCTCTGCAGTCTCTCTCTCTTCACTCCCCTCCCTCAGCTCAATGGGATCATGCCCTGGGGGCTCCTGCTTACCAGCTCAGGGCTGTGGAAAGACTGCTGCTTGCTGTGTGCCCTGAGGTCTGGGCTCCATGTGCTCGCTCTGGCAGAGGTCCCCCCACTGTTCCCCCACTTTGTGCCTGGTGCTCCCCGGGGTGCAACTCAGGAGACTCCCCTGCTGCTGTGAGCTTAGGCTCCCAGCGCCCTGGGGCTGCCTCTGGGAGGCTAAAGTTCTTTCACTCTGGTGGGCCACCCCTCTGCCGGGCCACCTCTCTGGTGGGCTGCCCCTCCGACCCCGGGGAGCACAGCCTTTCTGCTCTTTTCCAGGTTACCTTGAGTAGGAGAACTGCCTCTTTGGGTCCCTTTGCGGGTTGTGTCTCTCAAAAGTTTAGTTAGAGTCCTTAGCTTATGAGTTTTATCAGAGAGCGCCTAAGACTCGATCCCTTCTTGTCGACATCTTGGCTCTGCCCCCCCTCCCTTTATATTCTTGACCCTTTGTTCTCCATATGAATTTTGCTACTACATGTTCTAGCTCACTAAAGTAATTTTTTGGACGTTTGATTGATATAGTACTAAAAAAGTAATTTATTTTATTTTTATTATTAGCTTGGCCTAGCCATGAGCAATTGATATTTTTCCAGTTATTTGCTTCTGATTTTATTTTATTTTATTTTTTAGGTTTTTGCAAGGCAATAGGGTTAAGTGACTTGCCCAAGGCCAAACAGCTAGGTAATTATTAAGTGTCTGAGGTCGGATTTGAATTCAGGTACTCCTGACTCTATGGCCGGTGCTCTTATCCACTGCGCCACCTAGCCGCCCCAGTTCTGATTTTATTTTATTTTATTTTTTTTAGTTTTTTTTTACAAGGCAAATGGGGTTAAGGCTTGCCCAAGGCCACACAGCTAGGTAATTATTACGTGTCTGAGACCGGATTTGAACCCAGGTACTCCTGACTCCAGGGCTGGTGCTTTATCCACTGCACCACCTAGCCGCCCCAAGGTTCTGATTTTATTTATGTGAAAAGTGTTTTATAATTGTTTTCCTAAAGTCTCTGAGTCTGCCTTGGCAGGTAGACTCCCAAGTGTTTTATGTTGTCTGAAGTTATTTTAAGTGGGATTTCTCTTTCTATGACTTGCTGCTGAATCTTGTTAGTAATATATAGAAATACTGAGAATTTATGAGGGCTTATTTTATAACCTGGACTTTGCTAAAGTTGCTAATTGTTTCCAGTAGTTTTTTTAGATGATTTCCTAGAGTCCTTTAGGTATACCATCATATCATCAGCAAAGAGTGAGAGTTTTGTTTCTTCATTATCAATTCTAATTCCTTCAATTTCTTTTTCTTCCCTTATACTAATGCTAACATTTCTAATATAATATTGAACAACAGTGATGATAACAGGCATCCTTGTTTCACCCCTAATCTTATTGGGAATGGTTCTAACTTATCCTCAGTACATATAATGCTTGTTGATGGTTTCAGATAGATATTGCTTATCATTTTAAGGAACAGTTCATTTATTCCTATGTTTTCTAGTGTTTTTAGTAGTATTTAGGATACTGTATTTTTTGAAAAGCTTTTTCAGCATCTATTGAAATAATCATATAATTTCTGTTAGGTTTGTTATTGATATAGTCATTAATGCTGACAGTTTTCCTAATAATGAACCATTTCTACATTCAGTTTTCTTTCTTTGTTTTGACTCTTTCTGATTTAGGAATCAGCACCATATTGGTGTCATAGAAGAAATTAGGCAGAGTTTTGTCTTCACCTATTTTTTCAAATAGTTTATATAGAATTGAAACCAATTGTTCCTTGAATGCTTGATAGAATTCATTTGTGAATCCATCTGGCCCCGGAGATTTTTTCTAAGGGAGTTCATTGATGGCTTGTTGAATTTCTTTTTCTGAGATAGGGTTATTTAAGTATTTAATTTCCTCTTCTTTTAACCTGGGTAATTTATAGTTTTGTAAATTTTCATCCATTTCACTTAGATTATCAAATTTTTTGTCATACAGTTGGGCAAAATAGTTCTGAATTATTACTTTAAGTCCCTCTTCATTGGTGGTGAATTCACCTTTTTCATTTTTGATTTTGATACTAGTAATTTGATTTTCTTTCTTTTTTTAATCAAATTAACCAAAGGTTTATCTATTTTATTGTTATTTTTTCATAAAACCAACTCCTGGTTTTATTCATTGGTTCAATAGTTTTCTTGCATTCAATTTTATTAATTTCACCTTTAATTTTCAGAATTTCTAATTAGATATTTAATTGAGGATTTTTAATTTGTTCTTTCTCTAACTTTTTAGTTGCATGCTCAGTTCTCCTCTTTCTCTATTTTATTCATGCAAACATTCAGAGCCATAATATATCCCATAATACCTGCTTTGACTGTATCCCATAAGTTTTGGTATGTTGTCTCATTATTGTCATTGTTTTGAATGATTTGTTGTTTGATCCACTCATTCTTTAAAATTAGGTTATTTAGTTTTCAATTAGTTTTAGGTCTATCTCTCTATGGCCCTTTATTACACATGATTTTTTTTTTGCATCATGTTCTAAAAAGGATGCAATCAATATTTCTGTCTTTCTGCATTTTATTGTGAGATTTTTAATGCCCTAATACATGGTCAGTTTTTGTGTAGATTCCATGAATTGCAGAAAAAAATGTATATTCCTTTCTATCCCCATTAAATTTTCTCCAGAGGTTTATAATATCTAAGTTTTCTAACATTCTATTCACCTCCATAACTTCTTTCTTTTTTATTTTATGATTATCAAATTTATGATTTCTCAAATTATGAAAGAGGGAAGATGAGGTGCCCCACTAGAATAGTTTTGCTGTCTGTGTCTTTTTGTAACTCATTCAGCTTCTCCTCTAAGAATTTGAATGCTATACCATATGGTACATACATATTTAATATTGAAATTACTTCATTGTCTATGGTATTTTTAGGAGGATATAGTTTCCTTCCTTATCTCTTTTAATGAGATCTATTTTTGCAGCTGCTTTGTCTAAGATAAGGATTGCTACTCCTGCTTTTTTCACTTCAACTGAAGCATAATATATTCTGCTCCAGCTTTTTACCTTTACTCTGTACATATCTTTCTGCTTCAAATGTGTTTCTTGTAAGCAGTATATTTTGGTTTTTAAATCACTCTGCTATCCACTTCCATTTTATAGTAGAGTTCATCCCATTCACATTCAAAGTTAAATTACTCTTTATTCCCTCTGCACTATCTCCCCTCCATTTGTATTTTTCCCTTCTTTTCACCTTCCCTCCTCCCCAGTATTTTGCTTCAGGTAAGATAAATTTCTAAACTCAACTGAGTGTGTGTGTGTTAATTTCTCTTGAGTCAAATCTGATGACAGTAAGATTCAGGTGGTTCTCACCTCCTTCTTTCTTTCCCTCTGTTGCAATAGGTCCTTTGTACCTCTTCATGTCATGTAATTTACCCCATTCAATCTCCCCCTTCCTCCTATTCTTTTACTGTCCTGTCTTTTTAATGAAATATTTTTTAGAAATCATTCCATCAAAGTCATTGACATATCATGAATGTCCATTCCTTCTAAGTATAGAGTTACAATTCTCAAGAATTCAGGGAATCTTCCTCCCAAGTGAGGATGTAAACAGCTTACTCTTATTGGATAACAGTTTTTTTCCTTTTCCCCTCTTTTAGCTTTTCATGTATCTCTTGAGTCTTCTGCTTGAAGATTAACTTTTCTGTTTAGCTCTGTCTTTTCATCTGGAAAGATTGAAAGTCCCCTATTTTGTTAAATGTCCATCATTTCCCCCTGAAAGAGAAGGTTCAGTTTTGCAGGATAGTGAATTCTTGGTTGTAATCCAAGTTCCCTTGCTCTCTGGAATATCATATTCAGGTCCTTTGATCCTTTAATATTGATGCAGCCAGGTCCTGTGTAATCCTGACTGTGGTTCTTTGGTATTTGAATTGTTTCTTTCTAGCTGATTGCAGGATTTTCTCCTTGATCTGATAATTCTGGAGTTTGGCCATAATAATTCCTTGGTGTTTTCATTTTGGGATCTCTTTCAGGAGGGGATTGATTTATTTTTTCAATGAGTATTTTGCCTTCTGGTTCCAGGGTAGTTCTCCTTCACTACATCCTAAAGTATAAAATCTAGGCTTTTTCTCTTCAAGGTTTTCAAGTAGTCTTATGTAGTCTAAATTGTCTCTTCTGGACCTATTTTGCAGATCAGTTGTTTTGCCAATGAGGTATTTTATATTTTCTTCTATTTTTCATTTTTTAAAAATTTTGCTTAATAGACTCTTGGTTTCTCATGAAGTCTTTAGTTTCCACAGATTCCAGTCTTTTTTTTTTTTAGAGAATGTTCTTCATTTACTTTTTGCATCTCCTTTTCCAATTGGTCAATTCTATTTTTGAAGAAGTTACTATCTTTTTCCATTGGTCCAATTATGTTTTTAAGGAAATCATTTTCTTTTTTGCATTTGAATTCTTTTCTCTTGCATAGTGTTCATTTTCTCTTGTGTTTCTTTTCCCAATTGTTCCATTTGATTTTTAAACTCTTTTCTGATGATTTCTTCTAAGAAGTCTTTCTGGGCTAGAGACCAATTCATATTATCCTGTGAAGCTCCACTGCTTTCTGAGCTGATATCCTTATCTCCAAGGTAACATTCAATGGATCTGGCTTTGTACTGGCCTTTCTTCATTTTAGGTCCTTTCCCTTAAGATCTTGTGTTGGAGGAGAGGCTGGTTTTCAGACCTTTGGTGTTGAGATCCCTAGAGGCCTTACTCAAGGCAGTGGGGGGCATCATTCATTGGGTGTAGTGGCCCATTCCATAGGCCTGGGGCAGAATCTGAACTGTCCTCACACAATCTGGTCTGGGCCTTCAGGCTAGGAAAGCAGCTGGCTCTCTCTGGGGGAGAGATCTTCCTGGAGAAGATCTGCCACCCACACCCAGCATTGGGGCAAGATGCAAACACTTGGGGTTGTTTTCTGTGTTTGTTCTGGAGAAAGTCAAGATACTTCCCACCCCACCCCACATTCAGCTAGAAACACAGGGGCTCCTGACCAGGGTGAGCTAACCAGAAAGGTGTCTAAACAGCTTGTCTGGGGTTTCCAGGCTTCTGCCACTGCAGTTCTCAGGTTAGTTAGTCCCCAGCCTCACCCTGCTCTCCCTGCCCTGGGCATGTCTGCACTCTCCCTGGGGTAAATCTTGTTGGGAGATGGTTCCCTCTGTTCTTCTGGGGTCCATGGATCCAAAATCTGTTAAGAGGCTTATTTCATGTCAGTTCTGAGGGAAAGCCAGGAGAGTTTCAAACAGTGCCTGGCTTCTCTTTGCCATCTTGGTCAGATAGTATGCTTTATGGGACAAAAAGAGCATGCAACCTATTATGTGCCTTATCAGCTCTGACCTAGGACTCACCATTTACACTGGCAACAAGGCAAGAGCATTGTCATTTTGAGTGGTTTTTCAAAATGAAGGCTTCATCTTTTTTATTTCTTATATAAGGAGGTCTTGATGAGGTGATTTTTTTTTAGATTTTTTTTTCAAGGCAATAGGGTTAAGTGGCTTGCCCAAGGCCACATGGCTAGGTAATTATTAAGTGTCTGATGGCAGATTTGAACTCAGGTCCTCCTGACTCCAGGGCTGGTGCTTTATCCACTGCGCCACCTAGCTGTCCCTGAGGTGATTTCTTTGTCAGAGGCACAAGGCCATGTTAAAAGAAGGGTTAGTTCCTGACCCTAGTTTGCATTGGGCTCTAGGGTTTTTATATTGGGGCTTTTATAGGGGCAGTTACAGTGGACAGAGTGCAGTGGATAAAGCACCAGACCAGGAGTCAAAGGACCTGAGTTCAAATCCTACCTCAGATATTTAATAATTACCTACCCGTGTGACCTTGGGCAAGTCACTTAACTCCATTGCCTTGCCAAAAAAAAATGCTTTTATATGACCTCCTATCAGTCTCATCACACTCTAAATGAGCTGCTGGATAAAAGAAGTTATTCTGCAGATAAGAAAATTGAGGTTCCAAGAAGTTAAGGGACTTGCTTGCCCAAACTCATGTCACTAATGAGCAGAGAAACAGATTCAAACTCAGATTTGGTTTGGTTTGGTTTTTACTACCTTTATTAATCATTGTGAAGCCTTGACTCAGTTCCACATGCATAGCTTTGTAGCAGTCTGTAGGACTTTAAATATGAAAGATAGTAGCTTGGCTTCGGATCATGTCTGTCTAAACTCTTCCACAAAAGATGAGAACAAGAGTAACAACAACAATGGATGCAATTATTTTAGACACCTTTCAACATTGCACAGGACATTAAATATAAAATAATAATAGTGAACTAAGAATAGTAGCATTTGGATAATGCTTTTAAGTTTACAAGGGGGCAACAGTAGATAAGACTACAGGGTCCGGAGTCAGGAAGACCCAAGTTTAAATTCAGCCTCAGACACTTACCTGTGTGCCTTAGTTTCCTCTTCTATAAAATGAACTGGAGAATAAATGACAAGACACCTCAATTTCTTTGCCAAGAGAACTCCAAAATGACCGAAACAACTTAAACAAAGTGTTTTACAAATATTATGTCATTTGATCCTCAGAAAAACTCTGGAAAGTAGGTGCCATTATTATTTCCATTTTACAGTTGAGGAAACTAAAACAGAGCTTGAATGACTTGCCTAGAGTCATGTAGCTAGTATCCGAGGCAGGATTTGAACTCAAGTCTTCCTGACTACAGGCCTTGCATTCCATGCAATCACTGAGTCACCTAGTTGCTTCTAGCAACTTGTCCATCCATCCTTCTCTGCCATTATCCTATATTGTTTCTCCCTTTTGTAGTTAAATTCCTTGAGAAGGCTGTCTACTTCCATTCTTCTCACTCTCTACTCTTTGCAGGCTGACTTTTGACCTCATTATTGAACAGAAATGCTCTCTTCAAATTTACCAGTGTTAAATCTAATGATCTTTTCTCAATTCTCTTTCTTCTTTTTATTTCTTTTCAGAAAATAGTATTTTATTTATTTATTTTTCCAACTACAAGCAACAGTTTCCAACAATAATTTTTTGCAAGGTTTTGAGTTTTACAATTCTCCCCCTGACAGAAAGCAATCTAATATAGGCTTTCTATGCATAACCATGCTAAACATAGATCCATATTAATCATGTTGTGAAAGAAGAATAAAATTGAAACAGAAAAAAAATCATTAGAGAGAAAAAAACATAATACCTCAGACAATATTTAAAAATTGAAAACAGTAAGCTTTGGTCTGCATTTAAATCCCACAGTTCCTTCCCTGGCTATGAATGGTATTTTCCATCACAAGTCTTTTAGATTTATCTTTGATTATTGTACTACTGAAATGATCAGGTCCATCATAATTGATCATCATCCAGTGTTGCTGTTAGTGTGTACAATGTTCTTCTGGTTCTGCTCACTTTGTTCAGCATTAATCCATGCAAATCTTTCCTGGCCATTCTGAATTTCATGGCTATGAAAGCTTTCCAGTCTAGTCATGATTTCTTATAGCACAATAGTGTCCCATACCACTCAGATGCCACAATTTGTTCAACCAATCCCCAATGGATGAGCATCCCCTCAATTTCTAATTTTTTGTCAGTAAAAATAGAGTTGCTATAAATATTTCTGTGCATGTGGGTTTTTTATCCTTTTTTGGTGATCTCTTTGGAATACAGACCTGGGAGTACTATTTCTGGATCAAAGGGTATGCCCAGTTTGATTGCCTTTTGGATGTAATTACAAATTACACTCCAGAAAGGTTGGGTGAGTTCCCAGCTCCACCAACAATGCATTAGTATCCCAGTTTTCCCACATCCCCTCCAACATTGATCATTTTCCTTTTTAGTCATTTTGGCCAGTCTGATAGGTGTGAGGTGGTACCTCAGAGTTGTTTTAATTTGCATTTCTCTAATCAATAATGATTTAAAGAAATTTTTCATATTTCTATAGATAGCTTTAATTTGTGAATTGCCTTTTCATATTCTTTGATCATTTAACAATTAGGGAATCCTCCTTCTGCTTGACCTCTCTGCAGCCTTTGACACTATCAATTACCCTTTTCCTCTTGACTCCTCTCTCTAGGTTTTCCTAACACTGCTCTCTCCTGGTTCTCCTACCTATCTGACTGCTCCTCTTCTTTTCTCCTTCTGTATTATTTTACTTAGTGATCTCATGAGCTCCCAAGATTTCATTTATCTCTTCAGCTGATTTTCAGATCTCCTTGTCCATCTCTCTCCTAATCTTCAGAGTTGCAACTTCAATTTCCTTTTGAAAATCTTGAACTGAGATGTTCCATAGACACCTTCAACTCAACACCTCCAAAACTGAACTCATTATCCTTTCCAGAAAGTGCCCCTATTACTGTCAAGAACACCATCATTTTTCCAGGCACCCTAGGTGTTACTTTCAGTTTCTTACTCTGTCTCACCTCTCCATATACCATCAATTTCTAAATCCTGTCCACCTTAGTAACATCTCTCTTATATGCTCTCTTCTTTTCTCCAACACTGCCATAAGCCTATATTCATTGATATGCATTGAGGCAGGAACCAAACTGTATGTAAGAACATACTACCTTTATTAGCTAATATTTACTAAATATTTACTAAATGTTTCCTAGGCATGTGACTGTTCTAGCACCATGGTGGTAAGAAGAAAAGTAAGAAGAAAAAAGTCAAAAGGGGCTTTCATCTACAGGAACTATCGAGTTGGTAATCTAAAGGCTCCCAAAGAAATCTATATTAATTGAATCAGTATTTAGATGTGTGACATCAATATCCCCCACACATAGGTTTACATAGACAACCAACACCAAAGAGATCCCTAGAGTGGACTGTTCCTCACTGTTCGTAATACATATCCAGATGGAGAGGTGATGGACAATGCAGATTGGGGCATACTTTTTTTCTTACTTTCTTTTCAATTTTATTTATTTAAGGCAATGGAGTTAAGTGACTTGCCCAAGATCACACAGCCAGACAGTTAAGTGTCTGAGACCAGATTTGAACTCAGGTTCTCCTGACTCCAGGGCTGGTGCTCTACCCACTGCACCACATAGCTGCTCCCATACTTTTTTTTCATATATGATGCAAGGATTTGTTTTGTTCAACTATTCTTTGTAATGGGATTTGTTTTTCTTGTTTCTTCAGTTGTGGAAGGGAGAAAGTGAAAGGGAAAGAATGGAGATCTTAAAATAAATAAAAATGAATGTAAAGAAAACATACATGAGATGCTGCAGGTTGTAGGGGAAAGGGCACTATCACCATCCATCACCAACAATCAGAAGACCTAGGTTCTGATGCAAGCCATCTGTGCCATCTTAGATCTCTCTGGGCCTCAGTTTACTTCTCTGTAATATGGGGGAGTTGAAGTAATGCAGTGAGAGATAAGAAGAACAAGGAAAAACAATGGTCAGGTATTTCAAAGATGTCAGTAAAAAAGAATATGAATGCATAGTCAACTAATTAGAATTGTAATGATCAAGGGGCAGCTAGGTGGTCGTGGATAGAGCACCTGCCCTGGAGTCAGGAGTACTTGAGTTCAAATGTGACCTCAGACACTTGATGATTACCTAGCTGTGTGGCCTTGGGCAAGCCACTTTAACCCCATTGCCTGGAAAAAAACTAAAAAAAAAAAAAAAGAATTGTAATGATCACTCTGGGCCCCAAGAAAGAGTGAAGGAAATGCATTCTTTTTTGCATGACAATGGGGTTAAATGGCTTGCCCAAGGCCACACGGCTAGGTAATTATTAAGTGTCTGAGGACACACTTGAACTCAGGTACTCCTGACTCCAGGGCCAGTGCTCTATCCACTGCACCACCTAGCTGCCCCTGCATCCTTTTTTTATTGCAGAAGTGGGAGAGCTCTGAGTATGGCATGCTGCCATCAGATGCCAGTGACTTAGGTGGCCCTTTCTCCATCTGTAAAATGGGGAAAATAATGACATAATGAAATAATAATGGTTATTATAAAAATCAAATGAGGCCACATCTATAAAATTTTTTGCAGTCTTATACAACCTTAAAGCATAAGAGAGATGTTACTAAGGTAGACAGGATTTGGAAACTGATGGAAGATGGGGGGTGCGACAGCATGAAGAATTGAAGATAATACCTAGCTTTGAGTTGAGTGACTGGAATATTAGATAGTATTGAAGAGGCAGGTTGGAGTATTTCTGGACCTCATCGCCTCTCACTGGGACTGTTGAAATAGCCTCCTAATTGCTCTCCAGCCTTCAGGCTCTCCCTTCTCCAATGGGCTTCCTTCCATTCAGCTGCCAAAGTGATTTTCCCAAAGCCCAGGTCTCCTGTGCCCCACACCCACTCCTGCCTTCCCTGAGCTCCACTGGTTCCCTGTAACAACCAGAATCAAATAGGAAGTTATCTCTTTGGCATTTGAACACCTTTAGAACTCGATTCCTTCCTATTTTCTAGTCTCCTCTTTGCATGCAACACTCTCATTTCCCATCTCTGCATATTTGCACTTCCTACATGTACTCAGGCCCGGAGTGCTTTGTCTCCACACTTCTGCCTCTTAGCTTCCCTGGCTTCCTTCAAGACTCAGCTCAAATATCACCTTCTGCAGGAGGACTTTCCCTAGAGCCTTCCCTTTTAAAGTTCTCTTCCATCTACTCTGTCTAAATCTTTATTTCTATTCAGGAATAAACATTTGCTGACTGACTGCTCTGTGATCTCACTGATTTCACTGAATGAGGGAGATTTTAATCTATGCATTAAACAGAGTGGAATTCTGGTATATGACTTTCTCAAAATGACCTCAGAGGCCCAACCAGTCCAACCACACCAGAGAGGGAACATCCCTGACCTCAAATATTGGAGGGCAACTACCTTGAGGAAGCCCAGTTCACTGTGGATCAGCTTTAATTATTAGGAATTTTTTTTTTCTGAGACAAAGTCATAAATCTTCCTCCCTGCAACTTCAACCCACTGCCCTTAGCTCTGCAGTCTGGGACAGTCTAATCCTACCCCCCATCCCCCCTCACATGCAGGGAAATAACTATCACATTCCCTTGTTCATGGATGTTTCTAGTTCCTTCAACCCAGTCTTCCCCAATTTGAATGCCCTTCTCTGAATGTGTTCTAGTTTATCCATATCCTTCTTAAGATGTGCTGATGGGATTGAATGAGTATGGTCTGTCATCCCTCTCAGATTGTAATTGGGCAGTCAATTTTTTATCACCATCCATAGAATTCATCTCTACAATCTTCTCTATTTATTATAAGTCTCTGTTTTTTTATTTGGCCCATGGGCAGACAGTCAATCAACATTTATTAAGCACCTACTATAAGACAAACCCCGGAATAAGTCCTGGGGATACAAAGAAAAGATAAAAAAAGTCCCTATCTCAAGGAACTCACATTCTAATGGGAGAAACTGTGCAAACAAGATATTGGGGGAAGGGTGGACAGGAAGGGCCTCTTACAGAAAGTAGGATCTGAGTTGAATCTTGAAGGAAGCCAGGGAATTGAGGAGGGAGAGGCAAAGAGGAGAAGAACATTCTAGACTTGGGGACAGTCTTACAGAGGTGGTATTCAGACAGGAGATAGAGAAAGGGAAGAACAGCAAGGAGGTCAATGGAACTGAACCAGAGTATAATTTTTTTTTATTAAAGATTTTATTTATTTTGAGTTTTACAATTTTCCCCTAATCTTACTTCCCTCCCCTCACCCCCCACAGAAGGCAAGTTGTCAGTCTTTATTTGGTTTCCATGGTATACATTGATCCAAATTGAGTGTGATGAGAGAGAAATCATATCCTTAAGGAAGAAACATAAAGTAAATAGCAAGATCAAACAATAAGATATTAGGTTTTTTTTTTCCTAAAGGGAATAGTCCTTGAACTTTGTTAGATCTCCACAGTTCTTTATCTAGATACATATGGTATTCTCCATGGCAGATAGTCCCAAATTGTCCCTGATTGTTGCACTGATGGAATGAGCAAGTCCATCAAGGTTGATCATCACCCCCAAGTTGCTGTTAGGGTGCACAGTGTTTTTCTGGTTCTGCTCATCTCACTCAGCATCAGCTCATGCAAATCCCTCCAAATCACATACTTCCTGGTTTCTAATAGAACAATAGTGTTCCATGACATACATAGACCACAGTTTGCTGAGCCATTCCCCAATTGAAGGACATTTACTTGATTTCCAATTCTTTGCCACCACAAACAGGGCTGCTATGAATATTTTTGTATATGTGATACCTTTACCCTTTTTCATCATCTTGTCAGGGTATAGCCCCGGTAGTGGTATTGCTGGATCAAAGGGTATGCACATTTTTGTTGTCCTTTGGGTGTATGAACCAGAGAGTATATTAAATGTTTTATTCATTCCTTCACTTCTATTCATCCAGTCCTGATCCCTCTCTCAATTTCCAGTCTCTCATCGCTAACTGCCTATTGAACATCTCAAACTGGTTGTCCCATAGACATCTCAAACTCATCATGACCAAAACAGAACTCATTGTCTTTCTCTTCCCCTCTTCCTGACTTTCCCATATTATAGAAATCGAATGAGATAATAATTGTAAGGCACAAGGCCTGGCTATTATTATGGGGAGCACTACCATCATTTCAGTTACCGAGGGCTCACAATCCATGCTATACTTGTCCAATTTGTTGCCAAGTCTTGTTGAATCTTTCCCATCTCTACATATTTGCACTTCCTACATGTACTCAGGCCCAGAGTGCTTTGTCTCCACACTTCTGCCTCTTAGCTTCCCTGGCTTCTTTCAAGACTCAGCTCAAATATCACCTTCCGCAGGAGGACTTTCCCTAGAGACTTCCCTTTTAAAGTTTTCTTCCATCTACTCTGTATAAATCTTCTATATTTCTGTATTTCTAATATTTCTATATTTCTGTCTCAGTCTCTCTCTTTCTTCTCAGGAAGCCACAATCTTGGTGCAGACTTTGATCACCTGTGCTGGGCAAGTCAAACCATTACAAACCATCATCTGGACCACCATCTCCTCTTTGATCTTTTTTTTCGTTCTTGTTCTATTTTTGTTTTTGCAAGGCAATGGAGTTGTCCAAGGCCACACAGCTAGTAAGTATCAAACATCTGAGACTGGATTTGATCTCAGGTCTTCTTGACTCTGTCCACTGTGCCACCTAGCTGCCCCTTCCCCTTTGATCTTGATGGAGATAATAGCTCAGAGCTCTGAACTCAGGGGATTGTAGTGTAACATATGCCAGATCTTCTCCCAGTCTAACTCCTGCAGCCATCTTTAAGGGGAGGAATCATTATAGAGAAAGGGTCCAGCTTCCTTATCACCATCAGTACCAAATGCCAACCAACTGACACCACCAGACAGATAGGGGTGGGAACCTTGGGAGTGGCAACACCTCCCAAACTGCTGGCCCTCCATCCAGCCCAGCCCTCATAGTCATCATCCAGAGAAGCAACTCCTGTGGAGAAGAGGCCATTCACTGCCAACAAATGCCAACTGACTGCCACACATAGGGAAGATTAGTTAGTCAAGTTAGACAGGGCATCCCAAGGGAGAGACAGAAGGCAGCATATGCCAGGTAAGTCAAACTACCACCATTTCCTTAACCATCATCTCTCCTCAGACCCTATTGGGGTGACAACCCCAAAGCCTTGGCAACATCAATACTTATAGCCCTGGGCCTTCAGTCATCCTGGACAGCAATTCTTGAGGAGATGCAGCTGAGCAGAGTTATCTGCAGGAGTAATTGCCACAGTTACTGTAGACCCAGGTCCTAAAATTCTTGTTACTTAAAGCATTCAACATCAAAAAAGGATAAATTTTTTTTTTAGTGAAAGAAAAAAGAGACCTTACCATCTGCTTTGCTGCTGCACTCTCAGGACCATGGGACCTTTTCATTTCACTAGCAGCTGAAACTCTCTATAGGTGTTGTCTCTTGGAGAGCAGGGACTGTCTAGCTTTTCTGTTTGTAACTCCAGTACTTGGTACAGTGCTGGCATATAAAAAGCAATTAATAAATGTTTTTAGTGATTGACTGATTGATTGAATCATCTGAATAGAGATGATAACTGATTGAAGTAGTCAGCACTCCCTTTTCCTCATTAGAATAATATTTTCTCAGGGCAACTATGTAGCACAGTGGATAGAGCACCAACCCTAGAGTCAGGAGTACCTAAGTTCAAATCCAGTCTCAGATACTTAATAATTACCTAGCTGTGTGACCTTGGACAAGTCACTTAACCCCATTGCCTTGCCAAAAAAAACCCCAAGAGAATAATATTTTCTCTTTACATCTTCAAAATTTCATCTTTTATCATTTTCTCTCTCTTATGTGCCAACTTGGTTTTTAAAATCAGTAGGATCAAGGCAACAGCTAGGTGTCACAATGGATAGAGCACTGACCCCTAGAGTCAGGAGGACCTGAGTTCAAATGTGACTTCAGACACTTAATAATTACCTGTGTGACCTTAGGCAAGTAACTTAACTCCATTGCCTTAAGTAACATTTAAAAAAAAAAGAATAAATTGGATCCTATCTCTACTTCTCTTTGAAATTTTGTCTCTCCATAACTAGAGGGTAGGACAGACTATGGTCAGCTTCTCCAGCTCCATACCCTCTATGAAAGAGAGGTATTGGTTTCAGTCATTTTTACTTTAGCAGCCAGATCTCTCTTGCTCCTGAGGGTTTAATTCCACAGAGAATTTCTCCTAGTTTCTGTCATAGTTTGAAATTATTATTTACTTGAGTTGCAAATTTCTCAGTTGGGAGGGGAGAGAGGAGAAAAAGAAAAAGAGACAAAGACAGAGACAGAGATGGGTGGAGGGAGGGAGGGAGGGAGGGAGGGAGAGAGAGAGAGAGAGAGAAGAAGGGAGGGAGAAAGACTGAGACAGAGAGGAGAGAGAAAAGAGAAAGAGGAGGGAGAGAGAAAGAGAGAAAGAGAGAGGAGAGAGAGCAGAGAGAGGAGAGAGACAGAGAATCCACAGCCAGATGAAGAAAAACAAAACAAAACAAAACCCTACAGAATCTGAATACTACATTCATTTTTACATTTTTTTTTGTTAAGTCAATAGGGTTAAGTGGCTTGCCTAAGGTCACACAGCTAGGTAATTATTATGAAGTTTCTGAAGCCAGATTTGAACTCAGGTCCTCCTGATTCCAGGGCCAGCAATCTGTCCACTGCACCACCTAGCTACCCTATGTTCAGTTTTTAAAAAATTTCTCCTATGTTTTTCCTTCCTATCTCATGGTTTTCTTTCATTTCCCTTAATCCGAATTCATGATGCAGAAAATGATGAATCTGGAAACATGTTAAACTCAGAAGTATAATGTACAATGTTCACCAGACAGTTTGCCACTGAGGGGAGGGGAGTGGGAAGGGAGGGGGGGAAAGAAATTATGTAACTTATAAATATGCATCTGCATGTGGATGAATGGTAAAAATTTTTCATAACATATAATTAGAAAAATAAAATAAAATAACAATTTGGAAAAAAGAGACAGAGAGAAACAGAGAAACAGAGACAGAAACAGAGAGAGACAGACAGATAGCTAGCTAGACACATGCACAGACAGAGAGACAGAGACAGAGAAATGCTAAAGGTCCCTGTATGGCTGAGGTTCCCTGTTACTAAAAGATCATGATTTTATGCCAGCTTTATAATATTTCCTAAATTTTTTATCCATTTTTTTCTTTCTGTCCAATTGATCTTGGAATATAGTCCATTCCAAAGACAATAATCCTTTTCTGTCACTGATGATCCTCACTAATGATCTCTACCATATTTCTCCCTTGAGCTACTGAATTTCTTCACATGAGTGTCCTTCTGATGGATAGGAGACAGTATATGTCCCTAGATGCTTCTCACAAACATAGCTATAGGAAGGAATCCTAGCAGCTTATTCAGTTGTGGAGGCAGGCCTCTGAAGACATGGCCCTGTACGAGGAAGGAGACATTGGGCCATGGCTCTGCATGTTTGGGGAAGGGCGCTGGTAGTGGTGGAATAGAAATCCCCAATTTTCTGTGGCATTCGGGAGGAATGTCATGAATATCTCCTGTGAAAGATGGGGGATGGGGTCCCTGGACCACCCTGCTCTGGCACACTTATGGTAGAAGAGGGGAACATTCCATTCCCTAAAATCTAGTCACTGCCCCCATGGCAGGGCCAATGAACTTCAACTCCTTAACTCATGGGCATAGTTGGGAGGCACCCCAAGAGATGGGGTAGGTAGAGAGGGTGTGATGGTGCCAAAGAGAGAAGCATCCTCTCTGAATTGCATTGCAGCAATTCATCCTTAAGCAAGTACAGAACCTTGAGCAATCACTGAAGCACTGATTAATCACTTACTGGATTCTAGGCCTTATGTTGGCCACAGGGGAGAAAGTAAGGCAAAAGGAGTCCCTGCTGAAAAAGAGTTCACATTCTAATGGAGGAGACAGGTAAGTAAGGAGGTAGCTATAAGAGATATACAGAGTAGATGGGAAAATAATCTCAGAGCAAGGGCCCAGTGGGGATGGGGGTGGGGGGCTTGGAAAGACCTGTAGAGGATGGGATTCACTCTCATACTTGGAGAAAGTCAGGGAAACTGAGGCAAAGAGTAGGTGGCAGATTATATCAGGCATGGGGGGAGAGAGGGCAAAGTCTGGGCAAGGGAATCGAGGTAGTGCCCCCAAGGAGAAAACATTCTAATGTAAGCAGCAAGGACAAAGGCCCAGGCTTCAGGCTTCAGGCTCTTAGTTACATCTCGGACCACTCGGATCCCTTCTTTTTGTTGTTATCTGTTTGTTTGTTTGTTATCTGTAGTTTGGGGTTAAGTGGCTTGCCCAAGGCCACATAGCTAGGTAACTATTAAAGTGTCTGAGGCCGGATTTGAACTCAGGTACTCCTGACTGGGGGGGGGGGGGGGGGGGTTCTATCCACTGCGCCACCTAGCCACCTCTTTTTGCATGTAATTGTAAAAAGAAATCGATAAGTTTATTAAAAACAAACAGATAGGGGTGGCTAGGTGGCGCAGTGGATAGAGCCCCAGCCCTGGAGTCAGGAGTACAACTACATGCAAAAGATAGCTTTCAAGATTCCTTTTTTGCTAAGATTTTGTTTTCTACCATTTTCACCCTCCCTCCTCCTCCTGACTGAGAGCAGTCTAATATAGATTCTACATGGATGTTGAACATATTTCCATATTAATCATGTTGTAAAAGAAGAATCCGAGAAAAAGGAAGAAAAACCACAAGAGGTGGAAAAAACATAAACTATGAAACAAATTTTAAAAATGGAACACAGCAAGCTTGGATCTGCACTCAGCCTCCATAGTTCCTTCTCTGGATGTGGATGCCATTTCCATCACACATCCTTTAGAATTGCCTTTGATCATTACACTGCTGAGAAGAGCAAATTCATTATAATGACCTGATTCTTCTTTTATTATAGTCAGCCCAGGTCAAAAAAAAAAAAAAAAAAGATTGTCTGCCCCAGACCAAAGTGCTGGGCATGGAAGAAGCTTCATTGTCTTTCTAGCCATAGTGCTTATCAAGAAATGCAGCCTTCAAATCAGGGTTCTGAAAAGCAAGAAATAATTAGCACAGGTGTTGCTTCATTGCCTTCTTCAACAAACTTTCTCCAGACAACTCTCACCTATTTTTGAACCTGCCAGACTCCTTGGACCAAGAGCTCCTTCTTTCCCCATTTCCATGTTCTCCATAGAATTTACATTTCCTTTTTTTTTCAGATCAGAAATGGATTTAATTTTTTAAAGTAAATTGATCTATTTATTTTTCCAACTACTTTTTTTTGGTAAGGTTTTGAGTTCCACATTTTTCTCCCTCCCTCACTTGCCTCCCTCCTCCCCTAGACAGAGTAATCTGAGATAGCTCTCCCTGAATGACTATGTTAAACATAATTTACATTTCTTGAGGGCAGGGACTGTTCAGCTTTTTGCTTTTTTATATGGAACCCCAGGGCAATTCCTGGATTATAGTAGTCACTTAGGAAATGCTTGTTAAATTCATTTTAACTTGCCCCCCCCCCCCCCCCCGGGACAAAACTGCTGTGTGAAGAAGGGAGGAAGCAATCGATCATATATCATGCCTTTAGTCATCAGAATGATAGTCAAGGTCACCAGGGTCATGACCAATGGCCAGTGACCAAGTATAGCTGCTACCAACCAGAAGAATGAGCCAAAAATGGAAACAGCCCAAGTGAAGCTTAGAGTTTGAGAGGAAATCAAAACAAGGATGAAAACAACAAGGTGAAGGTAAGAGTGGGACAAAGGTGCCAGGAACCAGCTGCCTCAGGTATAATAAGATCCCCTGTCTTAAGATCTTGGGGAGGAGATTGGATGACCATTTGGCTGATGTGTTGGAGTTGGGATTCCCTTTCAGGCAGCAAATTGAGGACTTGTAAAGTGGCTTTCTACTGTGAGCTCCAACCAAAGTTCGATACAGCAAACAAGGTTTGGGAAGATG